>NC_024318.1:8598422-8630100 GCF_000523025.1 Cynoglossus semilaevis | reverse complement strand
TGTGAATGTGCAGCCATCCGTCACCTTGTCGTCAGAATGCCCACGTGCAAATGTCACGGACACTTTACTTTTTCTCAAGGAAGGAAGATATTTTTCCCTTTTTCACTATACAGATGTAATATTGTGCAAAACACAAAATATCACGTTGATTTCTGCTTTTTCATTTGTGAGTGATTGGTGGTAAAGTATTAAGCGTAGCTGCCTACAAGGCCTTTAAATTTTTGTACCTTTTTCGTTTGTTGGTTTCTTTGTTTTTTAGGTGGGTAGAGGTTTTGTTTTAAGGTTGCTGTTCTGCCTTTGGTCTCTTTTTTTTACCTCAAAAGAATGACACTGAGCAACATGAAACTGAAACCTGCCCAAACTGAGACATCCTAAGTAGTACATTGATTCTATTGATTTAACATTATTATTGCATTAGCAAGTCTGAAGTAGATATTTAGTAGACATTTTTTAAAATCACTAAACATCTGTTTGATTGGACACTACACTACATTATGCACTATGTGTTTATGTGCAGTTTTATTGAAAACATACATCTTTATCAATGTCTATTATAATTCAGTTTTTGCAACTGAAAGTAAAGATAAATAAATAACATCAAGCATCGTTGTGTAAAATGTTGACAATACAAAAATTGCATTTTTTTTGTACATTGTACAGAATCATAATTCCAGCTGGAATACTACAAAGGTACCTCTGTTTAGAGTATTACTACACATTAATAATCAACATCATCGAGTTAATTTACCTTACAGAAGGGCAGAAAAGTTTATATTTTCTTTCCTTATTTTTTGTGTCCATCCTGTCAATGACAGCCCTCTGCTGACCTACTCAGAGCACAGTGTAACCTAATTACCTGCAGGCCGGTTACTGAGTTCAAAACCTTAAACCCTTAATAGCGCCTGTCCATTGGTTATCTCCAGTAATCCTCATTATGACCCTGAGTATACTCCACCAGACAAGTGAGGCGGGTCAAAGGTCAGTACCAGACAATGAGGTTACCGTGACAACCATGGGTGCTTAAAAACTCAATTTTCATGCGTCAGGGAAGGAAAGGGAACTGACAGGAACGTCTGCAGGGACAAATGACTTCCACTTAATGGATTCACTTGAGACAATGGAGCGTTTGGCTGCCTGAGGGTCTGTATAGTATAGAACACTATAGCACTTTTATATTTAAACAAACTCAACACTTTAAATTGATCTGTTCACTGCAAACTCCCTGCAAACTGGACTGCAGCTGTGTCCCGTTTCTGCCAGAGTTGTGTCATGACAACTGAAGGTTATTTTCAGATATTAATGGCAGCTTACTTGGTTCATAGTGTGGTAGATTGCTGTATAGCTAGAAGGCTGCTGAATAGCATTTGTAATAATAAAATAACAACCCTACAGCTGCACTGCACTGAGCCACAGATGGAGACTGGAGTCTGAGAACAAACATGAAATTGTTTATTTCTGGTTTTATTTCATCTCATTTTCAAAAGAATGTATTTTTTTCATTTATTATTTCCTTAAAACCAAGAATAGGATTCACATGTATGACACTGTCTGAACTCAATTTTGGTCATTTCCCCCCCCCCTTTAGTCATAAACATTCACTGGCAGGGTGTGTGAGCTTGATTAGCAAGATTGTCCAGCAGAGTAAGTGAACAGTTAACTGACATTACAAGTATGAGATAAAAATACAAAAGCCACAATATGTTTTGTCAACTTTTTTTTACAAAAAGTGTACACACTGCAACTTTGCCCTGCCCTGCACCTAAACTGCAGGAGGTTGCTCAATAACTGTTTGACAACACATATTGGCAGCACCTGGAGCAGTCTTTAACATCCCAGTGACACAGGCTCCAGAGCCACAAGCATAACTGGCACATTCAGAGCAACAGCAAGCTAATAGGCGTGTGTTGCATTTTATGGTACTTGAGACTTCAAGTACTTCAATGATAAGAAAAATGCATTTTGCAATGGCAACCTATAAACCAGGTTTTATTAACTCCGTTTTGTCCCTACCCATTTGTTTTGGTTGCAATGTCCTGACATTTCAGCATACCCATCAGGACCACATATGCTACATTACTGGTACAATTTAAGGTCCAATGAGCAGTGGTCTTAAAAAAATAATAAAAACATATACATTTATAATTACTATTTTTTTTCTTCTAGATTAAAATCCTTCGCTAACTCCAATACATACCATAATACCATAGGTATAAATCTGAAGCAGGGCCACACCTCCTCCACATAGCCACAAACGCACAATCTGACCCACTTTCAGTGAATAAGAAATGATATGAGAGTAAATCTCTGGCATGCCTGACCTCTCTCTCTCTCTCTTTGTGCAACTCTCTGTCTAAAACGCTGCATAACTACACAAAGGTCCTAGCCGCTAACGCCACAGGTGTTATATAATCAACCCCAATCTGTTACTGCCACTGCTTACACTTTGAGTCTTTACTCACGAAGGCACGCACACTTGTTCACACAAACCTGCACAGGCACATGGACTGTGAATCATACGTGTGCACCCCCAGCCCACATGGAAACCACTGAACGACAGTGCGTGCGTATGGTGATGTATAGCTGTAGGGTCTCACATTCCCCTTCTTTTCAATTGACAAACTGCCAGTCTTACAAAACATGTACCAAACAAGGAACTAAATGCTTTTTCATTTTAAACACCTGTCTGAAAATTTAACGACATGTGGCCACAGACTGCCAGTCATAGTGCTGTGTGCTGTGCCATGTGCTCATCTGGTAGCACATGGTGTTTTTTTTTTCACACATCTTACACGTAGAGTAAGTGAGTAGCTGATCTCATTGGTCCACCTCCTCCCTCCTGAATCCATTCCATTAACTTCTCTTGGTTCTTCTTTTACCTAAAAGATCCTTCTGATATTCTTATTTCTAATTCTGATCATCTCTAATCCCAATATCTTTCAAATTGCCATCAATAAAAGCAGCATTCAGATGGTCATATGATGATGTCAGCTTCAAATCTTCAGCTGCTTTCAATTGACAAAGTCTCCTTTCTAACAAAATATCAAGGACAATCGTTGTGTTTCTAGACATAATCTTTTAAGTGCATGCATTTGTCATGCATTTTGTGCAACTCTACAGAATCAATCTAGCTTTTGGTTATCTTACTGGTTCCCATACACCAGCAACACAAACACCCTCAGTGTTTGCAGTCTATTAAAAAGCTTCAGTCATTTAACTTTATTACCAAGCACACACACACACACACACAGAGGATCATACTCTAAACACATGCTGACCCACTGCCTGTCATGTGACACTGCCTTCCTGTCTCCCTCGTGTCACACATGCACCACTATGTTCATTGTCCCAGCACGCACTTACACGCACACACGCACATGTAGAAACATTCACACACGTACAGAGTAACACTTCCTCTTTTATTGCTCCACTCAAGTAGCATAAGTACAGGAAAGACCACAAAGCGTACACATCTCACAGTGCAGACGGTAACCCGCTCACCACTGTGTAATGAGCTGCTATTACAAACAGTAAACTGACTCGTGCAGTTTAACAAATCCTCACCTGTGCTGCAGAGAGAGTGAGTGGAGAAGCCTGTTTTCTCCTCCTCAGTTCCAGGCATTTCCTCAGTTTACAGATCTGGTGGCCAGTCCTGCGGTTGAGGCAGCAGCTGCACTGGCTGCAGTTGACTTTCCTCAAGCATGGCTCACACATCCCACACCTGCTTCGCTTCTTCCTCTCTTTCTTATGCAATTTAAAAATGTTCCCTGAGGGGAAGCAGGGCTCATCCGCCCCCCAAGACCTGGACTGTGCTAAGAGGCTGGGCTCCCCATTACCAGCATCGGATTCTGTTTCAAAAGAATACGAGGAGCAGGTGCTCTCTGAGCTGCAGGACAAGGTGGAACTACTGTCCAGGGAGGGAGTTAGTATCCTCGGCACCGTCTCCCGCTCTGTGGCTGCTACTGCAGCGCTGCCGTCGCTGCACTTTGCTTCGCACTTAGGATCTGTGCTGGAATGAGGAACAAGTGACAATGACAGCGGCGATACCTCTTTATGGTTGCACTCAAAAGCAGCACTATCTTTGGTCTGAGTCACTGCTGGTGTGTTCTTTTGACTTTCTTCCTGAGAAGGAGGGAGGTGCAGGTGTAGGTGGTTTGGTTCCCCGTGTTGTGAATCCTTTGAATTTTTGTATTTAAGAGAATCGCTATGGATGATAACTGGCATGTTTCTTTTCACCAGGACAGGCTGCATCTGTGTCATCAGGTCCGGTTTGGGGACAGCTGAGGATTCTGCAATATCAGGTTTTGCATCGTGAATGGTAGATTGCGCGCGAGTCCTATTCTCATTCAGTACTTTTACTCCAGCTGAATCTGAGGTGAAGGAGGCTTTGGTGAAAATTGAGGTAGCTGTGTTGCAGACTTGTAGAACACCTACGGGTATCAGTCCATCGTTACAACGAGCAGGACTTGCAGTCCGAGAGGCTGCAGTGTCAAAGTGGAGGTCACGAGGTTCGATGGATATACTATTCGCCCTGTCTTCGATTCCTTGCTCTTTTTCCTCACTTTCATCGTGGGTCTCAGCAACTTCCTCAGTAGCCTGCGAAGCTTCAGTCTGCCTCTCAACTGTTTCATGAGCCTCTGTTCCTTCTCCCTTTTCCTGGTTCCTCTCCTCCTTTCTCTCAACCCCCCCATCATTTGTACTATTCTCATTTGATTCCAAAATCATATGTTGCTCCTGGACAGTGAACTCAACATCTTGCTTGCCATCGTTGTCGAGATGATCATGCTCTCCACCACTGACAGATGAGGTGTCATTTATGTCACCGCTTTCCCGAGCCCCTGGAGAGACGGTGCTTGTTAGCGTAGGGGGTTCACGGAGTCCTTCTTCACTGTTGTCACTGCAGAGTTTCATCTGCCTGTCAACATCATCACACACAGTCGCTCCAGCCCCTCCAGCTCCACGGTTTGGGTCACCTTCATTGTTCAGGCTGACAGTTTCTTTGTCTTCTTGGGTGACAGTACTGCCACAGCTGCACGGCACACAGTCTTCCAGTGTGTCTTTACATGGTGGTGAGTCGGCTTTAAGAGGACTGCCCTCTGTGGCAATATTGCCCCCTAGATTTTGATCCCGGCTACAAACAGGAGGCTCCTGCTTTGTTTTTAGAGATACTGGGGAGATTTCTTCCACATTGCAGGTTTCATCCGGTTTTGTGTCTCCTGTGTCACTCTTGTTGGGAGATAAATCATCGATGCTCGAGGGCTGGTTTCTTATGTTCCATTGCTGTGATGCTGTTCTTCTTCCTGCACCTCTCCTGCTGTTTTTCCCTCCTCTGCAAGGTTTAGGAGGTTGAAAGGAAGTATCTCGTGGGGAAGTCCTTCGCCCTGGGGATTCTAGTAACTTGTCACAATGGTCAACTACATTCCTCTGGCATCCCAGCCTTGTTTTACTCAGGGCATGGTTATCAGAACCAGGGGCCCTTCCTCGGCCCCGACTAGAGGGCCCACTAACGCCTCTTCCCCGTGGGCTTTGGCCTGTTTGTGCCTGTGCTCTGGTTGTTGACCTTTTTGGTTCTGCAGGTGTTTTCTGGGGCTTCTCTTTTGCTCTCCTTTGGGGTTTGTTTGAATTACAGGTTTTTCTCCTGGTACTAATCACTTTCTGGTCAGTTTTTCTTTGAGAAAGTGTCTGCCTCCTGGTGGGTTTGGTGGTAGCAGGCATGGCTGAGGGCATGGAGGAGAGGATTTCTGGCAGCCTGCATGGGAGCAAAGTGTCTGACAGCCTTTTGCACAGCACACAATATTGGTTTTTTTTCTTTGTTTAATAAAACTTTCCTTTTTGTGTGTTTTGTTGTCAGACTATAAATTGAGATCTGTTTGCTGTTCTATTGAAGCAGTGCATGACCTGTAAAAAGACATGAAAAAGAGAATTGTGTATTAATTATAACATGTTTTTTAATTGTTCAATGTTCACTGTTCAATTGTGGAATTATTGCACTGATTAAACATGAAGAAACATATATGTAGAATAATTTATAATACAATGTAGACATTTTAGCCACCATTTTGTAAAATTATCAACATCTCAACAGTTCATTTTATCTCTTTTTAAAGATAGCAAGTGTAGGACACATTTTTATGTTATTCTTTACTCTTGCTATTTTATTTTATAATCCTTTTATTGACAGTAACATATGGGTCTTTGTGATAATAGCACTTTTTGACAATTCTCTAGTTATAACCGATTTTAGATGATGAAGTTAGTGTTAAATATTTTTCTTTTGCGCAGCCTTTATTTGTTTTTGTTTTTGTACACATTATAGGGAGGGTAAACCGAGATATTGTGACGTAGGGAGAGGACAGAATAAATTATGGTTGATGAGGCACCTCGATCTCTCACTGAAAAATAGCAGGTTATTCTGCATCGATAGCTTGGGCTGCTATTGTTTGCAAAAAATATTCTTGCTAAAAAAATTAACTCGTTAACTTTTAAACAGCGGGATCAAAATTCAGTTTCGCTCCATTTGCAACGCATTGCGTGCGTAAAGTGAAGCACGTTTTTGGCCATGAACAAAAACAGAAGACTAACAAAAGCAGCAGAGTATGTGAGCAGTTTAAAGGGCAGCCTGCTGGAGGACTCTGCTCTGGATCCTGTTTTCGACTCTCTGTCTGGCGGAAGAGGCTTATGACTGTGTAAGAACACCTTCACCGTCGCTGTGAATGTCTTGTTTATTATTGTTCTGCACTTGACCGCTGTCATTTAAAGCGACGCGTAGACGCGAATTAGAACCTTTAACTTTTGTGCGGAACGTTTTTTTTTATTCGGGAGAGTGAGTTTATTCTACATAGTAAGTTAGTAACGCTCACACTTACGGCTGAAATGCTTTACATACCAGCAAGAGAGAGGGGAGACAGTTGCACTGTCTGAACAGCTAATAATACTCCACTCCAGTGAGACAGCGAGACCTTGTATTGGTTTCCCTCCTTGGCAAATATAGACCGCTGCTGGCAACTTCAGTCCTCTCACGGCGGTGACACACGGGCATGGCACAAACACCGAGGCCGTCACACATCCAGTGGGTTTTTAAAATGTGCTCCGCGTCGTCTTGTCGGAGCAGGACGCCCTTCAGAGCATAATTTCCCTCTTGTCTCCTGTCAGTCCGACCAGGGCCAGTCCCGCTCTCTCTCCCTCCACAAACACAGGCAGCAGCAACAGCATCAGTCTCCTCTGGACAGCAGCGTCGTAGGATCTGGAGCAGAGTGAAGTGGAAAACCCGGACTGGAGTTGTCATGTTGTGTTTCTTACTGTTTTTTTCTCTTCTGCAGATGAATATTGAAAGAATATTTTCTATCAGTAAAACCAAGTTAAAAGTGTTGTAATGACTGGTTGTGTCAAATACTTGAGGTTAGATGACAGTGGACAACATTCCATGATCAAATATTCAAATTTCCATATTAAAATAATAATATTTAAACAAGACCCTTTTTAGAACAAGCTTTGGTTGTAGAATAAAAGTCAACATAGAATAACAAATTAAGCAAATTTTGAATTATTTTGCCTATAGCATATAATTTTCTAATACAGACTTCTGTATTGTAAAAAAAATCGAATAAATATTTCTTGTCAAAATTATTGGCGCTATATCATGTGCATGTGTTTATAAAAATGTACGTTTTTACATTGTTAAGACACACACACACACTGAGCCATTAGTGAAACGTTTTATGTTCATACTATTGGGTTGCAGTGTTTCTGTTTTAATTTCTAGTTGTGAAAACGGCTGCAGTTTCCAGGTTTTAACAGTCAAGTGCAGTCTGCGACGTCTAGATAATGGCCATTATTCACTGGAGTCTGGCCGTCTCCAGGGACATGTGCTTGCCCACTCATCTTTATCTTCCCTGCCCTTCTACAATGTGAGGGTTAATGATGCAATAACTACTCTCTAAAGCAAAGTGAGAGGTTTTTTCCCACAGTGGTATGCAAATGATATTTTGTAGTTTGTACAGCTCTCAGCTAAAATAAGAAAATATAAAGTTCATTATAGTCTTACACATTAGTTTCTTTCAATAATTTAAAATAATTTTAATTTCCTTCATGCCGTGACAAAGTCTTTACCATATTTTGGGTTTATTTTTCTCAGGAAAATAATTGTTTGTAAACTACTTAGTGTTAATGTAAGGATGACATTTTATTAGAAGACATAAAACAACACAAAGCTTTGTTACAATATATCTTTTGATCTAATATTAACTGTTTACCCTTATAGATAGATAGAATGGCGAAAAAACCTTAACAGTGAATGTTAATGGATATTAGTACATACTATTAGCATTAGTATTCGTATATGTGGATATTAGTAGATTCAATTAATAGGTTAGTGGGTTAGTGGTGGGTTAGTAATAACAATTTAACAATTAATTAATTGTAACAAATAATTAATTAAGTAAGTAATAATTAATAGATTGGTAATTAATAGGTTATTAGATTGGTAATTAATAGGTTATTAGATGATTATTGTTGTTATAACCACATTAATTTATTTGCATTGCGCACAAAAAACCCTAATCACATTGTATTTGCCTGGATATTATTTATTATTAAGCATGCTTATAGACCAGGATAAAACAAATTATATTTTATGTAACCTGATCTGTTTAATACTACCTATTTGTTTACCTTAATGAGCATACATTTATTATAAATTTGTTAAAATACTTGTAATTATTATAATTTCATATAGCCTACTCTAAAATGAATTCTATAAATATTTTTTAGAACTAAAAGACCGGTAATAATAATAACAGAAGAAGAACGATAAAATATTATTATTCGTGTATCTACTCAGGCTTTTGTGAAAACATTTAATTTTAACTTTTTTATAATCTTGTTTTTTCTTAATTACAAACGCAACCGCCTGACCCTGTTTCGACATGCTTCTTCGCTGGCTCTGACGTCATAAAACGTCAGAAACATGCGACAGTTTTTGGCCAGCACTCTGCCGTCCACGGGCGAAGGACACTAGAGAATCCTTCTGATTTCTTAGACTCATTCTTGACGCTCCGACCCTGATCGTTTAGGTCCGTGAGGATTTCGTGAAGGACGGGTGTGTCAGTGTCACGTCGGCCGCTGTCAATGATCATACCGCATCTGAGGAGGCAGGAAGGAAACGAGACTCTGCCTCGTAAGGAAAGAGGGTCTGGGATGGGATTACATCAGGGATCTGAGCCTGTCACAGCTTTAATTACATGTGAGTATGTTTGCCGAAGAAGCCACTGGGGCGCAAAGTGTTGTCTCTTATCATTTGACCTTGTGGATTTTTTAAAATAAGGCTCATTTAATGTGATAGGTTGATACGAATCTAGTGAAATGTGGTGCAGACCATGTAGGTCATAGTTGTACTTGCACGAAATATGTGTCTGGAGATTGACAACAGTTCATATTATATCATAAATACGCCATAATTATGAGCCTCAGTTAAAGTGTAGCGATTTCAGTAAAATCGTTTCCTGTATCACTGATGCATCATTGTGTTTAAAGTGACAGTAGATGGTGCACAGGCTCTTCCTAACTACAGTACTAGTGTGCACTGTGTTATGACAGTGGTGTTAATCTATGGCTCAGAGGTCATCCATCTTCGTTTTTTAAGTTCAGGTTTTATAAACGTGTGCGCTTGTATCTCATCTATCTAATCTCATTTAATCTAATTGTAAAGACAAAGTTATTTAAAAATATACAAATACCTATAGATTAATATATATATACACATCCCGTACATATACACACACATACACATTCAAAAAAAGTCATGTATCATGGGACCTATAAAAGTTTATGTATAAATATTTATTTATAAATATAAATATTTAATATATTGTTATTACTACTTAATTAAAGACTGTGAGATTTACTGTATTGTTATTACTACTTAATTAAAGACTTAATTTACTTTGGATATATAGTACTATGAAACTGTGTCTTTTAGTTTTCTCTGGCTCTGTGATTCTCTGGTCTTGACCTTTCATGATAACATCAGTTGCTGGATGGATAAACATTTTAGATTATTAGACGGTAATTCATGTTTGTGTGTTATCGTGTTCATTGTTCAGTGTACAAACGTGGATGTGGCGCTTCACTGAGCAAAAAGGATGACATCGGAGGCCACGGTCTCCACACCACCTGCCATTAGCAACTCCACTGCCTACTTGCTGCGCTCCTTTTTAGCTGGAGGTAAGATTTGACTCATCTGTTAGTTTTATCACTAGCAGCGTCTCTGGAGATTTACAGTCTGAGGTGGAATTTGACCCAAAGGCAACGGTTCATACTCTGGCAGCAACACTGCAGCCAATTTCCATCAAGCCTCGCTCCATTTCTTTAAGGCCTTCTGGGGTTTATTTGAGACCCTGCAACAGATGTTTGTGCCAGGACTATATTTTCATCACTGATCTAATGCCGATATCTAAATAGTAGAAGATGTAAAAGTATCTCAGGAAAAGTTTTACCCCAGATGTTCAGTGCTCCAGATGTTAATAATCTGCCCATGTGTTTCTGGTCAGGTTTGGCAGGATGCTGTGCCAAAACAACCATCGCTCCTCTGGACAGAGTCAAGATCCTGCTTCAAGCTCAGAACCCGCATTACAAACATCTAGGTAACACTCCAGCTTTGGAACATGAAGAATTATATCATTTTTTTTACACATCTGTGAAACGTCTGATTTTCTTTTCAGGGGTTCTTTCCACCCTCAGGGCTGTGCCAAAAAAAGAAGGCTTCCTGGGTTTGTACAGGGGCAACGGGGCGATGATGGTCAGGGTATTTCCATACGGAGCTATCCAGTTCATGACCTTTGAAAACTATAAAAAGGTATATTGTCTAAGGTTGATGGATCTACAGAGCAAACTTACATAGATTGTTTGCATGTTATCATTGACTGCTGGTTTGTTTATGGAGATGTGAGCCATCTCTCCCTTTGCTCCCTCCGCTCCCTCTGATACCCTCCCCATAATGCTTGTTTTATTGTTGTATCTGTTGACCTTTGTTACTACTCTGCTGTTCTCTTTACAGCTGCTAAGTAAACACTTGGGAATCTCTAGGTATATCCACAACTTCATGGCCGGCTCTATGGCAGGTAACTACGTAGTGATGTAGTATGAAGGCATGAAATATAAAATCTGTCTCATTGTTGTACAAGCTTCTCAATATGTCATAACAAATTAAAAATGTAGCTTTATCTGCAAATACCCTTTTATAGTAAATGCCCACAACAGACCAGTTTCAAGCTACATTTGCAAAAAGTACTCCAATAAAAGCGCTTCAATAAATGGAATCAATTTATAATGTAAATAAAAATGTTCCTGAAGATTTTACTGAGAGATGAGCATGATAAACAGCCCATCTGTCATCACACATTGTATGAACTCATGTGTGCCTCTAAATTGGATCAAACTTTACACATCACACATTGTATGAACTCATGTGTGCAGTTTTGTTGGTCATGCTTTGTTATTTATTTTCCTCTAAATTGGATCAAACTTTACATATCTGTTTTATTGAAAAAGATTCAGGCTGTAAAAAATAAAATAATTTGAGTGAGATATAACCGCAGCCATCTGAGCCCCTTCAGTCCACCTACAGAGGCTCAACACAGTAACCATAGTCTGGTTAACTCCTGCTAATGATATTAGGAAATAGAATGTGTTCCATGGGTGACAGTCAACGTAAACTAGTTTTACAGTAAAGTCTTGCTGACGTGTTAGTTTGTGTCTGTTTACAGGTATGACTGCGGTGATATGTACCTACCCTCTGGACGTGGTCCGAGCCAGACTGGCCTACCAGGTGAAGGGAGAGCAGCGGTACCATGGTATTGTGCACGCCTTCCGCACCATCCGCCAAAAGGTGACCTGTCACAGATGTACTTCATTAACAAGTATTTACTGGAAAAGAAGTGATGAGAGTCTCATTTAGTCCAACTGTAACCTTTCCATTCTCTCCTTTTTAAAGGAGGGGGGCATGCAGGGCTTCTACAGAGGACTTACACCTACACTTATTGGAATGGTTCCATACGCAGGTGACTGCTATTTGCAGCATTATTTTAAGATCCTGTGAACATTTTTTTATCATGGTTCTTCATCTTTATAAACCTTCTACCCGTTTCTCTCCTGTAGGCTTGTCCTTCTTCACCTTCAGCAGCCTGAAGACCCTCGGCCTGAAGCACTTCCCAGAGCTGCTGGGACGGCCCTCTGCTGACAACCCTGACGTCCTCGTCCTAAAATCCCATGTCAACCTGCTCTGCGGGGGGCTGGCTGGTGCCATGGGTCAGACAATATCGTACGTGCTGTTGCCACGGGCTGTTCCGTTCACAACGGGGCACAAGTTTACTGTAAATGTTTAGCCAAAATAGTTTTTTTTTTATTCAGCATCTAATGCCACCACATATGTTCAGGTATCCACTGGATGTGGCCAGGAGAAGAATGCAGCTGGGGGCTGTGCTCCCTGACTCTGACAAGTGTGTGTAAGTAGCACTCAAGTTTCTATTCTATTTATGGGTACGATTTTAAAACAATTTAGAATAATCCATGAAGGATTATTTAAAAAAAATAATTTTACAATGTCATCATTGGACTCAGTTGAACCAATCAGGTGGTAGAGGCATAGCATAAGTCACCGTGTCATGTACACTCCAAGTGTACAACTGTAATGGTCTAATGAAACATTACAGGTGTAACCATAGCACCTTACCTGAGAGGGTCAATGGCTGAACTCTCTACAGCTCAAGCTAATAACATCAGTTTACACTTTAATATTTTGAAAAATGTATATTTTCTTGTCTTGAACCCGTACAGATCATTGACCAAGACCCTGAAATTCGTGTACCAGAAATATGGTGTGAAGAAAGGATTGTACCGAGGCCTGTCTCTCAACTACATCCGCTGCGTCCCCTCCCAGGCCGTGGCCTTCACGACACACGAGTTCCTGAAGCAGGTTCTGTACCTGAATTAGCCGGTGATTGTTTTCCATCCAGAACAAATGTTAGTTATACCAGGTTCACACACACGCACACAATCCTTCATTTTACGTTTTTATTTTATAATCACTGGTTGCTTAATTTAACAAGTGCTTGTTTCAAATAATTGTTGATACGGTTCTGCCTGTTTGGGATATTCTGCAGTAATTGTTGACACCATTTTACGTTTTTATTTTATAATCACTTGTTGCTTAATTTCTCTGTTGGTGTTTGTCATGTAGACAAATCCTTAGGGTTATTTTTTTAAACGCCACGGCTTCAGTTGCGTTCTCTGCCAATCAAAAAGTTCCCACTTGTGTGTTGAGTGTGTTGCTTTGACAATAGTTAATGGTACTCATTCATGCTCAGCTATGATTGGGTAAAGTGTGACGAGAGTTTGACCAGACCAGCAGGAACACACGAGTGTGAAGGATCTCAGGAGAAAAAGTTCACTGTAGCATTTTTTTTCTTTCTGTATTTATTGATTTAGCGACCGGTTGCCACTGGGTGGCAGCGTTGGATTCAAATGGAAACGTTAACCGTTAGAGCTGAAGCCATCAGTCAATCGCTTCTCAACAAACGTCATGTCAGATTAGAATGTTAAGGATTTATTTTTGTATTTTAAAACAAAAACAGCACGTTGATTTCAGGCATTTTCTGTTTGTATATGATGAAATACCTTAATAATAACATGAACATAACATAATAATAACTTAATAACAAGTGTTTTAAATTCCACATTGACTTGTCAGTGTCTGCAGACTTAATAATCCTTCAGGTTTCTGCACATGCTTTAAAATCTGCTTATAGACAGACATAGCATGGCATTGAACAGTACAAATGTACTCCCTCATCGTCCACCGCAGACTTCCTCTACGCTTTTGTTTATGGCAGTACTGATGCAGTAAACATATGTGGAAGTGCATAAGAAGACCTGTAAAAACATTTATGCAATGTGTGACATGTGACATTTGATTATAAAAAAGTCACTTTTGGGATGCATGTAAATCAACCATTTTTTATGCTGCTTGGTTTAGTTCGTTTTAGGTTTTAACGGTGTCTCTGCCTCCTTTGAGAGTAATCACCTGCTGGGAAAGACCCAGAAATGCCACTCACTTGCAGAATCAATTTAAAAAAAAGAGAGAGAGTAAAATTCAACCATGGGAAGCATCCCTGCAGATTAGCACAGAATAGAATTACAACATAGATTATTTTTCTATGATTCTTTAAATATTTCATGGAAAATCCCTGCATCTTCAACATGAACTAAAACTCAATCGGTGTATCTTTACTTGATGCTTTAAATATTTTGTTTTGTAACTTAGGGAAAAGTTCAGTGACTCAGATGAGTGTTATTTTGTGAGTCATGTGAGGTTCTACACCTTCAGGAAGAGCTGAGAATGTGCTGTAGAAGAGGTGGAGGAACCAATTACATCCCACTGGTGTCACAGTGATGACAGGCGTTCAAGACACTGAGGCTTATGCGATCATAACGCAAAATAATAAAACAAAAATAAAGAAAAATGTAGATACAACTTTTCTTTGCACTGAAGTAAATTTAGCCTTGATGTATATAAAATTACCTTTTTTTCTCCAAATTGCAATATTTTGCTGTACATGACATTGTTTATGTTCATCCGTCTTCCTAGAAATTTATCTCTGCTGTACACTGTGACAGTTATTTGCATTTGTGTGATTTCTATCTCCTGGTTTGTCGTCTTGATCTTAAATCAACTGTTTTTATACCATGTATTTATTGTCTTCTGCCTGTTTCTTGTTCTTGGTGTGAAGGAAAACGATTATTTCATACAAAGACTTTTTGCCTGCTGTATTATTATTTTTTTCAGAAGCAGAAATACAATAAACCCTTCACCTTCATGATTATTAACTGTGGCGTGTGTGTGTGTGTGTGTGTCTATGTTAATCAGTACTTCAGAAGTGTAGCTACTGCTGAGAGCAAAATTATTATTTTTTTTTAGTGAAATACTATTGACACTAACTATAGTTTGTAGCTACTCGATGTCTGGGAAACATTTGCATTTGTTTCACTAAAAGTTGAAACCACATGGTCTGATGTCTGCTTTCACACACACACACAGATTTGACTGGTAAATATCGCATCTAAAAACGGACGGCCGCACGTACATAAATGTACTTTATTACCCACGAGTCCATGTTGACTTCACTGTTATGTTTGCATTAAAGGAGTTTCATTTACCTCTAACAAATGACTTGTTTTATGACTTATTTCCAGACGAGCAGGTAAATGTGACACCTTTCACATTTTTAGACTAGAAGCCACCACTACATTACAACACATTTGTTGTGTATTGTATTGGGTCATGATGAAGGAGTGGGTCTGACTCCTGCACCTCCCTCTTCAGTCTGTTTTTTTGGTAGCCCTCAGAGGAAAAGGAAAAACCCCAGCTGAGCTGAAACCTGAACGCCAACATTTGATGGTTGGCAGTTGAGTAGCTTCTCTACAGATTTCTCCGTTCTCCACCATGCCTGTTTACAGAGTGACTATTGCTACAGGGAGCCAGTGGTTTGCAGGTACAGACGACTATATCTACATTACCCTGGTGGGATCGGAGCACTGCAGTGAGAGGAAGCTGCTGGATAAACCTCTGTACAACGACTTTGAGAGAGGGGCGGTGAGTGAAGTGGAACAACTGCCATTATATTCACTGATCTATATTTTGTATATAGAGATAGTATCTATAGTATATTCTGAGGAGCGAATATCTGCAGCTTATTTCTTAGACTTTCCATCATATGTACATATATTTTTATATATATTTTTTTATACATATTTTTTATATACATATATTTTTTCTACTGCAGCTTATTTCTTAGACTTTCCATCATCTTCAGCTTAAAAAAAAAGTATTTCTTTACATGGTTTACATGGACTCAAAATGGGTATATGTTTTCTAAAAATGTTAAAAAGTTTTTTGTAGCTAATAAAAAAAATCACTTGATCACTTGACTTAGAAACAAAGTCATATGTATTTCCAAACAAATATCTCACTGTAAGTGGAAAACATAATGTATATTTTAAAATATATATATTTATAATTTCTGGAGAATAAAATCGACCCAGGAAATATGTCCTGCCTGAAGCCAATTGATGTTTTCACCCCTCCCTCTGAGTCATGTTAATACACAAACAATGTTTGTCAATACTCTGCTCAACTGAGCATTATTAAAGAAATCTCTGGTGACATTTGGTTAATCATAGTTTTATAAGAATAATCACGATCAACCAAGATGACATTTTTATGTATAACAAATATATTTTAAAAAATGGATTTTTAAAAAAATCTTGAATTTTACTATTTTAATAATATAGATACATACATATATATGTAGATACATATGTACATATATTTTTTTCTACTTTTTTAATTTGATCACATCATTACATTATTTTAATTTTTTTTCTAAAATCACTTATTTTTTTAAATATTTATTTATTTATTTAAATTTTATTATTTATAATTTAAAAATAATTTAATAAAAATTAAAAAAAGAATACATCCCATCTGCTCCCTTAAACACCCTGACGCTGACCTGCAGGTGGACACCTATGATGTGAAAGCTGATGAAGACCTGGGTGAGATTGTGCTGTTGAAGATTGAGAAGAAAAAGTACTGGGTATACGACGACTGGTACTGCAGGTACATCACTATCAAGACCCCATCTGGAGACTACCAGGAGTTCCCCTGTTTCCGCTGGCTGGTGGATGACAAAGAGGTGGTGCTGTGCGATGGACGAGGTTTCTACTTATTTTCCTCACCAGCCTTTTATTTTCTTCCTTTATACTACAACTACAATCAGTTCCTGAAATCACACATCTTTGTTTGGTTTGATGTGCACTTCACAGCACGTCTACCTCAGGATGACAAGACCAGCATCATGAAACAGCACAGACACAAAGAGCTGGAGCTGAGGAAGAAGAACTACAGGTGGGCTGAAGCCACACTACCACTACTGTTACTACAAATAATAATATGAATAATAATTATCCTGCCTCTCATAGGTGGAGGGAGTGGCAGCCAGGCTTCCCCATGAGCATCGATGCTAACAGACACAAGGATTTACCCAGAGACATCCAGTTTGACACTGAGAAAGGAGTGGATTTTGTATTGAACTATGCTAAAGCGTAAGTGTTGCCTCTAACAGGATGTTGCTGTGAAGTTAAGACAATACAAGACACGGCACGGTAACAACAGTGCTAAAATAAAAAAACAACACTACGAGAGTCAGGGGGGAAAGCTAAGGCGTGGTCATTTGCATTGACCTTCTATAAAGAGTTCAAAGTTCAAATCAATTCTCCACGAATCACTGTATTTTAAACAAATACAGTTTTAAACATTACCAAATCAATTCTCCACGAATCACTGTATATTAATAAATACAGTTTTAAACATTTAAACATTATTGAATATTTGTAAATGTTTATTTACTCTATGATGTGTGAACACACGTTAAATTTCTCTGGGCTGAACTGAGTGAAAGCCATTTTCTCTTCATACTTCCTATTCCACCCTGCAGTGTTACCTCGGGTTTCATTTTGTGCGTCACAGAAACTGCCAAATCAGCTTTTTTATTCTAACTTCCCTCCAGTGGTTCAGCAATGTTTATGATATTGATAAATTTAATGATGATTCCTGAAATTCTCATTTCCAGAATAGAGAATTTGTGCATGAACCAGTTTATGCACAAATTCCAGAGCTCGTGGTCTGACTTTTCCGACTTTGAGAAGATCTTTGTGAGAATCAAAAACACAATTTCAGGTCAGATTCTTTTTTTAATTATTTCATGTCATATTAGACTACGAGGGTAAGTCAAAAACAATTCACAGACAGATAAAAAAAATGTACCATCTGTCTTGGAGCCTTTTGACTCACCCTTGTATATTGTATTTGAATTACACATATTTTATTGTATCTAATTGTATTGTATTGTATCAAAACATATCTTATTGTATGGTATTGTATGCTATCGTTGTGTATCGTAACGTATCCCACTGCCTGGAACTGTATTATTATCCAGAGTATGTGATGAAACACTGGAAGGAGGACTTCATGTTTGGATACCAGTTTCTGAACGGCTGTAACCCTGTGGTCATCAAAAAGTGCACCAAGCTTCCTGACAAGTTCCCTGTCACTGATGCGATGGTTGCTGTCAGTCTGGAGAGAGAGTTGACCCTGGAGCAGGAGATAGAGGTCAACGTGTCCACATGTTTCTCCTCTGTGTGTCAACCATATTTACGGTGTTGATGTTGTTGTTGTTGTATCTGCTCTCTGTTTCTCCTCTGTGTGTCAACCATATTGACGGTGTTGATGTTGTTGTATCTACTCTTCTCATGTATGAAGTTCTGTTGTGGTTCCAGGCTGGTAATGTCTACATCGCGGACTATGAGGTGTTGGACGGCGTCTCTGCCAACAGTACCGACCCCAACACGACGCAGTACATAGCAGCACCAATATGTCTGCTCTACAAGAACGCCCTGAACAAGATCATGCCCATCGCCATCCAGGTCCAGTGGTGACTGTGAAAACTTTAACTCTCACTTCATGTCTGCAGCATGCTCTCAACTTCAGACATCGTCTTTGTCCCCAGCTTGGACAAACTCCTGGTGAGGACACGCCCATCTTCCTGCCCACCGACTGTCAGTACGACTGGCTGCTGGCTAAGATCTGGGTTCGTTCGGCTGACTTCCATTACCACCAGACTATCACACACCTGCTGAGGACGCACCTGATGATGGAGGTGTTCGCCATCGCCATCAACAGGCAGCTGCCGGCGGTTCACCCAGCGTACAAGGTGCCCAACACAACAGGAAACACACTCTGACACAAACCACTGAAATGATGTGTTTACTGGAGTGTTTGACCGAGCGGCTCATGTTCTTTCTTCCAGCTGCTCCTCCCACACGTTCGCTTCACTATGGCCATCAACACCAAGGCCAGAGAGCAGCTCATCAACGAGCGGGGCATCTTTGACAAGGTGAGTGAGGCCGGAGGTGAACTGTTACTGCTGCAGTTACAGAAGACTGGAGGAAGGAACAGAGGGAAGAATGTGGCTGCAAAACTGATGAAAAGAGCAACAAATATACTTCATATTTATGCTTTATACTATTATTATACTAATAATCTAAATAAATGCATCTTTGACCGGTCACATCTAGGTATGTTTTCCATTATAAGCTGCAGCTTTATTTCAGTGTAGTCTAAATGGTCTTCTTTAGTTTTTTCTCTTAAAGAAAAATCATCAAATCATCATTTTTCCACTGTGCATAAAAATGTCTCCCATCTTCCTGTTAGTTCAAAACGCTGTTAACTATTAACTTCTTATGACGGCAGTGTTTTCTTTCCGCCTTGTTCAAGGCCAATGCCACAGGGGGAGGAGGTCATGTTCAGCTGGTGCAGAAGTCCATGAGGTCTCTGACCTTCAGGTCCCTGTGCTTCCCTGATGCCATTAAGGCCCGGGGCTTGGAGAACAGGGAGGAGCTGCCCACCTTCTTCTACAGAGACGATGGCTGCAGCGTGTGGGAGGCCATCAAAGAGTGAGGGACTCTTGTTATAGGCTGTGGCCAGAGCTGCAGTGAACGACATGTGTGTTTGAAACAGTGAGAGCTGCAGTGAACGACATGTGTGTTTCACACAGTGTCTACATCTGTGTGTGTGAGAGAACTATTTTAATTCTCTGCTGTCTCGTCTTCCCTCTGGTTCAGGTTCGTGACTGATGTGGTGCAGATTTATTACAGCAGTGACGACACGGTGCAGGAAGACGAGGAGATCCAGGCCTTCGTCAAAGATGTGTGCAGCTTTGGAATGCAGGACTTGGATAACTCTGGTGAGTCCACATACAAAGTCAACTAGGAACTACAAGTGAAATGTGTCATTGTGGCATCTAGAGCAATGGTCCCCAACCCCTGGGCCGCGGACCAGTCTTTACTCCACTCACTCCTCAACTTTGTCCACCTGAACTCTCTCCCTAATCCATGCACAGATTTCCCCAAATTGTTGAAATCACGTGAGGAGCTGATCGAGTACCTGACCATCATTATCTTCACCGCTTCAGCACAACACGCATCGATCAACTTTGGGCAGGTGAGAGACCAGGGAGAGGTCCCCGTCAGAACGTTTGAAGTACAAAACAAAGTGCAAAAATAACAAATAAATAAATAAATAAATGTGGTCTCAGTTTATCTGCAAAAGATGCAGGGCAGCAGATACGAAGCTGCAGGATTAGCTTAGCATTGGGAGAGGCTGAAAAGTAGGAAAATGTGACGCAACACATGACCACAAGCCGAACCTACACTAGGTAACCACTAGGGGGCTTCTAGACTTGAGGTTTGCTGAGATGTTATGACTTCTCCCTGACAGGAACTTCATGGTGGAGGAGAGTATTAACTCAGTACCTGTACAATACTTCAGTGACTGTAGCTGCTGTGTGTACTTTGTGTGTAGTACGACTGGTATTCTTGGATCCCCAACGCCCCATCTACAATGCGGATGCCCCCACCCAACAAGAAGGGCATGGCAGATGTGAACTTTATCGTCAAGAGTCTTCCCGATCGTGGACGTTCCAGCTGGCACCTGGGTGCTGTGTGGGCCCTGAGCCAGTACCAGGAAAATGAGGTATATTTATGCCAAACAAAGAAAGTACCATGATCTAAGAACCAGAGAGTTCACCCTCCCCCCCCCCTCTGCAGTTGTATTTGGGCATGTATCCTGATGAGCACTTCATTGAGAAACCAGTGAAGATGGCAATGCAGAAGTTCAGAAAACATCTGGCAGAGATCACCAGCGCCATCAAGAGGAGGAACGAGGGGAAGAAGCTGCCGTACTACAACATGTGCCCCGACAGGATACCCAACAGTGTCGCTACATGAGGCATAAATCTGAGCTGATCTTCACACGTCACTGGAGTCTTTTTAATGTTTTAAAACAAAATACTTTTTATTTTTATTTCAGAGTTTATAAAAATATTGCGGTTTTTAGCTTCTGCAGTATAAATCTCTCTTCATACTTTTCACTCATACTGCTGTTTAGATGTTGTTGGGGTTTTTTTTGTATATTTTCTATCCTGCTTCTAAATTTAAATTGTCAAAAATATTTGTTTACTTTATAATATTACAGAAATGTGTTTTATGTGCATACAGAGCAGATCAACTATTTTAGTTATTTAGACCAAAGGAGAAAACTTTTGATTTTACTGAACATAATAATACTACATAGATACTAGTAGGTTGTAGTTCTTTCCATTGTCGCCGTATTAAAAAAGAACCGGCTGCTCACCTGTCCATTGTAGCCTTTGTCTGATTGTCCTTTTCACAGAGGGCCGTCCTCTAGTCCACTGATGTCAGTCATTTCCTCAGTGGTCTGTAGTGTAGCGTAGCGTTAGCCTTGAGAGCAGAGAGTCTTGGATTTGAGTCCCAGAGGAACCACATATTCTTGATGCTGCCTCCTGTGTGGCAGGCAGTGAGTTGCAATCCAGATGTAATAGCGCCTCCTGTGGCAGCCTGGGTTGGTTGCAAAGACTGACTGTAAATTTCCCCATTTTTTTTTTTTTTTTTGGCATTGGTCTTGATGTGACTATTGTCTGAAATTCCTCTTGGATCATTGGAACCATCACATTCATGTAGTTCCTTCATGCTGGCTATGCAGTTTTCTGACACCTTTAATTCAAGGCTTATTTTCTTGGTCTTCGTCTTTCTTTGGTCTACCTCAGAGGAGCAGGACTCAGGTGAACTGGATGAATAGCTTCCTCTTTGCAACACAAAGTATTTAGGGGCATTTCCTGGCACTGGCAGCAGCCTGTGCTGTGCGACACCGACTCCCTGAAGTAATCCAGAAAACATATGGCCGTGTCCATCACTGCAGTACAGCTCTTTCTACTGCACTTCTGCACACAGGCTTGAAGGTCACATGGACTGCAGCAGTTTCAGCTCTTTACCTTCTGCTCCTCGACTCGCTGAGAATTTCACACAAGAGTAAGAACTGTAACTGGTCATCGCCGTACATTCTTTCTTTTCACGCACTGAGCATTTTTATACTGGAAGATGAGTCTGTTGAAAAGTCTAAGGCAAAGTGAAGAGCCACAACAGACCATCAAACCTGTTATCACTTTAGCTGCTAATTAACAAACCTCCCAGATGGTACACGTTTGATCTGATTACTCTTAGTCTGGTCTCTGCTTCAACCTTTATCAAGAGGCTTTTATAAAAAAAACTAAATCTTTCTTTTCATTAAAAAAGTTAAACTTAAATTAAAAATAATTTTGTCAGAAATGTTGGGAATTTTTTAAAAAATGAAAAAAAAAAATAAACAAAATAAAAATAACCTTTTTTCCAGGTAGAAGGTTGAAGAAGAAAAACTCAAAAGTAGGTTATTTTGTGTATATTTACTTTTAAAAATTAAATTGATCATAAATTCTCTTCAAACCTGTTCCCACTTCACCTGCTAACCTTGATAAACCTCACAGGTGGCACTGATCTAACTCTTAGCTTTGCCTTTGTCTTAACTTTGTGTTTCCCAAACTTTTTTAGCCTTCCTGCTACATCGAGTCAAAACCTCACAGGTGGCACTGATCTAACTCTTAGCTTTGCCTTTGTCTTAACTTTGTGTTTCCCAAACTTTTTTAGCAGTGGCCGCCATTTTTGTAGGTAAGACTGACAACAAGCCTTCCTACTACATCGAGTCATTTAAAGCAATAGCTGCATTGAATTGTATTAAATAACTACAGTTAATTAAAATGGATATTATCATTATATGAATGAAGTTTTAACATTGTGGCACAAATAAAAACAATACTGAAAATTATATTAATTTGACATTCTGTGGCTCCCCCCTGCAATAACTTCACAACCCCAAAAGGGGCCCTGCCCCCCAATTTGGGAACCAGTGTTTTATAGTGTGTTTTATAACCAAGTGTCTAAATGAGCTAAACAAACAAAAAACATCTTCTAAATCGCTAACATGAATAGCAAAACTAAGAGTGTAGCTTGTTGTAATACACATTACTGTTATACTTGTATTGTAGTACCTAACTGGGGGAGGAGTCACCAATGTTTTAATCAGCAAAATATGTATTCACACACAATTCTTTTTTATTAACTTGAAAACACGTATTAACTACTAACTGACAAGAGCTAGCCTCTCCCAATGCTAAGCTAAGCTAATCCTGCAGATCGCTAAGCCCTCCATTTTTGTTTGATCTTTTTTTTGCACACTGAAAAACACACGGAGGCTCAAAAGCAACTTCATTTTATTTGGTTGTTCTTTTTAACTCTACATACTTTGTTCAAACATGGGAAATCCAACTGAAAACACCAACATTGTCTTTTAAAAACTGATTTTTACTTTTTACCAAAAAAATTATTTTTTACAGTTACTATTTCATTGTAAAATTCACAGACAAACTTGTGGAATGATGCCATAAGACGGTGGGGAACAGTCAAATGTGTTCATGTCCACTCAGTAGTAAACAAATTCAGTTTAATGCAAGTTATACAACTCCCAGACAGAACGAGACCTCAGAGAAAGACAGGAAACGATAGGAATGAAACGCTGAGCAGGAACCTTTCTAGAACCTGTTTCTAGGTGTCTCAGTCCAACGGTCGTTTGGGAGGTTGTAGAATAATAATAATAATAAAAACAAAACCACCTGACGACTCAGAGGTGTAGAAAAAAAACAAGAAAGGAATGAATGGAAGAAAAGCAGCTTTCAGATAGAAACTTTTCTGCTTGATAATTGCACAAAAATGGCCTCCAAGTTCACGGTAACTACGACAAAACTTGTCTCGGGAAAAGGAGCCAGCTCCTATGAACATGAAGTAACAAACCAGAAGCAAAACCTAGCGTCCACCTTCGTCCACTGTTTCACAAAGTTATCTTTTTCTTTTTTTTTTTCAATTTGTTATGCAAAAGTGGGCGTTCAACAAGCCATTTAAGAAGATTAAGTACATCAGGAGAGAGCAGAAGTAAACATTATACAAACCTAATATGAAAGATGAAAAGTAAATGGCTGCTGTCAATGCCAGGGAGGAAAATGTACATTAAGACTAATGAATATTTAATCTTGTTTTGTTGAAATTTCTCAAAATAGGAAAATACAAAAAAGAAAAACAAAAAAAAGAGAAAATAATTTCTTTACTAAACTCAGAAGACTTCCTGGACATTAAACACCAGCACAGAACCACAGAAGGGAATAACAAGAAAAGGGTAATTGCACTTTAACAAAAACAAAAAAAAGAATGGGTCTAATTGCACTGAGCCTCGTGGGGGCTTTGAACTTTCAGGGAAGCGTCTCATTACTGGGTCTTAATCCAACTTGACAGGCAACTGCTCCCTGGGCTCCTAATAAATCATTATTATATAAATTAAAGTTGTGTTCTACTCGGGGGTTTTCAGCCAACGTGGGGCAGATTCACAAGTGCACTGTGAAAATGTAAGAACGGTGCATTTATTGCTGCTGATGTTGATCATTGAGTGTCAGGTGTGGAAGTGGACCACGGACAGTTAAAGTCGGCGAAGAACAAGACTAACAATAATACACAAAAATAAAAGTGCTGCTAAAAAAGTTTACCATCCTTCAGAAATCTGCTGCACTCAGCCTCATTCTGACAGCACCTGCGAGCCCTAACCAGCAGATTGCACTGTGGCAATCTCACCACTGAGCAATAAGCATGACTGTGCGTCGGTGCCAGGTGACAAACACATTCGTTTATGGTTTTTTTTTTTCTTTTTTTTTTTCAAAGTAAAGTGTGTTTGTGAATTGTAAATACGCCCAGCTGGTTATAAAAGTGAAACCGCTCCAGGAACTGCACTCAAGCTGTGCTTCTGCTGAGAAATGTTAAGAAGAAGGTGCCGGAACAACCTGTTTCATAAGGCCAGATGTGAGGAAACACACATAGGAATCTTGTGATTAATCCTTTAATAGTCTGGAATTCTTCCTGATGTGAAAAAAAAAAGAATGTAACTAACTGTCATGTCTGACCTATTCTCAGAGCTAAAGTGAGCTGTTATGAAGGAAGTGATTCCTGACCTGCACAGAAAAGAAAATGAGCATTAACACTAATCATAGCTGTCAGGTTTCTGCCAGTGATTTGTTTTAAACTCCACAGGGATCAGTTAACAATTGACTTTTACCACTTTTCAACTCCATTCCTTTTGTGTCATCCATCACAGGCTTTATATACACGCATTGAAAGAAGATCACTTCAAATAAATCAGAAAAAAAAACCCAAAGATTTCCAGGTTTGTTTATGCTCCGTCTCCTCCACACGAGTCCATTCACGTTAGAGAGAAAAAAAAAGGAGCGAGACAAAGAGACTGGAAAACTGAAAGTGCTTTGATGCATGTCCTCATTAAGACCAACTTGACGTTGACAGACCACAGCGACAGAGACGGCAGTGGCTGGAATGTTCTAGAGACCTGGTGCGTGTGCAGCGCTACTTACCGATTCACGCCGTTTTCAACTCACGGCAGGTAAAAACAAACAAATGTTACAAACTCACAAACAAAAACACCACGCGTCAGATTAGGTGTAGACCTTCAGAGCTGTTCACAGTCTGTTTTTCTTTTCTTTCTTTCTCAGTCCTGCTCTTCCACAGGTACACAGACTGCTGTGAGTTCATGCTCTGCTCCAGGTCTCCTCAGACATTTACAGACTTCAGTGGAAACCGTCCAGTGCAGGAGAAGGGGAACGTGAAATTAAGGAGCAGACGGAAAAAAGGAGTCTCTTAGGATGAATTTTGAGTTAGAAGAAGACAGTCGAGATCTGTCTGATTCTGCAGGAGGAACTTTGACGACAGAAGACCGGACACCGGAGCTTGGACCACACTGGGTTCAGGGTCCGCTCCGACCTCAGTCACACTGAACCTGTTTGTGACGTGGTTCTCGTAGGACCAACGATGGCATTGGACTGAGCGGTCAGACGTGCAGCACCTCCATACCGTAGTCCTCTGTCTCTGTGTACTGAGAGGAGTTTGTGTCCGACTGAGTCGGGACTAGCGCCTCCTTGTTTTCCAGACTGGGCTCCAGGAGAGGCGGCTTCTCCAGTGCCAGCTTTTTACACGTCTCTGGTCGGTTCTGGACGTATATGACCCTGTTGTAAGCCTTCAGTCTCCTCCATAGATGTATGTAGACTTTGCACTGGACGTACATGAAAACCAGTCCGCCTGTAAATCCGATGGCCACCACCACCAGCTTGGTCCAGAACGGCCACTCTAGGATTCCTGAGAAACAGAGAGCAAACACACAGGGAATGTGCACGTAGTTAAACACTGACCAGACTGTACATACAAAAAAAGATGATAAGAAAAGTCAAGAGTGGAGATGTCAAAAATGATTTTTTTCTGTTTTTGCTCCTGATCCGGATTGGTCCATCTACTAAACTGAGAAGTTAGGATTTAACCTGTCTTTGTGATAAGACTTTGTGATTAATCTGAGCTACACCTTAGTTAAACTGCTACAGGCCTAGACCGCTATGAAGGGAACAACCTCTTTCTACTTCCTAAATACACAATCCTATGAATGAAAACGCAGACAAAAACTAAAACAGGTCCAACAGTGTGAGACTAATCTAAAAGTCATCTCATTCGTGATCTTTTGCTGAAATGACAAGACGATTTGTCCTTCCTTCATTTTAATATTTTGTAAACATTGGACGTGGTTTTGCAACAACTGTTCTAGAACGTCCAGGATCAGGAAAAACATCGACATCTCCACGAAACACAAACAGACTTTGACCAACCCTGAGGTCAGACTCAGGACATCCCAGACGCTACATAAGCATAACACAAAAGACTGAAATAAAATCACATTAATACAGTTTCACACACAAACTGAAACTGAACATAAACACATTGCACAGGTTCAAATCACATTTGTGTGATTCGTGCAGGGGAGGGAGGAGAAGTAGTGTGGTTTATTTATAAGAATTTGTGTCAAAGATCTGACTTTCAAGATTAAACTACGTATTTATACCGACTATAAGTTGCACTTTTTGCAACTTATACTCAGGTGTAAGTTAAATATTAAAATATATAATTTCACGTTTGTTACTTTCACATTGACAGCCACAAGAGGGCACTGTAGGCTTTTGTACCAGTATCTGCTACTCCCGTACCACTAAATATTTACATGTTCGTTGTTTTCATACTGACAGCCGCTAGAGGGCACTCTAGTTGGCTAGTGCGAGTTATACTCTGGAGCGAATTTAATTATCCACCATAATTATGCGACTGTTAAAACTGTAGAAAATTTTATATAAATGTGTTAACAGCAAGAATTACAAACTACAATATTAGAGTTTCTCTTTCATCTGTACTGGTATATGATACTGTGCCCAGTAGAGGGCAATGAACAGCTATTAAGTTGGAAACACTCAGTGAATCTTTTAACTGCAGACAACTGCCCCATGGCTGACTTACCGCTAGGAAAGAAAAAAAAAAATCATTTTTCTGAGAAGAGCTGTCGACTGAAGCGTTGCACCTGTTTCCTCTAATGAAATGAAAAAGTCAAGACATTTAATGATAACCCTCAGCCCCAGCTGTCTGTCTGCGTTTGTTAGGTTGTCACACTCGGCGCAGCAGTGTGAATATAACTGTCTGTTTAAAGGTGACGGAGAGGGGTTTTTTATATTATATTTTTATAAAACCATAAATCAAGGTGTAAAAGCAAAAAGGAAGAGTGAACAGCACAGCTGACAGAGGGAGAACACAATACTGAAGGTGAGAAGGTCAAAGTGGAAATTTTACCTGGGATTCTTCCGGCTGCATTAGTGAAAAGAGTGTAGGTGTCATATATCACCAAGAACACACACATCATCAAGGCTCGACATTTACACCACAAGTCATTCATCACATTGGTACAGTTGTCACTTCATCATGCAAACATCACCATCAAATAGATTTCATCAAGTCAGACGTGGCTGGTGGTTATATTTATTTAAAGTTTAAATTAATATTAATGTTGATTTATGAAATTTGGTGGAGAAATCACATGAGATTTTCTAGCATCACTGTGGTTGTTTAATTAAATTAAATTAAATTAAATTTTGAAGGTGCACCTCCCTTGGGAATGACTGCAGTACTACAAAAACGGTAGTATAATGACTATTAAAGTTAGGAATTTGAACCCTTTGACCCCGCTAACTGCTTACACAGACTTGTTCATGAAAAACAAGAGTTTACAAAAATGGTAGCCGCTGTAGATGCTAATGTAACGGGAGATATTTTGTTGAAATAAACTCATATAGTTTCTAGATGTTTCTCTTAGAACTAAAACAACTGCACAGTTAATATAAAAATAACTGAATTAATGTAAAATAATTCAGTGTAGCCACAAGTCAACCAAAAATATTTTATATTTTAATGGTAATACAGCAAACTGACCCTCAACTGTTTCTTAGAATGTAATAGATATAAAAAAAGAACTTCCTGCAGGACTGTGAGGCCTTAACACTCAGTCATTAGAATCCATTTCTTACTCTCTGTATGCTCTCCTCTAACACTGAGACTACAGACTACTAGCGTTTAAAAGCCTTAGGGCTACTCAGAACTTCTCAGACTTTTCCTTTAATTCACATCTACAACTGGATCGGAGTACGATGTTGAACCGAGAACTAAGTTCCTCCTCTTTACCTCCTGCCACCTGAACTGATGAAATGATCTCTAAAGTAAAGGAAATGTGGATTACAATGTGAACATCACTGGCTTTCATCAAATATGTCACATGACTCACAATCGGTGCTTCAAACACCACAGTTTTACCACAGTTATATCATTATGCTGATTTGTCCATGAATGCCGTACAATTAAGGCTTTGAAATGGTAAACACCTCTAATAACACACATTAGGTGAGAGTGTGTGTGTGTGTGTGTGTGTGTTTGTTCTGACCTTGTCTGATCTCGTCTGCTGTTCTGTCAATGAGAACGTACAGTGACCACACCACGCAGGTGATGGCGATGACATGGAAGGTGACCGAGCACATGATCTTCCGTCTCTCGCTGGCCGTCATCTGTAGTTTCTCCCACTGTTGGCGACAGGACGAGGAGATGAGACCAAAAAGACTGAATATTCAACGCTGCTTTGACGATAAGTTGTTTTTTAGTTGAGGTAAACAGCGAAAAAAAAAGACAAATATAGTACATACCATATATATGTATATATGAATATATGCATATATACAGTATATATGCACATATATATGTGATTATATATGTGAATATATGTGATTATATAATATATATATACATTTATAAGAACAACAGATGGACAGACATTACAGCAGTGTTTCCCAACCGTTTCTAAAAATTCATATTTCAGTTGATTTTGAGTGTTAATGTTCAGTCTTTTACTGTTAGTATTTGTCTAAACCAAGTAAACTAGTCTTACAGCATTCACAGATTTTCTTATTTATATTTTGCTCGTTTCTAATCAGACTGTTATCCCACATCCACGAGGTTCACGCTCTGAAGTTACGTGTCCTACCCGGCGCCGTTTGCTGCAGAACCCTAAAACCTTGAGACTCATTTCCATTCAAATTCTCCCAGTAATGAAAAGTGAAAACACAAGAAGCAGCTGTGAAGCTGAATTCAACACGTCCTGGCCTGTTCTCAAGTTTCTGTGCCGCTTCAGACGAGAACCTCCAGTTCCATCACCTGTGGGATTCAGAGACTGTTAGCAGACGAGCTGTGTTTAAGGGCTTTTGTGCAGGTAATGAAGAGTGGAACAATATTAATTAAGAGTGTTTTTCTATCTCCACATCACAGCCAGCTAGATGAGGCTCTTCATTACTGTGTGCAGCCGCTAAACCGTCTGGAATGAATCACAACAAGGTGGGACTCATTCGTACCAGTCCAATCTGGTTGGTGTTCTGTGCAGAAAAGCAGGGAGAATTTCAGAGCTGACGACTTCATCTCAGGCCTTACCTTACGCAGTGGTTTGAGCTTGGTCTCCATGATGAATTCATATTTACAGAGCTCACAGCAGCGAGTGTCGGAGCTCTTGATCCACTGCTGTAGACAGGCCTGGTGGACGAAGCGCAGGCTCCCCGTGCAGTGGCACGGCGTGATCAGGGGACTCTCATCGTCGCCTTCGCAGTGACAAATCCTGCAGGGAGAAATGAAAATTAATTTAAAAAAATAACAGTAAGAACTATAAAGGGACACGAGGAATGCAGTTTTACTTGACGTTGATAATAATACAGACCGATCTCATTCAAAGCAGCGTCTGTGAATCAAATGTCACATTTTCTGGACATTATCTGCTGTGTTTCCTCGCGGTGTCACAGCACAAAATTGAACAAGAGGTTTTGCTGCTGCTGCTGCTGTTCTCACCACAGCAGCATCAGCATCAGCATCAGCGAGGTCTGTGTTCCAGCGGTGAATAAATTGATGTAAATTGCCTGTTAAAGTGATTGTCACAAACAGTGGCTGCAGAGACAGCGTCACAGACGGAGGCGTGTAAATAATCACTGGTTTAAAAAAAAACAATCAGAAAAAACAAACAACCTGTGTTTCAAACAAACTCTTAGATCAGGTGAAGTGTTTTACTGAATATAAACACATATATATATAATAATAATAAATATAATAAATAAATATTATAAATATAATAAAGACATTATTCGTAAACTCCCGGGACACATGATGTGAGACGACCGAAAAAAATGGACACATGATGTGAGACGACCCAAAAAAATCGACCCACCTGAGGGTTGCGACCCAGTCTTTGAGAAACAATGTGCTAAAGCACTGAAATGGTTGGAAATGTAGTATTAACAAGATGCATCATTTACCCAAAGGCCTTTGTCAGAAACCCTTGTTTCTTTCTTTCTTGTTTTTTCTTCTTCACTGACTCAGAACCATCTTTTGAAATTCTCAGCGTCTAAAAATCTCACACTTAAATAATTGAAATTAAAGGTACATAGAATTTGCTGGAGTTTTTCTTTTTTCAATTCTAGACTTTTGCAGCTTTCCCTTACCTTAAAAATGAAAAATACTGAACCGTTAGTCACCCACACGCAGCCTGTTCACTGACACTGTGTGAGTGTGAGTGTTAGCTTGTTAGTGTGTGTGTGTAACTTTGTACAAAGCTAACAATAAGTCACTCAGTGTCTGCCAACAGCAGCAGGAGGAACAACATGGGATCAGAGCGAGAAATCTTTAAACCTTAGATAAATATCAGACGAACAAACGCTCGCTCAGAGGAGGACGGAACCCGAGAAGAAGTCAATGTCAAGACATTGACCTGCCTCGGGTCAATGTGGAGTAAATGAGCAATAAGTCTGGTGACGAGCAGTCGCCTGTTTCAGCACAGCACATCTTTATCTGAAGGTCAAGCTAACGTCCCTCGGTGATTTCAGAGTGAAAGAAGAAAAAAGAAAGGAAAAGCTTCAAAATAAATAACCCTCCTCGTCCTGATGTGGTGGTGGACACACGGCTGGACACACGGCTGGACACGTGCACGTCTACACTCACATGTCAGGTCAGCGAGTGATCCAAGCAGACATCGTCTACATCCAGACTTACTTCAGGATGTTATGAGATTAGGAGAGAGTAGATGACGGAGGAGTTAAGGAGGATGGTTTATTTACACGTTCCTCACACAGGGAACAGGAATGGGGGGGGGGGGGGGTGGGGGGGATACGAGGGGGGGGGGTTATCA
>NC_024318.1:8579587-8595590 GCF_000523025.1 Cynoglossus semilaevis | reverse complement strand
TTTATGGTATTCTTTTCTCGCACGCGCGGGGGAGAGGGGGGGGGGGGGGGGGGGGGGGGGGGGGGGGGTTGAGGGATTAAAGGATGGTAGGATTACAATTAGCATCCTGAGACTGAGATGAGGTTTTCTGCAGCAGCTACGGGCGAGAGGTTTTGTCTGTTTGTTTGTACGATCACAAACATGAAGTGCAGATTCCCATCCCACACACTGTGTTTTCTTTTATTTCTCTGGAGGAAAAAAAAACCCTAAGGCCCCCGGACTCTGGGTGATTACTTTAAACACTGAAGTGATATATTTAAATGATTATTCTTATGTTAATGCCTGTTTCAATGTGGAGGATGGGTGAAACATTATGGACACCCCCACACAGGACAGGATGGTGGAAATGGAGTAAAAAAATACGTAAATCTGTATGAAGGAGAGATGAAATGCTGATGTTTGTGATCATTTATCAGTGTGTGTCAGCACCAGCAGCAGCAGCCGCAGCAGCAGGCGTTGTGTTGCATTCTTTAAATAAAGTGCTCCCAGTTCAACCTGAATATTAAAACGACACAAATGCCTTCAGAGAACATCGGTGTTAACAAGCGAGAAGCAAAACGGAGTCAGGAAGTGGCAGCGCAGACTGAGAGGAAACATCGGCAGCATCACAGGCCTCTGAAGGTGTTCAGGTTCATCGCTCTTGGTTTTTTGTTTTTGTTTTTTCTTCTACCAGAGACATCACTGCACGGAAGAGTGGTAAAAAAATATCACTCTGCAATTTCGTACTTTCTTTCCTTTGATCCTGAAGAACTGAGTGGTTTCAGTGCTTGTCTCTGTCTCTCATTGGCTTAAAAGTAAAAACCACCAGTGATCAACTCCGTATGCAGTGTCATCTTCCAACACTAGAGGCAGCAAAATTCAATTTTTAATGTTTTTTTCACATATCAGTTGAGGTAAAAAAAAACCCAATTTTTAAGCAATTGGAAAAAATTAATGATAAAACCCAATTTTTAAGCAATTGGAAAATCAATGACTTAACTGAAAGATTTGTGTTCTTTGGAAAATGTTTGTGATGAAGTTCCAGTGAAAATTGATCAACTCGCTTCAAACTGAAACTAAGAGCATTGCTCAATCTGAAAGAGGAAGTGTGTCAGTGGAAACTGGGCTTTATCGAAAAAGATAACAGAGAAAACAGAGAAGCAGTTAAAGCAGAGAAACCTGAGCCTGGTGCTAACAACGGCTGTTCACATTATCACCAACACCTGTTAGTAACTGTTCGTTTGGAACACGACTCGTGGCTGACGTTGGTTTTCCAAAGAAGAAGGAAAACCAAAATGTCTTGTTATTTTGATTAGAAAAAAGATGTGTGGTTTCCTGCAGACAAATCTGTTTCACAATCAAAAAAAAACAACCTTTTTTCTCGGGCTTAGTGTTTAAAACAAACCACAGGTTAGAACTCTGACTTCACGTTTCCAGCCACCTGACAAGAAAGCTGACATTAGGCATGTGTGTGTGTGTGTGTGTGTGTGTGTGTGTGTGTGTGTGTGGAGTATACAAGCTATTTGGAGCCAATAATCCTCCCTCTGATCTCTGGCCTTTCCCTCTCTAACTCCAAGCTCACGTTTCTCAGCCCACAGCTGAGACCCAGTGTCAGACAGCTGACCTCAGGATGGAGCTGAGGAGACGGGGAGGACAGAGGACAGAGGACAGAGGACACTCAGAGGTGCTGATTAGCGCTAACGGTACAAAATGTTTTAATGAAAAACATCAAACGCCTCCTTCTTGTAGGTGTAATAAACACGCTGGTTCATGAGTGGTGTGAACGGCTGAGCACCCACAGAGTTGTGGAGCTGTACACCTTCACTATAATACCGCGAGACTTCCAGAATTCCATTATATAGATTTTAGAACTAAAAATGTAAACTATTCGGGGTTTGCACCATAAAAAATATATGTATTAAAAACACAGAGATTTAAAATGTTTAAATCAGTTTCCTCCATGTTTATCTCCCGATTGTCAAAGTAGCAGCAGCATTAGGTGTCTCTGCAGATCCCAGTATGAATCCTCACTGCCTTCCTCTCTCCTACAGTACGCTGCAGGCTCCGGTTGCTAAGGCGATGGTATCCCTGTTTTCAGATGGGCTATATTTGGTTTTTGGTTTTTTTGATGTCCGATCCTGACTTTTTATTTTGTGTTTGACTTTTATGAAGCACTTTCTGATGGATTTAGGAGATTTGTTACAGACACACAGAGAGGGCCAAGTGTGTTTATCTTGTTTACGCAGCACTAGCATTTATCAGCCTGTTCCCACTAACATGATTCTGCACAGATGGTCATGTGAAAAACACTGCAGACCCAGTCAGAGAGACTCCTCCAGTTTACGGTTCCACACACACAGGCCAAAAACAAACACACACACACACACACACACTTTATCAACTGTACTCAGTTTTCTAACTTGACCTCTGCCCCTTTTATCCTGACCTTGAAAGTCGTCTGTCAGTGACCTGGAAACCCAAATCACAAACAATTCAATGCCAAACCCAACCCAACGATTCTGTTCTAGACACACAGGTGTTGGAATGAGGACGACAGCGGAGTCTACATGTCTACTTGTTGACTGCTACTGCTCTATTGTCCAAGCAGACAAACACGTCTGAGGTGGAGGATGTTTACTGGCTGTTTTTTCTTCACTACGGGATGAAAAGCTCCTAACTATTCCACAGTCTGAGGATTCCCTGCCAGGACACCAGCTGGGACTGGTCTGGGAACTACCAAGCCACAGTAAGGGTAGGTGTGGGTCACACCACCAAGAAGGTCACCCACCTGCAGCACTCGGACAACGAAGTAGGTGACAGCGGTACGGTTTTCTCTGACAAAGGGGACGGGCAACAGTCCAAGTCACCGTCCTCGTCCATAAAGCAAAGTGGGGCGAGCAGAGGGCGTGGCCCGGGCCGCGTGACTGTGTCGTCCACGGCCGGCCGGCCCGCGTACTTTTGAGACCAGTCCTCTACAAACACGTCATCTTCACCCAGAACAACCTCCGCCCTGTTGGAGGCCTGGCTGCCCAGCTCAGACCACTGCAGGCTGGCTGAGGTGGAGGAGCGGGAAAAGGGCTGCAGGAGGCGCAGGAGGTTAGAGGAGCAATTTGGTTGGAGGTGGGAGCTGGAAGAAGCAGGAGGAGGAGGAGGAGGGGGTGGAAAATCTTTCGATGGCACGCTCCTGCCACAGTTGTTGGTGAAGGAAGGGACAAAGTGTAAGTGAGGGCGGGTGGTCTGGGCGGGAGTCGGGTGGAGGAAGGACGGAGCTGCGGGCTGTTTGACATTCAGTGTGTGCGCCTTTCGATCCACGTGGGGCACCTGCGGAGGCTCGGGCTTCGGCTCCAGCTCCCCCTCCGAGCAGGTACGGTCTATAAAGTGCAGACCACGACACAGACTGTCCATGCGCTGGCCCATGTCGTTCAGAGAGAGAGAGAACCTGAGCGAGCCGTGGGGTGGGATGTTGACGGAGGAGGGCCAGAGCAGAGACATCCAGTCACGAGGTCGAGGCTGTTTCGACGCCTGGAGATCATCGGTGCAGAGCGTGGTGACGGAGATTCCTCCAGAACCCTGAGCGGGATTAGCACCAGGATTCAGCAGAACCACTGTGGTCTGTTTTTGACAGTCCTGGTCGTGACTGTTGGAGTGTTTGTGTGTGTGTGTGTGTGTTCAAGAAAAGGATGAAGTGGTGAAGAAGAGCAGGTGAAGAAGCGGGGAATTTAAAAACAAGAAAGAGAAGTAGACAAGACATGAGAAATGTAAACGTTTTCTTTAAAGACCACAGCTGCGTCTACACACTCTGTTCAACCGGAGGATTTCTTTCTAACCTCTCGCTGTCGTTTTTAACAACTGTTTAAAGATTGTGTAAATGTGTGTGAAAAATGCCACGATCTAATCTAAACTCCAGAACTTCTTGTCACTTGTCAGTCAGTGTGCTGCTGAAGGGCTAATATTAGCATGCTAAAACTGTGAGTTTTTAATCAATTATGGAGTGGCAGATGAAACAGATGAACCAGAGGTGTTGACAGAACAACAGCGATGACAGTCAGAGGTTACAGGGGAATCGTACCTGCAGATGTCCTGACTCGAGGGGGAAACCGACGTCCTTGAGAAGCTGCACGGAGCGTTGACCGAAGTCGGACTTCCGGCCTGAGAAGAAAGAAAAAACAAGGAAGCTTAGCATGTACGATGTAAAAGTGAAGATCTGCAGTGACACGAGGAGCTGCTGTTCTTCGGACAGAGTGAAGGTGGCGATAGTTATCAGGCTGTTTACGTCTGAATCTGCTCCCCACAGAAGTCAATCTCACTGCCACAAATGCTGATAGAGAAAAAGAAGGCAGAAAATTCTAGGAAATAATCTACCTGATTAAAATCATTACAGACAAAATCTGTCGTAACTAAAAAAAAACAAACCACGGAAAAAACACAGCAGTTCATCTTATCCTTTAAAGAGTACTAAGAAACAGTCGGCAATAAAGAAGGATAAAAAAAGCTCTGCAGTTTCAGACCATGTTGTTATCGTAAAGGCTGTTAAGACAAACACCATTAGAGGCGAAATGAACAGAAATTCTTGTTTTATTAGTTGAGTTGGTAAACGAAATGAACAGAAATTCTTGTTTTATTCGTTGAGGTAACTCGCCCAGTCCGACGGGTTCGTTTTCAGGTTCCTTAAAACTATTTCTAAAGGAAGTCACGTGATCACACTGAATATAAATGAGCATAAATAGAATATGTGATGAAAAGTCAAAAGTCAATCACCATCAGAAACCAGAAATGTGTTTTTTTTTCTTTGCAGACCATTATTAGGGAGGAGAGTCAAACTGAGCTGTAGACTAGAGGAAGGAGGAAGTACTACGGGACACAAACAGCGCTCTATCTGACGCCTCCATTAACTTCCCTGACGAATGGGTAAAATAATCAACATGTTTCCAAAACGTCCGTTATCCTTCACCAACACGCCCACCAGTGAACCAGTGACCGGGAACATCCTGTGAAGAATGAGATTAGCCGGCGTCTGGGATGCTAACATAAAGACACGGTGGGCTGGCGTTGTCAGTGACAGACTAATTATCTATTGATTCCATTTCTAACTGCCGAGAAATGTATAGCTGCTGGCCTGACAGCGGTCGATGGAAAAGTCAATCGTTGCCATGGTCCATTGGTCTGTTTTTTCTGACTGTACACGGACCACGCCGCTTAAAGTTCTTCACTCTTTGTCCTCCATGCATTCTGTCGTTCCATATCTTTTAACAAAAGCGCCCAATTATTTATGTAAAATCAAGAGTCTTAGAATAAAAACAAGCAACAGATTAAATTAAATTAAATACCATGGATGTTTCAGAGGAGCTCCTGGCTTCAACAGAAGGTGACTCACTGAGAGTCATCATCAGTCAGGAGGTAAGTGATAGCCACACACACTGACGTCACACACTGTATCAGTAACTGTATCAGTCATTTATTATCAGTGTGTATATAAAACGTCTCCTCCTTCATCTTTCATGAAGCCAACGGTCTCCTCCTTCATCTTTCATGAAGCCATCTCGTCGCCAACAGAAACAAAACAACTGACGCTCATTCCAAACAGTATTAAATGACTTCAAAACTTTTGTTTTAAGGGTCAAGTTTGTACAGTAACTGTTGATGAATTCCCAAATCAAACAACAAAAAACACTTGATTTAAAAAGCCAACAGCAGAGGTAAATAATAAATATAATAAATAATAATAATAATAATAATAATCAAACCCTGTTATTAACAGGTTCATCACTGAGGCTGTAGATCAGTGTTTCCTAAACATTTTTTTCTGGGGACCCATATTTTAAAAGTCACAAACCTTCGCGACCCAAGTCAATAGACATTATTAGCAAACTCCTGGGAAACATGATGCGAGATGACCCCAAAAAAATCTCTTGCGACCCACCTGAGAGTTGCAACCCAGTCTTTGGGAAACAATGCCGTAGAGTGTATTGGAACTTGTCCAACCTCGTAACCAAGAGAATAAAACAGAGCCTACGCTTAAAGCCCAGCGGAGGACCAGTGTTTTTAGATCATTGATTTCTAATGTGTTCAGACTAATTAGAGAACTATTGATCAGCGCCTGGACCACACCTCCAGCTGTTCATGTTCACGTCTGTCAAAAGTGTCTCTCCATATCTTTTCATCACTGTTTATTCAGCCTCTCTCCTTGAGCACCTCTCACCTTCACACTAATCCTCCATCTGTGCATGATTTCATTTTGTTGTATTTTTTTTTCCATTTGATTCTTCACCACTTTGATAGAGCGACCTTCAACATTACAGCAACCATGAATCACAGGCGCCCAGAGAGAAGTCTCTAACAAGACGGACACATGAGGGACACGTCTGTTCAGCCAGATGTTTACAGGAAGCTGCGAGAAAAACACTTATATCATACATACAATATATATCATGTATGTGATGCACTTCAAAGACTTCAAAGACAAGGGATTTAAATATACTATTAATGTACACACATGTATTTATTTACATTGTATAAACATACATATATACACATACTGTATGTATATATTGTACATACTGCACATGCACACATACATACATATATTGTATATACATGTGTGTATATTGTACATGTGTTATAACTGATGGATCTGATTAGAAAATCTAAACGATTGACATATATATGTAAACATATATGTCAAATATACACATATATGTTTATAATGTATTTGTTTATGTCAGTATATTTGGATATATATATGTGTATACTGTATTTGTGAGAAAGCTGCTGAAGGTCAAACACCTGTGCTCTGGCCCTCCTTCAGTGGTCATTAAATCGTGAAAAGCACTCTTCCATAAATGCCGACCATTTTTAGCCTGACCCTCGAGTTGATTCCACCGATCACAGTTCAACTCAAAAAGTTCGGGATTCTTGTCAGGAGTGAGAGGAAAGTTTCAATATCCTACACCTTCACTCCATGAACCTCCACAGTTGACAACTGCAAATACATAATGACCAGATATGTCAGGACGTGTGCAGGAATGGAACACATGGGGTTTGTAGCATATGAAGCAACCTGTTTTTTTTCTTTTTTCCCACCACCACATCTGTCAGCCCTGTCACCCTGCACAATTCTTAAACCAGTGACAGATTCAAATGGAACTCATCGTTCAAAAGAAGGCCTGGAGGGGGAACAAGACAGGTTAACATCAAATATCTCTCAGAGCTAAGAGGAGAGGTTCCAGTCACGGGGGAGGCAACGTATGGAAATCAGTGATACAGAAGCTAAGGTGAACATTTCCATAAATCTAAAAAGATAAGATTGGGGAGAATGAGATTTTTAACATTAGACACCAGCCCCAGTTAGAAACATCAACTACATGTATGGAGAGTACGTGCACATTTTCAGTTTATAGAACACAGGTGACACCATGAGGGGGAGGAAGAACTGCAACAAAACATGAAACTGAGAATGTAAGTGAACAGTAACTCAGACTGGAACTTTTTTAAAGAGTTCTTGTCGCAGGATGTGTCGCCTGGAGCAAAGACCAGGTGTTCATTACAGAATATCACAGACACTGTTACTCCCAGCAGGAGAGGATGATAGGACATCTGCCTTCACCGGTCTGACTTCATAAAATAATGTGTGAGTGTGTGACAAATGTTCTGCTACTTAATACAAAACCCCCCAAACCTCTAACCAGCAAGAAGACGCCCTGGTAGGTGTGTATACCTGACTGACCCAGCATCTAGATAATAATTTTGCTATGCACACATCTGACTAGGTTTCTGCACGAGCTTTACAGAAAACAAACAACTCCCTGGAAGGTATTTAATTAAATGTAACTTCTCTGATTTAAATGCATTTTTACCCTCCTCTCTTAATTTGGTTTCATTTTACCTGCACTTCTAAAAAAGATAATAGGATGAAGACGCTCTCGCCGGTAATAAAAACAAATGTCACGTGGCTCCACCACACACACACATACACAAAGTTCTTCTTGTTATTGAATCTCAATAAAGTGTTGGAAAAGGACAGTATCTCATCAGGAATCTGCTGAAGCGAGGGCCGTTCAGTCGACAGATTAACGTCGTCGTGATAATGAAGTTTACATTTTCACATCTTTAAAACTCCAGAATTCGACGCCTTCCACAAGATTTGCTATGTTTTTCTGACCCAAAAGACTGGTTTGTTTTCATGCTAATCAATTAGCTTGACTTTCTACACGACAACCGCAGAGTTCTGAGGTGGAGTTGCAGGAGGGCACCCCCTGCTGGAGCTCAACGTCAAAGTCAACCAGGGTTTCAGCTCTTGAATGACAACATTCACCTCCATACTCTACTAAAGTGTCAAGACAACCCTGTGGGGTGGAAACATTTGAGTATAAATTCACAAAAGAGTCTGGATGCAGTGACAGAACCCCCGCGGCACCAGGCTGGAACCAGGCTGATAACCACTCATGTAAAGGCCTATTTATAGAGTTGAGGATCTGGAAGAGACAGGCCACCAGTCTGCTTCTGTCACTGGCGGAGAGGCAGTGTTGAAGCACAGACGTCAGTTATGCCACGGACAGTCTGTAATTGCTGACTGCAGTCTGGATCAGTAGTTGGAGAACAGGTGACACAGGTGGTGTTTCTCTGGGTTTAGTCTCAGAGAAAACAACACTTCCAGAGAATCTGGGGTTTTAGTGCAGCAAATGCTAAGAAACAGCAGGTAATTGGCACATGACTCATGGAAAAAGTTTCTCTGACACACTGGAAATTGTGATCTGGGTCACACAGTGCACGTAAACTAGCAGAGAGAACACACACTGTTTGGAGTTACTCCACTCACAAAACACAATTACTTCACATTCTGCACTGGTGCAAAAGCAACGTTTAGGTGAATCAGCAGCGAAAGAGTGAAGAGCCCGTATTTGTGCTGCTTCAGAGAACTGCCCGTTTTGTCAGTTTTATTTCTCACCAACTCCACAGTTATAACTTTAAATCTCTGAAACCACCACAGCCTGGTTTCCCAGCCTCGGTGAGAGGAAGCAGCCAGATTGAGCAATTTAACAGTGAAAACAGAAAAACAGGGTCCTTTTCCAAAGAACGCTCTTTCTTCAGAACACTGGTTTGGCCCAGCCCTCAGCATCCAACATGGCCAGCCATGTGGAAAAGACCTGAACAAAATGGTACTGCTGCGACCAGGAGGAAAAACACAGGCATGTGCGTCGAAGCACTTTAACCTCAAACAATTTGAATCTGAATTTCAGAGCACCAGATGTTTTGATGACAATCAAATCAAGTCCACAGAGCAGCGGGGGTGGGAGGGGAGGCTTGTTTTTATCCAGAGATCCAGACTGTGTAGGAGGCTGCACCCATGTCCTTGGACCTGGGCTACTGGAGAGAAACAGTCACAGTTAAGCCCCCGACAGGAAAACTCCACCAGTGCCAGGTCAACGACCAATCACCAGCCCACACTGTGGCCTCCGTCCAGGCTCTGTAGCTGCTTCTAAATACTCTCCCAAATCCTTGTATTCTTTAAAAATTCCAAACTGTCGACAACGACAACAGATCGTTCCATCTACACTTATACACCTGTGGCTCAGCGGGCGTTGAAGACTTGATTCCTTTAAGGACGGAGGAGGAAACGTCAGCTGACAGAGTGGATGCTGTGAGTTAATTAAGTCTGTCAAACCTGAGAGCTCCACTCACACATTACATCTGACACTCCATTAGACACACGTTCACCAGGAAAAATGAAGTACCCGTGTACAGGATATTCACCCACAATAAATCATTTCCAGAAACCTCTGACTAAACAGACGAAGCCTGTGATTGACAGATGAGTTACCTGGAGCTCAGGCCATTAACGTCGTTTATCACGGAGACTGTAAAACTGTAAAAACATCTGCTGGGCAGCCTTCATTTGAAGCTCCTTAATCGACAAACATTACAGTTGAAGACAAAAGTTTTTTATACGAAGGACAATTACACAGTTAAAGAAAGACTGGGCCGAGCGGAAAAACATTCGATTCTTTTCACAGAATCAGTAGGGAATCATTAAAAACGAGAAACCAAGTTCCTGTGAACAAAATGAATGTGGAAACCATTTAATAGTTCACTCAGTTATATATATATATACATATATATATATATATATATATAAATCTAATCTTCTAGGGTTTTTTAAGTGCGTGCATTCAAAGCTAAGGCTTAGACAGATTGTCAACACTGCTCTTGCAGCCACACTTCCTGTTGGAGGCCTGGTGCTCAGACACAACTTCCTGAATTCTGCAGTGAGCAGATAAGTTGAGATGGTTCACTTCTGCTTTTAGTAGCAACTTTAATAATAATAATAATAATAATAATAAATTTTAAACTTTTAAAAACTCCATCGCAAAAAAAAAATTGCATGATTTGATTATTGATATTGATATTGTTTTGTTTTTTAAACATTGGTTCGGGTCCTTGGATATTCTTATAAAAAAAGATAAATTAAAATTAAAATTTCTGAATCCCAAAAATAAGTCAAGTCAGCTGTCGACACATGTAAATATGAACCCTGAAACTTTCTATTTTACTTACAGTTTCACATTCTTTTACAGTGGTAAACTATATGAGAAGTGTGTTTTTCATATTTGTGTAAACTGATCATTTCTTCACAATTAACCATGAAACCAAAATTGGTCAATTTACATCAGAGCAAAGATCGATCATTCATCCAGTGATGGCTGCATCAGTCCTTCAGACGTGTGTTCAAATTCCTCACTGAAATAAAGCTACTGACAGAACAAGTTCTCAAAGAAGTGAGGAATAAAACGTTGTTCATTTAAATCCATGAGAAAGCCCAGAATGCAGTGGGTCACGAGTGTAGGTGAGCAGCACATGGACCTCTGCTCCATCTTGACCTCAGGGATGGTGAAAAACTTGACTTCTAAAAACATCCAAACAACATTCAACACAACTCTCTATTAAAGCTAAATTCAAAGTGAATGAAATATTAGCTTCAATCTTTTTTTCATCAGAGAAGGCAGATTGTCTGCGCTCCTCCACTCTGACTCTGAGAAGCAGCTTAATAAAAGCTCTTCAAAGAGTCAAACAAACTGTGATGAAGAGGACGCTTACATTTAAATTTATGGAATCTGTTCCCAAAGCAGTTGCTGAGATGTAATAAAACTAAAGGTGGGGAGATGATCAGGCCAATATGATTCTTTTTTTGTAAACTTGTAAATTAAGAAGTGACTCCTGCATAGATCTGGAACAGAGCTGATGCATAACCTTAGAAAGACCTGAAAAAAGTGTTGAACTGCCCCTTTAAACCACTTTGAAGTAGCTCTTAAACATTTAACAATTAACAGGAGGGGAATGTTCGACATCTACCAGTGTCATGGCATCTTTGTTTCTAGGCGCGGCCGTCTGTGTGTGTCGATCGTGCACCGCGCGGTGGTAAAGCGAGCCTGACATCTATTAGCACAAGTAAAAAGGTTTATCCTGTTAAGAGGCTCAGGAGAACCAAGATGGAAACTCGGGAGCTGGACTGGATGCAGGCAGCAGCCTCTGCCTGGAGGGGGAAACGGAGGGAGGAGGGAGGGACGAAGGGAAGAGGTCACAGAGAATGGAGGGGTGGGTCGGAGCGTGAGCGATAGTGAGCGCTGCTGAACTGTGGAGATGAGGTGTGAAGACGCGTCCGCTCTTTGGAGATCGATCAGAGACGAGGTCGTGATGAGGTTGATGTGATGCCATCGAGGCCGCTCTTCTATTAGCTCCTCTCAATCAACAGCTTAGCATCCCCCGTGTGTCTGCCCCCTCCCCCGCAGCTCCACACTGAATCTCATCACCGCAGCCACGATCAATCCTGCTTTACCTGTTTTGATTTAAAGATTTCCCCGGCCGACTTTAAAAGCCCCGCTGCCTTTGCCCCGAGTTATTTACTGAATGTCTGACAACATGAACTTATTCCTGCGCCCTCAGATCCTCAGATACCTCCTGACTGGTTGTTTTTAGAACTGGGCTAGAACAGAAGGAGGGTAGAACATTTGTAATCAGAGCTGCCAGACTGAGGAACAACCTGCCCGAGGAAATCAGGTCCAAAAGTTCTGCTGCTGTTTTTAAATCACTGTTTAAAAATCACTTTTTTAAAAAAATGTTTTCATCCTCCTTGTTTCTTTGATGCTTTTCTGTGTGTTTTCTAACCAAAGGGGCCACATGAACAGGCCACCGTGATGGGCCACGAGGAGGAGCAGGAAGTGGCAGTTAGTTCAGTGGTCACCGAGTCCAAAAACATACAGGAGCAGGTTAATCATTCATTATAAATTAAACACTGCAGGTGAAAGTGGCCCAAACCCAAACCCACATGTGACCTTTACCTGACCCTCACCCTCCCCCAGGTGAAAGTGGCCCAAACCCAAACCCAAATGTGACCTTTACCTGACCCTCACCCCCCTCCCGTCCCCCTCCCACAGTGAAACTCTTTAAATGCGCAGGTGGGTAAATGAACAGGTTTCTCACCTTGGATATATTGCTGGACCTGCTGGCTGAGTGGCCCAGAGGCTTCTCATTCTGTGGAGGAGAAAAACAAGCACCAGCATCAGTTAGTGGAAATATTTATGCAGAGAGGGAACAATTTCATGAATCAACACTCACAACAAGCCAATAGCTGGCATATGGCTCCATAATTAGTCATTTCAGCACATCACACTTTGTTTGTCTAATGAGCAGTCGCTCTTCAACCACTGTTTGACTTAAACACATAATTAACTTTTTGACCAATCAAGCAGCAGCTACTTTACAGACAATGTTACAAGACTGAGATTCTGCAGATTTGTGGAGAAATACAACAGAGTCCAAACAAAAGAAGAATAACATTTGTCTGAGTGAAACTAATTAAATAATGAATTTGTGCAGAGAATGATTTTTTTAATCCTTTGGAAAAGCATCAACCATGTCTTATGTAACTTTCAAAAACTGTATTTTCTTAATAATCGGCATGAAATGAAGGTCCAAACCAGTACAGAGCCTCTCTAATGCTTTATCAAAGGCTCCCAAAAGCCACTGTTTTGTGATGGCTGTCAATCAGACAACATAAGATGATATATATTTTTTACCTGACAACCCTATTAGTCCAGTTTAACCATGTTCTAGTCTCACTAGCTTAGGCTAACTGCTAATTCAGAAAACATTTTCAGACACAAAATATCCATTCAAACCAGGGACGCTGTTTAATCCGAGGTTTATCAGGTCAGTTTCTACTGTAGAGCCACAGGTTAGTACAACGAAATATTACACTGATGTGGTTTGACAACGTCATTGTGGTTAGACTCATTGACACAAACTTTATGACATTTTTTAAACCAATCACTGGATCATTAAAGACAATATTGAATTCCCTAAAAGCAGCGAGTGAAGCAGGTAGTCTGTGGGCAGAGAACGGACACCGTAGAAAAGATCAACACTAGAAGTCGTTCCTCCAGGCTGTGAGTTCAGTTCCTGTCGACGGTGCTGTTTAGATGTTAAATACTTTATGAGGTTTTTTTCCACAAACAACTGCACCAAGACGGGACGGATGAAAAGCTCAGAGACGAGTTTGTTCAAACTGCTGGGCATTCATTCACTGTGGTGAATAACGTTGTGATGGCTTATCACATCACGACACCTCCATCCAAACGCTAAATCAAAGGGTGTCGTATGTCTGAGTAATCAAAGGAGGAGGTGGAGCGGGGGCCGGCGCCTCCAGCCCTGAACACAGAGGAGTTGGCTTTTAAAGCCGTAGTGATCCTCAGTGCTGTCATGAGCCAGTTTACTCAGAGCGGCCATTAAAACCTTCTCAATATCAAATCAATCATACTTCTACAGAGTTCACAGCGGATCAGAAGATTAGAAATCAGTTCTTCTAAAGTGAGTGATTTCATTTGTGTTTTTTTTTACCAGAAATGAGGAAAATCAGTGAAATAATATTCTAAATGTAAGGACATGGTTCATTACATTACGTTGACATAATAATAGGTAAAGTAGAGGGCGGAGAAAATAAAACTGTTGAAAAACGAAAAACAAACTGTTCCGACCGATTATATCTCGTGACTGAAACGCTGGACCAATCACAGAGCAGATCAGAGATCAGCTCAGGCCGTCAGTGTTTGCAGTGATAAAGGGTGGGAGTTTCAGGGAATAGCCTCGCGTCATCTGTCATATATGAACAACCAGAGAGGAGCGAAGGTGAGAGACGTGAGATAAACACATCAACAAACTGTGGTTGAACGACAAACAACGTTTTTATCTACAGCTTTCGTCAACACATTTCTTACTAATGTAACGTCAACATGTGCCATTACTTCACCAATTAACAACATGAGTATAAGTCCATTAGCACAACATAATACGATGTAACGTGGTGTTGAAGAATGAAACTAATGACGATGGTCGCCGTAAATACTCGCTCTACAGCTACACCTACAGGGCTGTTGGAGGCAACACATCAACTCGCTTTGTTGGTTGGGTAGGATAATAATTTATCTCCATGTTTTTATATTTGCCCAACTAAGTACCATTAGTGCATCAAATATAAAACATAACATTTTAACAACTTTGACAACTGCAGAGCTGATGCTTTGAACACAATTAGGACAGAAACCAAACAAGTACAGGAACAAATTCAGGCCAAAAAGTACCATTAGTGCATCAAATATAAAATATAAAATTTTAATGGATTTGTCAAAGTGTTACAGTCGAATTGTGAGAAAAATATTGTTCACATATAAAAAATATACAATACAGTCTCTAAGATTCCAAATGGTAAACTCTCTCTCTCTGTCTGTCTCTCTCTCTCTGTCTGCCTGATAAAGGCACACATGAAATGACAGCCAAAAAAACATTTTAATTACTCAAGCAAATCACTCGTGTCCTGGCTGTGACGTGTTGCCATGGTAACAGAGGACTTGGACTTCATGTACCAAGTCTGTTCTTCCCTCTCTGCTTGACTCCTTTCTTTCTCCCATTACTATGACGGCTAGAAGACACACAGAGGCGCAATACAAAAATCTGGATGGAGTTCTGAGCCACGCTGTGACGACACTGACCACTGACTCTGTTTCCACACAGAACACAGTACGTCTGTAAGTCTTCATTTTTAAGTCTTTTTATAAAATCGGAATTGACCAAATCAACATGATGTTCTACCATAGAAGAGCTAAAAGTGGCTAATAACAACACAGACTATTACTGAAGATGTATCGTGAAGTTATCAACTGAGTGACAACTTCGTCTTTTGATCTGAATTTTGAATCCAGTCACAGTCACTAACCCTGGCACTGCTGCGTTTTCCCATGACTGACAGTTCAGCGAGGCTACTTTTATTTAATTTAGCATCAGTAGAACGAATTGAACAAATAAAAAAACATCATTATTATGCATTAATTGATTTGGAACAAGCACAGAATTATTACCTCTTCATGAGTCTACACTGTATCTGTGAGGAAACATTTATGCGCCCAGTTAGACATTTCCAATAAAACCCTCGTCAGTTCCTCGATTGTTGTGAAGATATTTTTTTATGATTGGCAGACCATTAAAAATTAGCACCACAGCTGTCGCCACTGCCTCGGCAAACTCATCTCAGACTGCAGAGACTCTACATCTGTCTGAATCTGAGCGAGTGAGAATCTGCCAGGTTTCGTGTTCGCCGTCTTTCGTTCAATGTCACTGACATGACAGAACATCCGGTTAGCTCTCGATGGGTGCAATTTGTGCAGCAGATCAATAGCCAGACCGTCGGAAAAAAAAGATGAAAAGTAGCTTCTCCCAGGAGGAAACAGCCAGGAATGAAAGGCTCGTCCAAGAACAGAGGAAAATTGATCATCCTCGTCCTGAATCCTCCCTTCTTGGAAAAATGAATGAACAGTGGGAGTTCCAGGTAGGATTGACCCAGACTGAGGTTCATTTCTGACAATAACAAGGTCAAAAATGAGTCGATGACTTTTAAAAGACACTCCTGATGACGGGGGGAGGGTTGCGGTGGGGGGGTGGG
>NC_024318.1:8502444-8579566 GCF_000523025.1 Cynoglossus semilaevis | reverse complement strand
TCCCTCTGTCTATCACCTCTTTTTTTTCCAAATCCTAGTAACAGTATGAAGTCCAGCAGCCCCATGTGACTGGAGCTGAGTTCTGTACCACTCTCGGGGCTCATGCATAATTCTGGTAACGAAGAGCTCTGATGGTTGATCCTGGTGTCCTTCTTGTCCACCTGTGTTAAGGGTCAGAGGCAGCAGCTGCTTTGTCAACTTTCACAGTGGACTCTGGACAAGCGATTAAAAAAAAAAACTGATACAGAAGAGCTGTAATGACATCAGTGTCTTTAGGCTGCTCTGCTCCTACCTCACCAGGATGATAACTTGGTTTCAACACGTGTTCAATTCCACCTTCTTAATGCTAATCCAGGGTTTCCATTTTACATGAACTGTCTAATATCTTACAAGAGGGCTGGATGTGCTTGTAATACAGGAAATGAAGGTTGTCATTCAGTGGGAAAACCAGGTCACGTTAAGGCCTCGACTTTGTCAACTTTCACTTCACTTCACTTCACTTTACATGTTCTTCTTCCCCCAAATGTTGCTCTTGTTGTTTTTTGCACAAACAAACTTCAAAACGACACATTCATTTTCATTCCCACCATGCACCTAAGTCTGAGTGGAGTTCTCATTCAGACGCCATTCTACAGAGAGCATCTCATTGTCAGTGTCCCAGTCTCTCAGACACAGAGCCGCTCAGTGCTGCAGTGACGGCGCTGTAAAGAGGCCCAATGAGCCACTGTATCGTCTCCAGCTGGACAAAGGAAGACTCACAGCAGGAGCTGAATGGACCGCGAGCTACTGTGGCTGGAAATACATCAGTGGAATTAATGAACACACAAGTCTGTCTGCTGCTGCTGCTGGGTTGTTAGAATCAAGCTTTACTATAATATATGATATGTTATATTTTAATGTGTGTATATTAACAGAGTTTGTTGCTGGATTATTAACATGACTATGAGATACTGTACATACCTCCACTTTTCCATTGATGCACCATTTGGGCTTTTTGTGCAGTGTCATTATAAGCCAAAGCTTTATATCCATAAAATATAGTACAATATAATAATATAATATTATTTCTGTTTAGCTACAATAGGAGGTTTGGTTCCTGGTTGCAGTGAAGAAATAAAATTAAAAAAAACACCCAAATGTCCATGACAGCTAGGAAACATTCAGTGGTGTTGAAAATAAACTTCTTGTTCTTTCAATTACAGTTTTTTAAAAGTAGTAAAACAAGTACTACAGAGTAAATACATTTATGTACTCTATTCTACTTTACTTTTTGAAGTCACGATGATCAATGTTAATGTCTTGATGAAAAAGAAAAGTTTGTATGTCACGTCAAAACTTCTAACCCAGGCATGGGCAAACTAAGGCCCGAGGGCCGGATGTGGCCCATTTAGCTTTTTAATCTGGTCCGCCAAACCTTTCCAAATTATATAGTTTGTTTATATTATCATTATACTTCTGCCTTTTACCTACAATACCCACATTTCCCCAATAGATGGCATAGAAAATGATAAAATCATTTTAGCCCACGCCTGTTCTAACCTCTCTTCCTCATCAGCAGTGACTGGTTTATTATTTGATGTTTGTCCTTCTCGTCCAGTGACCACTGACAGTGGCAGTCGTCCTCCTCTTTCATTCTCTCTCTGTCCTTCATTCAAACAGGCCTGTGGTCAGGTTTGCCAAACGCTCTGTAATCGCTCTGTCAAGAGCATCTGTGAGCATCAAAGGTTGGAACTGCACTGTTTAAATAAAGCCTGGCCAGTCTGTGCACACTGTCTCCACTGACTCTTTCAGCTTTGTTGCACCTGCCAGGGTGGGACACACACACCACTCACACATGTCATTAATGCACAGTCTGTTGGTCTCCTAATGTTTCCTGCCGTTACTCCAACCGCCAATAACTCAAGTAAATAATAATAAAAAAACCAAACTGTTTGTGTTTGTTCAGGATCAAATGTGTTTTGAAACTGCACTGAAGATTAAGATCCCATGACTGTCATGTCATTTCATCAACTCTGGCATTCAGATCTGGCCTTGCCTGCAGAGTTTAATGGTCAGACTGGTTGGGACTTTTATTGATGTCGGTAAAACACGTGAGCTTGGCACTGAGCACATGCCACTTTAATGATTAACACAACAAGACACCATAAAAAATGTCTGCAGTGATTGATTTTGTTTTTATTTAACATGAAGCCATGTTTTCCAACACCAAATTCAAAGCAGAGCCATTGAGCCAGAGCATTAAACGGCAACTTCCTCAAACGTAAATGACACAAATACATAGATAATACATTTCTGTCCTTCAAAGGATAGAAAATCTCAAATCTAAATCTCAGCTCAAACCCAGTGTCTTCTACATCAGGTATTCACGCCGAGCACTTCTCAAGCGGACAATGCAGCAGCGTGCACGGAGCACAGATACGTAGAGAGAGATTGCGTCTCACAGCACAGAGTGTAGTTATAAATGTGCATCCATCCATCCAGGCAGCAGGGGCAATATCACACTCAAATGTCAAAGAGCCCCATCAAGACAAAAGGTTGGCTTCATGAGCTTTCCTGTCCTTGTCAGCTTCCAGTGGCCACTTAAAGAGGACGGACTGAGTGGACAGCTGAGCAGGAAACGGAGCGAGTGCACATGACAATGTCACAGGATAAGTGAGCGACCACACGCATCGGTGGGGAAATCATCGTCTTTACTTCCAGTCTACAACGTTAAGTTTAAACGTGCTAACAGAGTGAGCTAACAAAAGGGAGTAAGTTTAAACGTGCTAACAGAGTGAGCCAACAAAAGGGAGAGTTTTTTTTTAGTAAATATTTGTATCCTTTTTCTTATTTTTGTCTTGACATATAATAAAAGACAACGTGAAATTACTGCAAATAATTTACTCAAGCATGTGTTGATGTTCCAACATCATGAATAGTTGGTCATTTCAAATATGTTATGCTGCTGTAGGAGACGTTTCATAGTTAAATGATCATGAATCCACGTAAATTTTCAAGTTGAAACAAACTTTTCCTCATAGTGACGGGGCAGCCTGGTTTATCAAATGTCCTGAAACGTTTGCTTTTCGACCTCGGCCCCTGCGTGGGGGGCCGACCCCCACCTCGTGAACCACTGGGACAAAACTTATGTTTCCATTTATCTATTAGCTACTATTGAACTTCATACAAACGTGTATTTAAATACATTTGGATTTTGGGTGTTGTAAAAGAAACATATATTTGGAAAATATATAAATGTAAATATATATATATTTATATATATACACACACAGAGACACTAGATGTTTATTATAAATATATTAAACATCCTGCTGTAACAGACAGTGTGAAACCTGAGCACCATCAATAAGAAACCACTCATCATGTTACCACTTCCTACAACGACTACATGGTGGCAGACGTCCACATATAATTTGAGACAGTCGGAATATATTCAAGAAGAGGTTAAGGGGAAGTTGATTCACACATCTATAATTCATTAGAAAATTGCCTCAGAATGGGTTTGTGGATCAGGTTTGTGGTTTAGCATCATAAAAGACAAATCAAAATGTACGTCCATTATATATTTATGAACTTAAAATATTTACTTGATCAAAAAAAAGTCTCATTTACTCAGTTTTTTTAAAACAGTCTGTTATTAAGACAGTGTCGAGATCACGTGTCTCTGAAGCAGTCGTATCATGTTCTAGTACGGATTATGTCTTAGCACAGGCTGCATCATTGAGGCTCAATCGTCTGTTTGTTTGTCACTGCGTCCAAATATCTCTGTGTGAAATGAGACAGAGGTGAAGAAAAACCAGAATCTCCCCCAGAGACTGTGGTTTCCTTTCTACTTCCTTATACTGCGAGCCTGTTGGTCAACGATCAGGTTCATCTGTGCTCGCATCAGCAAGATGGGAGTTTGTGGTTTCACCTCCTCCTCCTCCCTCCTCCTCCTCCTCCTCCTCCTCGTCCTCCTGCTGTGCTGTCTCTGTCACATATCTCTTCATTTTACCCATAATTACATGAGTGTGTCCAAACAGGAAACAGCCAGGAGAGATAGTGGCCGTCATATTCAGTATATTACATACACTGACCTATTCTGCTGCCACTAATTGGGGCCACGCAGTACAATTACAGAAGGTCAAGAGCACGTGTCAAACTCAAGGCCCGGGGGGCCAAATTCGGCCCGCCAAGTCATTTTCTATGGCCCACAAGGAGGTTTAAACTAATTTATTAAAGTTCATGCATGAGATTTTTAACCTGATAATTTTGTTTTATTCCACAGCAATGAACAATATTTGTTACCTGAACAAATAATAATCAAGTGTAGAAACATTTCTAAATACGTTCTAAATACCCCTGGTACAGAGGAAGCCTCTCTGGCAGCACTGAGGGCCGACTGCAGCACCAGAGAGATTTGAAGTAGAACAAAACAGCAGTGAAATATATGCTGACCCACGGGGCTGACTGCAGCCAGAGTAATTCACACTTTCTCATTTGATTCATTAGGGTTTGGAGTCTTAAACACGACTGAAGCATTATTTATGTGAAAATAAAGTGGAGCAACAGAAATGTGTTCGGTGCAGTGTTCCCTACTTATACGCATCATTAGTCGTTGAACTCTCGGCGTGCGGCGACATAATCCTTCAATCACAGACTCACAGAGGCCGACCGGCACAAACACACAGTTTAACGGCCAACACTGTAACATTGTAATAATGTACACTTTTGATTAAAGCAGAAACTGCTGGACTCTTACAGAGCAGCAGTGCTGGCAGCTTCAGTCAGGAAAATTGCTTCATTTTTTTTATAGCAACTAGCTCTCAGTGACGGCCTGGAGAAGCATTAGCTCTGGTGCCATCTGGGAATTGGAACAAGACAAACCAAAGAATTTGAAACAATATCTTTTGTTTACTAAGAATCTGAGTGCTTGGTTAGGAGTGCTGTCGCTAAAAACGGGGCTTTTTAAAGTGGGGGGAGGAAAAAAAAGGAGCATTGTGGTGTTAAACAATTTGGTCCTGAGTACAGCCAACCTCAGATACCCTCAGCCTCTGCCTTGGTGCTTTCTTCAGCCCTGACCGTCTCTCTGTCTCTCTCTGTCCCTCAGTTTCTCAGCCCCCCCCCTCGGACACGTGACTGCCTTAATCTTTCCATCCCTCCCCCTCAAGCTGCAGATCTGACACAAAGCTCTGGTCCGGCGTGTTAGTCCATGATATCATAATGCTAAGCTGTGGACTGAGAGCTGGTTGTAAACAAGCGTGTAGGGCCACAGGTGTACATGGACGTGGACGCAGGAAAACCAGTAGCTTTGCCCTGAAGCTGCTGGTTCCACGCCAGTCCCAAAGTCAAAGTACACAGAGCAGAGAATGACAAAGGAAATCTTTACTTGGCAGAGCGGCGGGGGTGAGTGAGTTCATGTGTGCCCAGTATGACCAGCTCTGGTGTTTAACATGATCTAGTCCTTCATTGGCCTGAAACCAAAACACTGTGAGGACGTGCAGGCTTGGAGAAACGAAAGCTCTCGTTGGTTTCCTAAGAGGAAACGAGCCCATGCAGACAGGAACAGACCCGAGATAACGGTTCATATGGGAAGTTACCAGTGGTGTTCACTGCTGATGTACGGTATCTCTGTGCACCTACCCCCCCCCCGCACCTCCCCGAGCGCTCTGAGCAACAGAAGCAGAGGCGATAAAGAGAAAGTGGGTCAACCTTTAACACCGGAGAGGAGGCAGCTGCTTCACTTTCCCACACAAACAAACAACATACGTGCACAACAAAGCACATTCACGTCCAGCACACGGGCTTCACGGTCCAGTCCATGCACAACGAACTGACACACCGGTCAGTTCTGTTCTCTGTCCTCCTCTGTCTTACAGTAGAATTACAGTCACACACACAGACCGAGACAAACCCACAGATTTTCTGGCAACTCTTTCATCTTTCAGCTACTGCAGCAGACGCGCTCTGCCATCACCACGGAGACAGAAGGCCTCACCATAACAACCACTGAATGGAAACTCAGATGAGCAGCCGAGTCTTATAGGATCACCTCCCTTCTTTTGTGAGCGCTTTAAATATGATCGGCTCTGCGTTGTGTCGTGTTAACGCCTGTATGTAGACGGGACGTAACTCCCACACCGAGAGGAGAAACCCAAAGGGCTAAAAAAAAAAAAAAGAGAAGAAAAGAAAAGACTACAACAGTGCTAGCATCAACAGTAGCATCAGCATCAAGTGCAAACAATACAGTCAGAGACACCAGGACGGCATCGGAAAAGACAGAAATGCATCTGTACCTGTATCTTCATTTTCCAACAGGAGTTCATGTCTGCTCCCTGGATCAGCTCACCTCTCTCTTTCACACAGACACACACTCACCCATACACACCCTCATGCAGACAATGGTTCCTCGGGGAGGCTTCATGCTCTCTCTGTAAATCTCTAACACACAGAGAGACGGAGACAGGGAGAGAGAGAGAGAGAGAGAGAGACAGGGAGACAGGGAGAGATTCTGCAAATACAGGAGGCGAGCACAGGCAGCCGTCACCCTCTGTGGTGACTGCAGCAACAGCAGCACAGAAACAAAGAGAGACACTTGTTTTAAGGCTGGTTGGGAGGGGGGGGGAGGGGGAGAGAGAGAGAGAGAGAGGGTGTGTGGGGACAGAGAGAGAGAGAGAGAGAGAGGGAGGAGAAACCAGTGGCTGCCCTACATTTCCTTTAAATACACACACCAGGAAACAGAGCCAATGCTAATGCTAATGCTACGGCTGCTGCTGCTTTAGGTCCAGTCTGGCTCTCCGTCTCAGCAACAACATTCACAGATGCACACAAAAACACACATCCGGTGCTGTAATCCCATTGGCCGAGCTGCCACTTCCTGCAGCTGATCTTGATGAGCTGTGGGGGAGGGGTCAAAGCCCGGTGGAATCATTCATGAGCTGGATGGAGGTGGCCGTCCTTGAAATAGACGCCCCCTTCTTTCCACACGTAGTTTAACCTTAAAACACCTTTTCTCCTGCCTGACCTGCACCTGTAATGCTACTCCAACACACACACACACACAGAGACACACACAGACACACACAAACGGTCATTCCTCACTTCTCCAAATTCCCTGGCAGAGGGAGGACAAAGAGTCGGCCACGAGAACCTGTTATTATCATCAGTGTCCACCAATCAGAGAGGCCGTTACTGTCTGCACCACCAATCCCCATCAGACACCGGAGGACGTGAGGTGGAGCAGAAAAGACAGAGGGTAATTTATTAAACACACACACGTACACACACACACAGCCTCCCACACAGCTACAGTCAAGGGCACAGCACCGTCATCTCAACACTGAGCTGACTTTACAGTCCACCGGTCAACAGTCCACCGATCAACAGTCCACCAGTCAACAGTTAAACTCTGTGCTGTCTACAGTGGACGGTCCAGACACTGTTGTTTTCAAACCTAAAGTGAAATCCTTCTTCATCTTCCCCTCATTAACTGTAAAGGCAGAGGAGACACTTTAGTGTCTACTGTGTCGTACAGAGTAACTTACTGGGTCGTGGTTTAGACTTTTGTAGGTAAAAGCTTTAAAACCCAGATATGTTGATAAAATATGAAATAAATTAGAATCCGGTATCAAAACCCAGGCGTAGCGTTATCAGGTTTTCATTATCAGACAATAATACATCTTACAGATATATAATATGCTAATATATCGGGACAATATGATTAGACATCTGTAATTCTGATGTGAAACCTTTCATGTTATGATCTGATCTGGAGACGTGATGTGATGTAGCTGAGTCACCTGTGACATGGAATGACCTTGTTAGAAGTAAGAAGAATCCCATTGGACAGTTTTGGGCTGATCGTTACTAGGCTTGTCCTGATACCGTTTATTAAAAACAGATCAGAGTATGAGTAATTTGGTTTGTGTACCCACAGATTTCGAAGTGAGAAGAAACGCCTGAAATCTTGATGTAAGATTTGCTCCCGTCTTCGTGTTTGATGCTTAAGTATCTGAAACCTTCTGTCTGTGTCGACCACTGTTTCATCTTTGAGTTCTTTTTTAAGACCTGATGCTGAACTCTCACCTCCTATGGCTACTATCAAGGAGAACTGTGGGTAAAGAGTTTCAAAAGAACCTTCTCTTTTGAGAACCCCCCCCAGGAAGGTCTCCTACAATCCACAGCTTCACAGAGAACACGTTGACTTTGATTAGAACCATCACTTATGTATTCACTGTGGACCAACTCTGCCTGGTCCTGTTTAATGAGATCAGTGAATCCATGCTTAACCCAAGCCTTTTATACACAAAGTTAGAAAAAAAAGTTTCATTAATATTTGATCAAGAAAATCTCAGGTCTTGTGGGAAAAAGAAAAAACTGCTAATGAGTGAATTAGCTGTGTGAAACTGGAACCAGGCAAAGGTTAAGTGAGGAGAAAAAAAAACATCTGTCAATGAAAGGCTTCAGTGTAATGTATGGACTGGTGAAGGCTGGAGTAGAGAACTGCAGCGCGGGCCGTACAGCACTGACACATCAGGCTGTGAGACAAACAGATATGATCTGACCCTCCATCTTCATCAGGACAGTGTTGGAAATATGTCTCAGCTGTAGAGGATGGAGTTAAAGCCCACTCCTCCTCCTCCTCCTCCTCCTCTTCCTCCACCTACAGTCCATCTGATGTTAAGGAAACATTGAAAGGTGTTGCTATTTTAGCACAGCTTGACAGCTCCACTGCAGGACTCTATAATGTAATCTACAGAAAGGAAGGGGGGGGGGGGGGGGGGGGGGGGGCTGCTGTACTGCCACTCATAAAACATCAATCATGGCTGATGTTAAAACAGACTCGCTGGGTAGCATTAAGTATGTGAATTAAGGCGAAAAAGTGAAGCAAAGTGGGGACGGAGACAAAGAGGGAGAGAGGGAGGGGGAGAGAGAGAGAGACGGGTGACAGGCTGAGATAGATGTCAAAGATCCAGTGGGTGTGAAATTGAGCAGTAATAGCCACTTGAGTCCATATTCAAACACACTCAGGCAGAGTGATTATTACAACTACAGCTTTTCAGCCTGCTGAATGTTTTAGTCCAATCTACGCTGAATTAGAGAAAAGCTGTGGGGGGGGGGGGGGTGAAGTAAAGAGGAGATAAGAAGTTGGACGAGACACATTCAAAGACAGACTCCTCTGAAAGAATTATCTAGCAGCCAATCCCTTTCTGCTTATCTGCTGCAAATGAACACACACATGCACTTTAATCTGCAGCTTTGCTCCACATCGACGTCGTTGTGGTGACGCCGCGGAGGACGATATCTGAGGAGCCTCGTTTATCTGTGCGACTTAATCTTCGGGCCAGGATACACATGCACTACATCCTGTGGGTCGTCACCGCAGGAGCACAGGAGCAGCACAATAATAACAACAACAACAACAACAACAAGAAGAAGAGGCTGACTGAAGCACTTTTATTGATTTGAAGTGCTTCCAAAACACCCACTCCCCCCCCATCCCCCTCCCCGCCGCATCGTAACATCCTTTCAATTTTAACAGCACAGTGCACCACTCTATCTTGACCTTTGAGAGCTGAAGGAGGTTTGTAGACACAGACGGCACATGTGAACATCACGGAGCGCTCCCTTCATCCTGGAGACTACTGTCTTTAAAGGTCATCACTGTGCAACCTCTGAGACGGACAACAAAGAAAAGGGCTTCTTCTTCTTGTTGTTGTTGTTGAAAAGTCAACTGGTGTCGTTTAAATTGGTGACAGTCACAGGCAGTGACACAAACTGATGAACGCACCACACGAGGCTTCAACATCTGTCTGTTCACCCCCGTCAGAGACCAGACCAAAACTCATCTCAATTATCTGCACATTAACTAAACAAACTTGTTCATTTGTTGTTCTGTATTTGTTATTAGTCTGTATTTAAAACAAACCTTTCCAAAATGTACAGAAACAACTTCTGTACCACCTTGGCCCTGCTTGAGCCCATGAGTTGTGAACGCAGCCAATGAGCTGCGTTCCCACCCATGGGTCTGGCCCATTGTGTTGCCTAGAAGAGAGAACTCCATTTATCTTTCTTATCAGTGGGTTCTCTGACCTCTCCACCATGGGTGGCCTCCTGCGTCATTAGGACACACTGACCCCTCTACCATCCAGAGGTGGAAGCTGGAGGAGGACGTACAGAATCGTGTATGAAAAAAAAATCTTCCATTCAACTGACACCACAAACAGGAAGTGAATAGATGTTGATTTCCTCTGGACTTTTACTCAAATGTGAAAGTCAGTTTCTTATCTGCTGACTCTCAGTCTGTTCTGTATCTTTACCACCAAACAAGAAGTGTTTTTAAAAAGGGAATCAGTGACACTTCCTGTTTATACCTGAGAAAGTTGCACGTTGTACAGTACAAGGTTGTACGGCTGGTTTTGAAAATGGAAATATAATTTATTATATATACTAAAACCATTCACACCCACATTCACACCTATGGTCAGTTAAGAGTGAATACCTAAATAAATCTGCATGTTTTCCTGAGACAGTGGGGTTACTACAACCTCAGTACTGAAGGGCAGAAAATACCAACTCTTCTTACACGGCGTGAGGTCCAAAAATGAAACATCTGGCTGCCAATTTCCCAGGGTGCCACTCTCTCAATTCCTCCGACGTGAGTGTTCATTTCTGACAGTGTCGTCCGCAAACGTCAGTGGTGACGCTGAATCTATTATTATTATTTTTTAATCCAACGGCTCCTCATGTTTTTATGGCTGCAGTTTTCATTAGAACGTACGGAGGAAACGCTCTGCCCCACTGACAGTGACTCACTGTTGTGGCAATGAAAAGAACACCCTGTACTCAGAGTAAATCTGCTAATCAACAGGTTCACAGTGTTGTCATCAGAACAACAGTTAGAACAGAGTAGAGATACAGTGTGTGTGTGTGTGTGTGTGTGTGTGTGGCTGACGGTCATTTCTGTTAATGAGTTATAGAGAGGAAGAAACATTATCTGCTGCAGGAACACAAGCGCTGCGTGCAGATAATAGCATTCTAAATGAGCGGCAATTTTTAGACACATTTAATTAACACAAAGTCGGAGTTTGAGTTTCAAATATATCATTCAGTATATTTATAATGACTGACAAACTGAAGGAAAAATCTCTGTTTTGGTCAGAATGGTAACAACAAAAACAATCTTAGATCATTGTCCGCACCTTATCATTTCCATCCTCAGTTAAATGTGTAGTACCCACATTCACCACTTGAGCTCTTTCATCTTTGAAGATGAAAACTGACTCTTTGATGCCTGCTTCAATTTCAGAGATGATCAGCATCATCTTTGACAAAAAGTAGTAGAAAAACATCTCACTGAATTACCATGGACTTGAACGTTGAAACACTTTTACTAGCACCACATCCCAAACTGCATCTTTGTCTTTTTTTTAATAAATGTTTTTTTTTTAGATGGAGCTTGAACAAAATCTTTTCCAAAATGTCCATTTTCCAACCCTGTGTCCGACCCCAGCAGCGGTGCCTGTGAGACTTAATCATTTTAGCTAATTTGCGGCTCCGTTGGTGACATTTGACCGAGTCGGTGTGAATGTGCGCTCGATGAGTCATCTGAAGTTATTAGGCTTTTATTTCCTGCTCATTATCTTCAAGCTATTTTCAACATGGTCCTGAGAGCAGAGCTTCAAACCCTGGGGTCCAAACTGGCTGACCTGACGTCTCTGGCATCAGACGATGAGTTCGTAGGAAAATGGCTCAAAAGAATGTCTGAGACCCGCCGCATTTGCTGGAGTTAGAAGAAGAAAAATCAATGAAACGGAAGATGGCAGTTAGAACTGAAGGCGATGAACAGACAATGAAACGGGAGCTTTGGTCTTTTCTAAGCATGGAGGGTGGAGGGGGGGGGGGGGGGGGGTGTTAAGGAATGCCATCTTTTCTTTCCTTGATAAAACTGGGGCATTTATATTTTTTCCTCGCCTCTAATTTTCCACATTTTTCAAAGGACTTTTCCAAACGGCTGCACAAAAAAAGGAAAATTTTCATCCAGACTTGACTTTGAAAACTGTGTGACCAATCAGAGGTGTCTCGCTATTAGTTCCCACATCTCCCTGGGCACGAATGTAGTAATATTACAATACTGTTCTTCGTATTTTACAAGTGTAGGACCAAAGATTCTTCTCACTTTGACATCCTTTGTTATAATTGTTCTGTATGGAATAAATTCCCTAAACTATCACCATGATACTCCTTAATCTACTCAAAAATACAAAACTTTTTGAACACCAACTTTTTCCTAAAAAACCTCCTGTCTCACAAACAGAGAATCTCAGTCAAATCTAAACATTTGTACAATTAGAATAAAACAACATATTCTTCAACCACTGCTGCTCTCCCTCTGCTTCATACACTTGATTCCTCTAGTCCTGTTTTGACATTTCTGACATGTCGGCAGTTTTTCTGCAGAATGTGAAAACTAACTGACGAGGACTGGTCAAAAGAACAACCCTGAGGAAACAGAGCTAACCCCCGTCTCTGCTGCTACAAGGTCAGGGCAGCAGCGTTAGCCCGTCTGCACCTACAGCAGCGTCGTGATGTTGAAAAGCCAAGGGTTTGAACCTGCTTTACATCATCCCTGACTGATCACAGCCCCCACAGACGGACCTGACGCTGAGGAACCTTAAATACCTCCTACATTAGGAGCCGCACAGACCACTCTGAGCGTCTGCACTCACTCCTCAGCTTGTTTGTGAATCCTGAAGCTTTGATCAGCTCTTCTTTGATGGGAAGAAGAACAGTCCACACTTCCCCGCTGCAGCTACCTGAGGGGAGTAACCTTGGAGTTTCTCACCCTTTTTCTACTCCCACTCCCATAAACTCTTGATGGATGAACAATGGAGCAACGAATCCATCCTCCGCCCACCAGTCCAATCAATAGCTTAAGGTCCGGACTCATTTGGCTTCAGGATTAACAAGGCCCCGGAGCCGGAGCAACAGCACGAGCAATGGCAGCAGAATAAGGAGCAACAGCAGGAGGAGGAGCGGCAGCAGCAGTTGATATTTTAGGGCTGTATTTTAGTGTTTATCCCCCAGAAGCTAAAATATAATAACTAAAACCAAGAATAATTACAACAAAAAAAAACAAAAAAAAGACTCTAGATTAAATCTCCGCAAAAAAAAAAAAATCAAAAGGAAAGGAAGACTCTAGATTAAATCTCCATCAGCAGTTCTGCAGACTGACGACTCAGACCAGTTTTACCCGGTTTAACCGCGAGCTGTAAACTGATACGAGCTTTTATTTTATTTTATTTTAAATGACTGGTCTATCGTCTGCAGAGAGATTAGCGTGGACTGTGTGATGAGGACAGAATCAGTGATGGTTGGAGCTGATAGCTCAGTAGCCGAAAAATAAATAGATTAAGAGGACAAGGTCAACTGAATGGACGCCAACAGTAATTTCCCAGAGTTCAACAGTGCAAAGCAGGAAATGAGAACGTCATTATTACCTCAGGAAATGTTGTTTTGTTCTAATAGGATCTGTATAAAAAAACAAAAATTCTGCGACAGGCTGCAGTTTCATTGTGACAGGAAAGGTTTGAATTTTAGAAATAATCACAGAGGTTTCTCATTTACACTGCCCCCTACAGGTGGGGCAGTTTTTTCATGTTTTAAGACCGTGGAGAGTGTGTGCTCACGTATTTATTTTTCTTCCAAAGGAAAAATATTGGAGTTAAAGAGTGAGAAGAACAGGGTGTGGAGCGAAGACACTGACACCTGTGGTTCAGTTCTACAGTCACTGATTTATTTATTCATCCACCTCGTGCAAAATGAATGAGCTGTTGTTGGTGTAGGTACAGGTGTGGCTGAAGATGATAATGTTGCCTCCACTGTCGAATAACATTTCATTTTTCTTTTTCTTCACATCAAACCACAGTCTCATAGCAGTACAATGACCAAAAAATAAATAAATAAGTGCACAAATAATGGAATACTGATATTAGAAAAGATTCTTTTCCATTTTAAGGTAGATAAATCAACAGGAAGTGTAGATCCAAAATTCAAATTGCAGTATTTTAGTGACGTCATTTGTCCACGTTTTCTAACACGACTGCTGGTCGTACCAAAGGTCACGCTGACTGATTGTTATTTTAATTACTAGCAAACAGGCTACTCCTTTGTATTTCCATTTCATTTTTTACCATTTACCAATAAACTCCCAACACAGACAGCTGTTTCCTCCTGGAGACTGCAGTTACACTACAGCTCCATCACTGCCACCACCACCACCACGTTCAGGGCAGTAATACGCAAGAATGCACTTTCAGATTGATCAAAGTGACACGCACCGACAGGAGACGGGCTGATGCTCTCGTACGAAAAAAAGAAGAAGCTATTTCTCTGTGGATTTTGGTGCAAAAAAAAAAGAAAAAGAGTTCGACAAACTTCTGTCTCTGTGTCTTCCTAACTTCACAGAAACCTGCGCAGAAGTGAAGTTTTGGTTTTCCACACTGCGTTGCCTCAGATTTATTCATTGACAAATAAGCAGCAGCGTTCTGGTTTTAATTGCTCAACATCCCACAGCTCATCAACATATTTGCGCTCTTTCGTTCTCCAGATGGCACAGCTGTGAGACAACACAATGGCAATAAAGTGGACCAGAGACGCATCGTGAGAGGATGTGAGACAAAACTGTTAGATTTACACACCAGGTTGTGCTGCTTTCATGGTTAGTGTTTTTATGGACTCTTGTTTCCTCTGCCTCGGGGGTGCAGGGGGGGAGTGGGGGGGGGGGGTTAAAGTAAACACTGTGTTTTGCAGTATTAGAAGAAAAGTTCCGGTTTTGACTTTAACAGAGTGACTGAGCACTCTGAGTCTGAGTCTGAGTCTGAGTCTGAGTCCGAGTCCGAGTCCGAGTCTGAGTCTGAGTTTGAGTTTGAGTCTGAGTCTGGATCTCCAGCAGATTTTGTCCTGTATTAACTGTGGTTCTACCCTCCACTGCTACTGATACAATTTATGTAGTATATAAAACATACTGAACATAAACACATACACAAATACATATATTTATAAATATATATCTAAATAATGTATATGCACCTGTATTTATAATTTAACAGCACTGTATAGAACATAAATATATGAATAGCTGTATACATATTTGTAAATATGTGTGTAAACGTAATATATATACAGGTTTAAATACACATGCTCATGCATATATATTTATGTATATATACAGTATGTAAATATATGTATATGTGTAAACGTAATATATAGGTTTCACTCACATATATAAATACACATGCTCATACATACATATATATTTATATAGCTGGCAATTATTTACACACACAAACACACATATACAGTATATATGTATACTTATATTGACCTGAATTCACACTCAGTTGAAGACAGGCAGGCAGAAAGCCACAGAAACAGCCCATTATAGAGAGAAGAGCAGACTGCATTTTCAAGCGGCCCCTTGTGAAGTTAAAATCACAGCACAGGGCCCACACTCCAAAATCTTTGCTTTTTTTTTTTCACCCCCCCCCACTGCCATAAAAAAAAAAAAAAAAGATATGAAACACCACTCCAACCCCATATTTATCTTTTTATGCGTCTTATTTTTTCCAACTCTCCATCCTCACTTCAATCTCAATATTTGCCAGGTCAGATCTGCATCTGTTCAACCAAAGCTTTGACCAAATACCACTGGTGGAAAAAAGCTGTTATTATTTTTTTTTTTCCACCTGAAGTGGGAGTGAAGCGGTCTCTCAGACACGGAGCAGATGGTGATACTTTCTTCATGACATTTCTTGGCTTTAACTCTGATTCTCCACCACCTATTTCACACGTCTCCCATCGTTAAATCACACTTCAGGATTTACAACCAGCTCCAACGTCTCTCCTTTAAGATTGTCTTACGTGAGCTGCTCCTCTCTCTCTCCCTCTCTCTCTCTCTCACAAAAAAGCCCACACTTCCTCACTCCACAGGAATTCAGTAAAGAGCTCCAACACATTTTCTTCATTTTACTCCTTAATCGAATCAAAACTACTCAGGAAATGTTAAGCAGTTTTAGTCTCTGGTTTCCTACTTAGGAAACTTTGCATCTTTGTCAATGTTATTTCAGGTTTTAATTGTGTGGCTGTGTGTTTCTCTGTGTCTGGTGTACATCGGAGCGCTGAGGGATGACAGGTTGGCTGCTCATTAAAGAGGGAAGATGTATTTTGGTGTTTTGTTTTGTTGGTTTTCTTTTCTTTTTTGGGCCGTATCTGGTCACAGACACCTGCGCTCTGATGTATCAAACCCAGGTCTGTGTCTCACCTACATCTGTGTTTTTCTAATGGACATCTGTTAAAAACAACTGTTTTGTTTTGTGTTCTGGTCAGTTTTCAACATTGATTGTAAACAATCGTGTTCCAGGTTTCTGGAGAACTCTGTAGCTAAATCACCGATGTGAACTGTTGGGTTAACAACTGTTAATTCATTACCACTTCAGCCCTAATTAGAAACCATTTAAGAAAGTTAATTGAACAAGTTTTTTGTGGTTTTGTCATTTGCAGTCATTTGAGTTCACACCAACACTGGTTCGGTTTAAAGGTCGTTGTTTATTGAATTTTATTTTTCACCTGCAAAGATAAATTATTCTTGTATTCTGTTGTTGTTGTGTTCTTTTCTTTTCATAGTTTTTATGGTGTTTGTTTTTGCTGCTTCTGGAAACAGATGTTTTCAGACACGTATTTTTTTCACATTTTAAAATTTATTTGGGCCCATTTAAATAAATAATATTTTAATAGAATCAAATCAAATAAAAAAAAATTAATATGAAAAATCAATTAAAAAAATAATCACCAGCTGCAGCGTTAGTTACTGACTTTAAAATCAACACCAACTGAACTCAGTTAGATGCGTTCATTGTTTTATCTTGGATAAATCTTGGACAATTTTCCCATGATGCACTCTGCAGAGTTGTATTTACTGAGGCAGCAGAAACCTCTTCGACCTGAACAACAAAGAAAACAGGAAACATCCTTTAAGTGAATCCTAAGAGAAGCCACGTCAGCCGCCTGACGCCGAGGAGACGCTGAACATGAACACTTCATTGGCAGCTGATTGCTGTGCTCATCTGAGGAATAAATGCAAATGGGAAACAAATCTTCCGCCGCTTTTGACGCAACTTTGAACTGATAACGGGATGTCGTTAGCGTCACCCGTGTTCTCGAGAAGTGGTTTCCATGGTAACGAGTCATCTTCCTGATTGCCGCTGCCACTCATCCCCATTACACTGTTCTGAGATTGTCATGTTTCACACACAGCACAATGTTGGTTATTTATTCATGAGCCCGAGGAAGGACCGAGGAAGACTGTCACACGGCAGGAAATGGCGTTACATTTAAATTTACACAATAAGATCATTAAAAAAATAAAATAAAATAACTCCATGACCTGAAAAAACAGAAGCTGGAAAAGGATCCAGGTTCTGTGGGTGAGTGCGTCACGCGCTGCGGCCGCAAATGAACACATCCATCAAATGACGGACAGAAACAGACAGACAGCGTCCACTTGTCCTGCTGGTACTAATGAGCTTCACCTCCATTTGACAGGAAGACATTTTTCTAACCCAGGGTCGAGAGTGGAAACATGATGCTGGGTTCTTTTTTTTTTTTACCCCTGGTTCTTGGAGAAGCCTTTACATCGGTTCTCCCCTTAAAAAAAATCTCACGGTCCATTCAACACCGACCGGCTCTGACAGCAGCCAGAGTGAAGCGCTGCTGTGCGGAGTAACAGACTGTTGTGTGTCTGCTGCGTGGCTCAGAGTAATGGTAGTTCTTATTCAGTCCTCGCTCCGTTCCTAAGGCAACAAAGTGCTGCTGTCTCGCTCCGGCTTCATTCAAGATGTTTACAACAGATCATAATGATGCTTTCTTTTCCTCCATACCTGTGGCTGATCAGTCCACTCCACTCCCATAAGAACATCGCAGGAAAAAAAGAATAGTTGGATCATGGACGTGGAGGGTTTTTTTGTAAAACGATTTGGTAAACAACCCTATGTTCTATGATGGAAACTAAAAAAAGATAAACTACACAGGATGTGAGGTTAGGCTAAATGATGATGAAGAGTTTCAGTAACACACACAAAAAAAGTCCTGCCAGCATTGAAGAAATGAAGAAAAGAGCCAATTAGAGATGAGTTTGTTGGTTAAAAGGCAGGGCATCTGAGTGAAGAGCCACTTAAGGTGAAGGTGTGTAACAGAAGACAGTACAAACCTAGGAGCAGACGTCTGGTCTGTTGGTGTAATACTGTGACTCCTGATCTTACAACAAACCAGAACCTTCAGTGTAGAGACAGAGCTCCAGTGTTTTGGTCCGAGGAGCTACAGTACATCTGACCATATGGATCCAAATCTGTCTCACGACCCAGACGAGATTAGCTTCTCCTAATCCGCCACTAGATAACACCTCATGGGAGGATGATGGCAGCACACGAAAAGAAGGAGGAGGAGACGGAGGAGACGGGAGAGAAGGAACACCAAGCAGGTTCCTCCTGGGAATGACCACAACTAAATGACACCTGGACCGGTGACCTTCGTCGATCCACGTCTCAGTCCCTTTGTGAGTGGGATTACAGTCCTGAGAATTTAGACAAACCTGCTGTGTGGCTTTTTCCACCACAGCTGAAGCGGAGGCTGCAGTCAGGTGAAATATCTGCCGTGTGTCCACAAGGGGATAAATCTGGGCTCTGTGGGAGACGTGCAGGAAGCCTCCGCTATTGATCTGACGGGCAGTCGATGAAAGTTCAGAGACAGGAGTCAAGTCGCTGATGTCACAGGCAATTAAATAACAACCTCAGAAAGTGCGCTCAGACACGCTTGACGCGGAACCGAAAAGTGACAAAAGGCAGGAGATTTGTGTCTCTTCTCCCCAGAGTAACCTCGTCACTGTCGGTCTGCAGGTGGTCATCTGCTGCCTTTTTACTCCCATCCCTGCACTACACTCCCTCACTCCGGCTGACACTCAGAATCTCAGCCTTGGGGCTGCAGTACTGACGTAATTGCTTCCCTTAAATGAGTTGTGTACGGTGCTGGACTGGAGGCTTCAGGGTTCAGACGCTCGTTCTGTTCCTGCAGCCGGTGACGGCCTGAACACATTTCCATAGGTTAGTGGGTTAATGGCTGTACATCTGTCAAACTACGTTACGCAGCAGAACATGCGATATGGAAAGTGCGAGGTCGTCATTAGTAAATGTGATTTCCCAACAAGCCTTGTCAAAGAATTTGGATTTGCCCACAGAGGCCTAGCAGCAAAGTGTTCATTTTGTTAATTGTGTTTCTCTGCGTGAGTCCCGGGGCGTGTGGGTGGGAGTGGTAAAAAGGGGTTAATTAAAAGATATGATCTCCCCTGAATGTCTGTCTGAGTTAATAGCTGCCCTTTGAGAACATGAGTTGATAAGCAAAGAAAAGAACGCACCCCCTCACTCCGGAGGCGGAGGAAGCTCGCCATCCACCCCGTACCGTGCAACAGGAAGGCAACTCTATTTGCAGCGAAGAAGCCGTATGACTCCCTGCTCTGCTCTCTCTCTGCTGCTGAGGGTCAAGTGCAGTCACATGGAGCGAGGGAAATGCACAGCCTCGCATTAATAATGGGTTATAATTAACAGAGAAGGTTAGAAAAACAAAGCAAAAACAAAGGAAAACGGAGAAAATCGTCTTCAAAAGAGCGAAACAACAGTCGTCCTCAACCAATGATCTCCTGCAGGGGACGCTCATGTCCTCACAACAACACGGCTCGGTGTGTGTGTGTGGTCTATCATTCTGTTGGTTTGGATGGACAATAGAATGACTGGACGAATGGATAAATATATGGATGGATGGATGGATGGATGGATGGAAATAAACTATGTAACTAAGTAACTGAATACCCTCTCTGCCCCCTCAGTGACGACACTGACCAGTACTTTAAATTTCAACACGATCAAAACCAGCAGTGGAAGAATGAACACTGACCAACACTGACCAACACTGACCAACACTGACACTGACTAACACTAACCAACACTGACTAACACTGTTTACTAGATTCTCCAAAAATATTCCATGAACTGAAGACTTTTCATAATCCTTTTTTTTCCACCAGTGCAGAGAAGTGAAACAGAGGAAGAATTATCTTCACTTCACTCAGCCATGGCCGTACTTTTCTGTACTTCAACATCTTAACGCGGTGGTTCCACCGAGTTGGCGACACGTTTCTGAACTCCTCGAGGAGCTAGTTTGCTGACGACAACATTTAAATCCCAGTGAAAAAACTACTGCCAGAAGAGAAAGCCTCTCCTTCAGCCTGTGTGTTATCTGCTCTCACCAGCCTCTGCTTCACACACACACACACACACACACACACACACACACCGAGCCAGAACCTCGTGTGCATACAGTATGTTTGTGTGTCAGAGAGACGCACATTTTATTTTAATATACTTTACTTTTTTGACAGACACAGGAAGTGAGGTGAGAGTTTGGGAGAACTGTCACCCAGGGATAGTGTTGGTCCGAGGAGGAGGCAGGAAAGACATGACCAATCGATCACAGAATGTCATCCATCTGGATACAATTTCATTTATTTATTTTTTTCTTGACTCACACCCGTTTTCCTGATAATTTGGTACTTTATGCCCAGCTAACCCTGCCCCAAGGCTTTTCTTGGTAATTATCATGCTGTTTTCATTTGCTCGCCTCTGGGAGGCACAATCTGGAGTGTTGCAATTTGGAGACAAATCTGGAGAAAACCTGCCTCAGGGCTCAGAAACACACACACACCTTCATATATGTATATATGTATATATACATATACATATATACACAGATATATGTACAAATATATATTAATATATATATATATACACACAGACACTGACATATATGTATACATGTGTGTATATATATATATATATATATATATATATATTATATTTACACATATATATATTTATATCTCAAATATAAGCCTTCTCTACCGTATGGTTTGTAAAATTTATGATGCAATGAAGCAGAATAAAGTGGAGAAAGAGAAGAAAGAAATCCAGGCGGAGAGTGAATGTGATTGGACGCAGTGTGTGATTGACAGCTGCATCATTTCACAGAAGCCTGACGGCGACATCTGTTGCTGTGAAAGTCGAGAAATGTCAGCGGTGACGACAGATGGCCGCGCAGTCGTTGGGTAATTCAGCTGTCAATCATGTGTCACGTCCAACCATATTTATTCAATCTAGATATTTCCACCTTCCTCCGTCACTGCCATCAGCTAGAAATAATGTCTATTAGTAAAAGTACTTTTGAAATCAGCAGTAATACTTCAGGTGTTGGTCTGGAGCTTCACTCAGACCTGGGACTAGCTCAGTCCATTTCTTATGTACAGTCTATCAGTGGGATGAACTGACGTTGGTCAGCAATTGGTAAAATGTAATGTTTTCTGCTTTTGAGTTGTAGTACTAGTACATACAGTATACAGTAAGGACTAGTTCCTGTGTTGGCGTTTCTATTTCTAGTATTAAAATGAAGAGAAAAAAAGTGTAGCAGCAAACCACTGGTGGTGTCACCACAGAAGAAGTGCTTTGTAAAACCAGCAGCAGCAGACACGCGACCTGGAGCCCGTCTCGCCCGGAGGTTGGACTGGGACCTTCTGCAGTGATGGTCACTGTTTGATGTTGGACACTACAAAGTCCAGAGATGTTCCACCAGGGCCCAGGAGGTCTGCAGATCTTATCAAAGAGCCTGACATCAGAGCAGAGACAGGAAGTCTCGTCCGTCCACCGCTCTCTTACACTGACACACACACACACACACACACACGCATGTACATTTACTGCATTACCAAGCTCCTATGGCTCTGTGCAGTCATTAAATATACATGCAGTATCAACAGAGTGGGTATCAAATACCACAGAGTGTAGAATATGTACAAGTACTGGTAAAATATCACACCAACATGGGCGCGGCTCAGCGTTTTTGTTATGTGTGTGTGTGAGACTGTGAAAAGGGAAAACACAGCTGTGTCCAGTGAAGTGTTGCATGTAAATTATTTACAGTAAATATCAGCAGTCGATCATACTGTACAACAGGCACGGTGGCTGAACGAGACTGAAGTTTTCTGTTTCAACGTCGTGTTGCTGACTGGTGCCAGTAAAGGGAATATTTTGGGTTTGTCTACAGAATGTTCATTTTGAGGTTTGGAAATAATTGGACTAAAATGTTTTCTTACATTTTCTGGTCCAAAGAGAAAGAAAACAAACCCCGGACAGATGTCTTTATGATACAAACTGCAGTTACTGCAGTTCTACCGGAGATAAGGTTGAAAACGTGTGTTTTTTTTTTTCAAATATTAAACAAACTAGTCTTCTCTTTTTGTTCCTGTTTTTTTGGCAACTCCAGCACAATCAACCCGCCACATGTCTTATTAAATTCCACAGAGTCAGAACAGATCTGACCTCAATACAGAATGTGAAATCCCAAAGTGAAATACTTTTTACGTTTCATTTCGTCCTAAAGATGAGAGTGAAACTCTTTTAAATATATTTTTTCAAACCGCTGGTTATATAAACATGCATTCGGGGTCTTTTCCAGCTACGGACCACAGTGAGCGGAGGCAGCGCACACAGGCGCTCATTCAAATTAGATTTTGAAGACGATAAATGAACTCAAATGTAGCTGGAGGAGAAGGGCCAGCGAGGGGCCGGCAACAGTCAAAGGACGTGTTGCTCTGTGAAGAATCAGCTGACTTACTCTGAATCCTAAGTAGAGGAAAATTCACTTGTTTTTTTTTTCCTGGGGTGGTAAAAGAGTGGTTGTGTTATCGAACGGGCCAAATTGGCCCAGGCTTTGGAAACACGCACACACACACACGCACACACACACGCAGAGTTAAATCCTGGACCCTGGAGCTGATCAGAATTCAAAGTAACCGTTGTTGTCGCCCAGCTGAGGGTCGGACAGAGGAGCGGGTTCAGTCCAACAAAGACACGGGAAAACACTTAGTGAAGCTGACCTTAAAGAAGTCAGAGGTCACATCCTGGACCAGCAGATCAACGACAGCAAAGGTCAAAGTGTCACGTCAGTCACCCAGCTGACAAAGACAACCCGTGAAACTGGATTTAAAAACCGTCCAGTCATGTTCAAACGGCCGTTTGAGGAAATGTGAACGTCACACTGAGTCATCACAGTCAGCAGGTGTGTGTGTGTGTGTGTGTGTATTCCTGGCATAGCTATACATGTGAGGACATGTTGTGGAGAAATACTTTTACTATACTGTTGTGTTGATACTTTGTCCTTTTGGGGACCTGATGCAGAGTGAGTGATTCAGTTTGGAATTAGGATTGGAAAACATCTCAGATTAGAGCAGTACTTCTCAAAAAGTACGGCAGGTGCCCCGGGGGGCGGGGGTACGGTGAAGTGCCGGGGGGCGTGAGGGGCTTCCAATGGAATATGGCACACATCAGTGTACCACTGCTGTAATACTTGAATGATAACAAGCCTCCAGTCACTAGGTGGCAGCAACTCAAACAGTGGTTTGTACAGATAAAAATTATACATGTGATTTTACATTTCTCTCAAAGGGGGGGGGGCATGGCACAAACTAAATTGAGAACCACTGGATTAGACTAAGGATGAGGACTAGGGCATATATCTGCTGTAGTCAAGGTTGGTGGAGGTGTGGGGCTCAGAATGCTTTGTGTATATTTGAAGTTCTCAGTGTGTGTGTTTTTACAAGGAAAAGATAAAATACCTCATTACACCGTCTCCTACAGGCTGAAACATTTATAATTCCTCGTTGGATTATCTATCTCACAGCACGATGTTTCATTTTCTATATTGGCCCAATTTATTCCAAAGAAGACGAGCGTTAGAGCAAACCTGGCGGAACATGTTCAAAGATAAGAATCAGATCATTTGACCGAAAAAAAGATCTGAGAGAAGAAACTTCACAGGCTGCAGAGAGTGAGTGAAGACACATCACGTCCCAGTGTCTCACACGTGTTGTTAAAAAAGTCCGTGGTCTCATTCTGCACACGTTACAAAGCTGTGTCTGACTGGCCGGCCTGCGGTCCAGATCAGAGTCTCGTCAGGGGGGCGGGGTCTGTGTTTGGTTCAGGATGGTGTGACTGAGCGGGTGGTGGCGGCGCAGACCAGACGTTCAACCAACCAAACTAGAGAAACATCTTGATGCAGATTCTGATACTCAACTGTGCACAACTGACACCAGTGGCATTAAAAAAATTACTTTCTGATTGTTCACAGATGAATAGCTGCACGGCGGCAGAGAAAAAAAAAAACTTTCACAATTCCACTCTGTTCAATAATTCGATTTTAAAAAACAACAAACAAACAGTGCAGTGATTCTGTTGAGGCTGTTGACATTTCCACCAAGACTGACTATATTCAGAAGACTGTGCTGTTTATCTTATTGTGATGGGTTTTTTTTTTAAACTTTCTAATACAAAAAGAAACGTATTAGCAAAGTTATGGAGTTGCTCCCAAAAGCCTGTTATTGTTAAACATGTCATGCACTTACACGACTCCACTTTAACGATAAGTCGCAAATAATGCAAAGATTAACCTTTGGAAAAAACATTTTCTTCAACTGTAGACTACATTTGTCAAACGAAAAAAAAAAAAAAGGTTAAGTATGAGCTTGACAAATAAAATACATTAAACTAAACTTAAACTTAAAGCTATAAATGAAATGAGGAATTTATTTGAAAAAATAATAAATATAAATAAATTGCAAAAAACAGAGGATACGTTCCAGAGAACTTTTTTGTGATGGTAACAGCGGAGGCTTCCACTGAAACACTCTCTCTTTACAGTGAACGTAGAGGCTCAACATGTGGCTCGAGGCCATTGTAGAAGCGCTGCACTGCTTCACCTGTGCTGCTCATCACATTACGGCACATTGATATTGCAGCCTGATCACATGACCGTAGAGCGTGTACGGCGGTGTCGATAAACCCGCTCACTCACCTGCTTGTCCTTGTCCTTAGCTTTCCCGCTGCCGGACACCCGTGAAGAGGTGACGTCCCGGGGAATGACAGAGATCTGGTGCAGTGGCATGTTCATCCCAGCAGAGGGGACCAGGGGACGATCACACACACACTTCCTGAATCAACGCCAGAGAGAAGGGCATGATGGGTTTGAATGGAGACACCTCGCCCACGCTGTCCCTGCTGAGGACACACAGAAGACATGTGGAGATGAGACATTTCAACAATATCCACAGCAGCCATTTGTCAGGGTGACATTTTAGTGATAAATGTCACACTGGATGTTCGAACTTTTCTGACGGTGTGTGACTTTGTAGCAACAGATCATTTTCTTCTTGTTTCTGATTTTGCTGAAGAAAATACCAGTTACTCCACTGTAACAAGGTTAAAATACAGTCGACTCCATTTCATTCAAAACATTAAAAAAAAAAGAAGCTAAATCCCAGCATACAAACAAACAAACGGCCGCCCGTGCCAGAACGCTGTGGAAGAAATCATTCGATCACCAGACTTCTGTTTTCCTCCACAGGCTTAAAAGCTCAAGGCCACAATTTTCACAAAAGGCAGAGTGTTGGGGCGTCTGTGTCCGTCTCCTTCATGACATACTGAAGGATGAGAGCGGCAGCTGTACGAGGCCGGGGAGTTTACACAAGTGGTTTTACAAACAAATCACTTCAGATAACGCCGCCATCTGCACCGTCCCCGAGAGCCGCTGAGCGCAAACTCCGCCACACCGCCACTCAAGTCGTGGTTTGGTTCTCTGTGTGCACGTTTTAGTGCCGTCTGAAAGTGGCAGAAGTGAGACGCCATCAAAACAGGAGGAGGACAGATTAATGGCGGCGAGGAGAAGGAGGCGTGGGTGTAGGAGAGAAGGATGGTGTTGACTGTAGAGAAATGACTGGATACAAACCCGACCTCCATTTCTGCATCACGTCTGGTTTCAATGAATCATTATTAATAACGATTAATTGAGGCTAATCATGATCAAAATCAATCGCCATCATCAATTAATTAGGAGATTAATCATTATGCATCAATATGATACAACATATAACGTTGCTGGATAACAGCAACGTTGATCAAAGTGTGCAGAGATGTCATTATGCATCAATATGATACAACATAACTGTATAAGTTATGTTGCTGGATAACAGCAACGTTGATGAAAGTGTGCACAGCAACAACCAGTTCATGGACGGTGGAATTATTGGATAAATTATTGTACTTTCAACTTCACTTGTATTTTTTTTTCTTTTTAAATGATTTGATCTCCTGAGATTTGCGACTATTCCCACCACGTACACTAGGGGATTGTGAAGAGCCAATGGATGTAGTGGATAAAACAAACAAACTGTCAAATTTAGCTTTGAACCACTGCCACATGGTTGTCCTGATAGATACAACGATGGGAGGAGTACTAGAACAAAACATAAAAAACACAAAAAACTAAATTCACTACGAAATGCCCCCGGAGGTTACTCTGAGTATTGCCCTTGACCAGATTTGTCCTGGTTTTAAACTGTTGTTATAACGATGAATTAGCATAAAGCAAATACGTTTGTCAACTTCAACTCTATTGTCGTGTCTTGAGACGTTACAGTATTAAGATTAAATATTAAGAGCCTCCAAATCAAGGTTGAATAAAATCACTGAATGAACCCTTTAATAATGACTGTGTGAAAGGATTCCGTGTCTAATGTGAGTGTATTTTCCATATTTCCATGTCGTTAGTATTCCTCTCAGTAAAACCACACGTCACATGAGATCACCGCGAGCCGTCCTGAGGGCTGAATAATGGGGGTCACTGTGGACGGGCAGAGAGCACTCGGTGTCATATTTTGCATGTGAGTCTAATGAATTACAGTAAATGAGGGAGGATGAGGAGACGACGACACCACTGGAGGGCATCATCACATGGATATCACACAGCACCGGTCTCACCCCGGTCCGGCGTGTTTTTGTATCCATAACAAAGACGAGCGTATTTTTGAGTGCATGATATAAAAGAGACGACGGTCCTCGCCCCCATGTTTGCGCACACACACACACACACAACAAGCAGCATCCATCTCTGTGGCCACAACACAGGCTGCTTGTGTGGCATCGCCCGCCGTCTCATTACTGGACGTTCAAAGAATAACAACTGCACTCCTTAATTGGTATTGTTCTTCAGGGCCGTGGTCTCTGTTGGACCCAGAGGTTGATGTTGATGTGGACGCTGCAGACACTTTTACCACAGCGCATCTGAAGTGCTGCTTTATTTTCTTTTTTACTGTTTATTTCTTTGGCCTGGAGGATTACTTCACCGTAACAAACCAACAAATACTTCCTATTGTCCTAAAAATAAGAGAACGAATGGATTTCTTTTATAATCTTCATATAAAAAGCGACTCTTTTGTGAACATAAGTAGCAGTGGGGGATTTACAGTGTGAACATAAAAAGGAATAATTAGTTAACGCTGAATTATGAGCGCTTTCGTCAAAGTTTTGCAATGAAGAAATGAAGACTTTTGAAGAGCAGCCGAGGATTTGTGGAACAGTGAGTGTGTAGAGCTCAGCCTCAGTCCACCGTCGTCCCATTAGCTGTAAGCACTCTGGCCATTCTCCTCTGACCTCCAGCGCTAACAAGGTGTTTGTGCCCAGAGGACTGACACTAACTGGATGTTTTCCTTTTCTGAGGCCATTTCCTGTAAACCCTGGAGATGGTTGTAGATGAACACCCCAGTAGATCAGCTCTGTGAGTCTTTACAGCTACTGTTTAACACCTTAGTTTGGTTTGTTGACCCTTAAGGAGGTAAAGTCGTTCAGAGGGAAACTATGACGTGATGGAAAGTGAGGAAATTCAGGGTCATATTTTTTGCTGCTCATTACAAGGTCAGAAATGTGTTTTGATTGTCGTGACTAAACTTTTTATTAAAGCTCAGCGACTCCTTCACTTCGCTACCATTTATACAAGAATCAAGTCTGAGTTTCTGTACAAAAGGTATTAAACCTGAACCAGGCTGACAACCATTAGTTAATTTCCCCTTTCGGACCATAGGGGGCAGTAAGAAAAAACCTATGCAAAAAAATCCATATAATAAAAATTCTAAAAATTAATAAGATTAATTTCAAATGATCATCGATACAATTAGACTAAGTAAAAACTAAAAAAATAAACAAAAATTAAAATGTTCAAACTAACCTCAGGTCTGAACAAACACTCCGACTGCTTTATTTACCTACTGTGGTGCCAATATGATAATGTTGAATGTTAAATACAGTTGGAAAAAAACAAAAAAACAATGAAGTCCACAGTGAGAGCAGCCTCAGGTTGAGCACCGCCTCCATCATCCCAGCCAGATGTATTCACTTCAGAGGCCGAGACAATGGAGCCTGTTGTGTGTGCGCAGCTCCTCACCTCTCTCTCCTCCTGCCTCAGGTGAAAAACACAGCCCTGTCTCCTCCACGCTCTCTCTGCTCAGCTGAGCTCTGCTCTTATTCCCTCTGTGTCCCTGCTGTCAAATCAGACCTGAGACACGGAGGAGAACCTGTTCCTGAAGTCTGATGTGCAACCAGGCAGAAGAAGCAGGTAGGTATCAATCAGTCCACACATTACTGTACTACACCTGCAGTCTGTATGTACCGAGGTGTCTGCCCCGAGGCCTGATGGGATGTGAGAGGGACCTGAGCCGACAGGATGTGACATCTTAAAGGGCCAGTAGGGTTCGATTTAGGAAGAACGGGGAAAAGTTCATGGTTCACAAAAATACTTTTTTTTTTTTGAACTCGTGATCTTCACTGAAACGTCGTTGAAGTGTTTTGGCCAGGACTGATGTTTCCTTCATGGTCGTGTCCACTGATTTTTCTCATGATCCGCCTACACACACGGAGCTTGTACAATTAGCACTGATGACATCAGCCTCATTTCCACCACAGGAAGTGGTTCCAGGAACTAGGAACGCTGGATACATGGTACTTCATGCTGCGTTTTCAGTACAGGGAATAAAACGAAATACTGGGACTGTTTAGCTGCCTCAACCCAGGGATTACTATTTGTTAGGTTTGGTCTACACAACAACAACAACAACAACAACAACAACAACAACAACAGGTTCTATAGAGCTAGAACTGTGAATTACATTTACAAAATGTGACACCCAGCATCAAACCCACCCAGTAAACACTGGTGTAGACAACCATGCACACATTAAGGCCAGGATTGGCCCCCGGGCCATATCTTTGACACACGTTTACTTAAAAGATAATGATTTTTTTTATGTAACTTTCGCCTGTGACTGATGGACTCATCCACACTGAGTATAAGAAAACACTGAGGTATAACAAGATAACAAATACTGTCAGTGAAAGTGATTGTGCTGAAAAAATAAATTTAAATAGTATAATAATTATAATATTTATTAATTAAACAAAAAATGATGAATTTAGATAACAAAAGTTATTTTGAGGTAATGAAAACAATTATTTACCCTCATCAATTTTAAGGTAAAGCTTAATACATATATATATTTTTTTATTTTTACAGACAAATACTTAAATTTAAATTTTACTTAAGTAAATAAATTCACTGTCAAACTTTTCTAGCTTCTTTCTGTAGTGCCACATGTTTTTTCCTGTCTCTAACAACTATTTCACGCTGTACTCCATTGTTGTTGCCACTTCCTGTTACAGGTGGGTTGGTTTGTCAGAAAGATCAACTGAAGCTAAAGTCAATGACAATGAATGAATCACTGTTCAGACCCAGGACTGCTGCTGCACCGAGACTCAAACTCATTCTTTCTGGAAGACGTTTTCATAACGAGCTGAAGCTAAGAATTAATTATCATGTTTTTGTACTATTGTCATCTCAGCTTCACAGCATCTGCATCATTTAGCAGCTGTGCCGTCTTAATATACATTTTCTTTTTCTTTTTTTACTCCATGTGAGTATGTTTTAAAGCACCAGGGTAATTATTCTCAGTCTTTGTTTGCTGTCACACATTCTCATATGCTAATGACTTCCATTTAGGATGTGATTAATTGTGTGGGTGAGTTTTCAGACAAGACAAGAGAAAAGTGGGAAACTTGAGAAAGAAAGAGTGACTGCATTACGGCCCCTAATGACAGACGTGGAACTCTGAGGTTTCACCAGTCAAAGTCAATTAAGATGACAGTTTTATTCCAACTTCCAACTTTCAGGAGATACAGAACGACGAAGGACAAAATTCAAACATCTACCCACCAATTAAAACATGTTCTTGTCCTTCAAAGTTTACTGTTAGAAGTATTGTTGGTTTTTTCTCTTTCTTTTTAAACAACAGAAAAGAATGGAAGAAAAAGGTAAAATATTTTGGTGGTGATTTGGATTAAAACGTTGAAAAATATCTTCACACCTTCACCCGTAGGACAGTCTGGGTGACTCGAATAAATACTAAAAAACACCACCACATCTTACAGTTCCTCAATAAAAACAGAAATTCAGTTCTCAAATTCATTTTTTTCCACTGTTTTATCAGCTAGAAAAAGGTTAGGAATAAAAAAATATATTCAGGCAGCAGGCCTTGAATCGAAGTTCTTCCAGCTGCCGTCTAATTATTCTTTATTCCACTGTGCGTGGAAACACAAACGGTTCTGTACCACGAAGGCTGTGAAGTCACTGTTGAAATGTGCAGCGAGGCAGGATCACAGGTTTAAACCTGCTGGACACATACATTTCAACACATTGTTGAAGACTGAAACCTCAAAGATGAAGAATTTGGATTCTTTTCTAGCAGCGTGTTGCCTACAGAGAGCGTGTGTGTGTGTTCTGTGTGTATTTGTCTTTGAATAAAAACAAAGCTTTTGTGTCCAGAGGGAATCTTCCTCCTACTCTCTGTGATAACCTCCAAAGCTGCACAGGAGGTTGTGGAATTCTCTGATGCACTTTGGGAAAGTAAAAAAAAAAAAAAAAAAAAAGACAGAAGGTGCGTTGAGCGTTGAGTTTACTGGAGCAGAGGAATTACAGATATGTGCAGAGCAGAAGCCAAGAGTCAAGATGCAAACGCATCAAAACCTTCCAGAACGTGGAGACGGGAACTGAAAATCAGCTAAAAACAGCAGCAGCAGTTTACTCTGCACGTACAGTCCCCGAAGTATGTTCACCAACACGCACTATATATTCAGGGCTTGTCGCAGTAAAAGGGAAGCATTGACAGAATAGAGGAAGACAGAAGTCTCTGCGTCAATAAATGGCATGATGAAAATCAGGCCTTGAAAAATTGAGGACTTTTTTTTTTTTTTAACCAACTCTAGTTTTCCAGCAGCAGCACTGGATCGGTGGCAGCAGAACCAGCAGCAGGCTGGAGGAGCCGTGAGCAAATACACAAACAAATAACAGCTACAAGTATCAGAACAAATTGTTGGGAGTTGAATGGTACAAACATTCAATTTCAATCCTGCCATGTGGCAGTGGAAACCAGTTCTGTGCTTCCATGGAAACAATTCCAAAGGAATTACACTCACACCCATAAAAGTGTCTTTATCACACAAAAAATCCCCCAAAAAAGGAAATAAACTAAACTATGTTGTAGTACTTTTCCAAACAAACTGCAAAGTATCTCCAAGCATAGACCAGCTCTGAGTTTGTCCTGGAGAATATTCTGGAGCGTCTCTGTCCTCAGGTGAAACTGTTCCTCAACCTTCATTTCCTTGCTGATGAATATTTGTATCCACTGACAAGTCTGGTCGTTACATGAACAGTGACGCTGCATTTACACGGCTGTGGTGACAACAGGATGCTTTTAACCCACAGATGTTGACAACCCACAGAAATGCAACACCACATTGTTGCTGACAGGTTCTGTGCTGACCGAGAATGAGGAAATGAAAAAGAAAAAAAAAAAAGTGACTAACCAGAAGAGAAAATGAAAGCGTTTCTGCTCCGACACTTACAGTAAACACAGGCCTGGTGCTGGACACAGTGTGTCTACCAGCAGTCCAACGTCCAGCTGTCCAGCTGTCCAGTCCTTCACTGAAGGGAGTTATTGTCTGTGTGTGTGTGTGTGTGTGTGTGTGTGGGTCTGGCTGAGTTGGCTCCAGTTAATAACTGTGTGGAGCTCAGTGACCTTCAACAAACATTTACACATTTCATTAAAGTTCATTCTGCAGGATTCAACAAAAGCTAACGCTAACGTTGTCGTTCACCTTCATGCAATTTCTACATCATCAACATGAACAGGAGCCTGTGATAATCTTTATGTATATTTATAATAAGAACATGTCGACCCAAACTGGAGGCTTCTGTGGAGAAAACTGAATCTGCACTGAAAACTAACTTCCCTCTGGCCATTGGTAAACAGAGACAACGCCCTGTTAAACACTAGGTAGCGCTAATCATTAAGCAGATGGAAACTTTCAATTTTTCTTAACCGCAAATAAAAAACAACCAAACAAAAAACACCAATCAAATTTTGATAGGGTGAAGTTAAGAAATATGCGCACTTAAAAGAAAGAATAAATTATAGCACCCCCTGCAGGGAAGAATTGGTTTTGTAAACAAGTGAAAATGACTTCAACAGTCGCAAAATACTTTGAAAATGACAGATTTTTCACATGAACTAAAGTCGGCGATTCCTAAAGCTGAAAGATGTCAAATATCAGGTTTTCCATGTTGATGTTTGACGGCTGTCACATGAAGCAGTTAAAGTCATGTGACCGCGGCGACACCTGCACAGAAAACTTCAACCTCTTGTTTGAAATGACTGAAGTTTTAAATGCAACTCCAAAAATGAGTCTAAAAAATATTTCCTTTCACAGCTGCACGTTCAATTTGTAACGCAATCGTGGGAGGAACAAAATCAATATCAATAACTGCCACAAAGTCAGGAGCTGATGCATCATGGGTATTCTAAAGCATGATGTAGTGAAGAGTTGGGATTATCTGGAATTACAATTCAAGCAGCAAATGCCAGACAAAAGCCTTAGAGCTGAAGAAAAGAATTTAACAAAAAAAAAAAAAAAGTATTTTTAAATGACAGCTGCATTCAGATGCTGGGAGTCGTCTCATTGTTTTGCAGAAAACCACAGTCTTTGCTCCGGGGTATATTTGCTCTTCCCAAACATGCAAGGAGAATTTCTGAGGAGAACTGTTGGCCTTGACGATAAAGAGTGACAGAAACTGAACGACATTTTATGTTTAAACTCCACTCTCAGCCTCAGTGGCTGACCTGCTGACCTGTTGTCTACTGGACTGTCCAAAAAAAACCCTGGTTAAAAGAACGGGAACTGTTTTGCAAAATGCCTGCAAAATGAGTCAGGACTGCAGAAAATGAGTGAGGCAGAGGAGGCAAAGATAACTTTAGACTGAAACGCCATGGACAGACGGATAGACAGACAAATGGACTGACAGAGAGACAGACACTAAGATAATAAAACACAGAGATCAAGTCCTCAGCTTTAAACTTGTTCAACCCGTCCTCTGTGCGGCAGCTAACGGTGGGAAGCTGCTGTGAGAGAGTGCAGTGTAACATTACAGATATGTTGGACTTTCATTGGTTCAAACTTTTCCATCAACGTGATGATGATGCTGCTGCTCTCATGTCTACACCTTCATCCTAGCTGACCTGAAAAACCCGGTGAGATCATAAAAACCCTGAAGACATAATCAACATCGCTGCTACCTGCAGCAGCAGCAGCTACGGCGCCATCCACTGTTCCACTCAGCTGAGGCAGCACTCCTGCTCCGCTGATGTATAGCAGCTGTCCACGGCTGCCATCTTTCATCCCATACATTATAATATCACTACACCTACACACACAAACACACAAACACACCCACACACACGCCTGTGTAAATGCGCCGGTGCACGGGTGTGGGTAAACTAAAGGAAACTGCTCGTCGATCGTCCAGAAACTAATCGATACCAACCCCCGTCCTCTCGTGCCATCACTTATATTTTTAGCTGTTGCCATGAAGATTACTCCACCCAGGTTTAACTCACAGGGGTCTATGACATCATCGCTGAGAGGAAGTCATTAGACTGGATCAATACTGTGTTCCCCGAGGATGAAGACGAGCCACGCGCGCCGGGACGCAGGAGCAGAACGTGATTCCAGGGCCTGTGACACTGTGACGCCTTCATTAGGTTACAGCACGGACAGATGCTGATGCAGCCAGACTGGCAGGGGACACAGTCAGGCCATGAAACCTGATAACAGCTGTGTCTGACGAATCGCAAATCATGTTCCACATCAGCAGCGGCCATATGTCGAGATTTATGCTAACTTTGATGACGTACCGTGGTGGAAGGTCCATTTAGAGAAACACAAAGTTAAACCTCCACGGTGGAGACCCTGACGTCGACACGGTCTCTGAAACTCCAGCTGCAAACACTTGGAATGTGTGAGAGAAACTGACTGCTGGGGCAGAGTAGTATTTTATTTACTCCGCTGCAGTACAACTGCACAGGAAAGACGTACTGTGTGGACGGATGTGTTCCTTCACAGAATTAGGAGAAGAATATTTGAAAGACTGACCACCAGAACAGAGGGAAGACCACGGGTGAGAGGGAGAAGGACACAGAACGAGCTGAAACAGTGAATCAGTAAGAAGGACACAGAACGAGCTGAAACAGTTTTAGTGCAGCTGTGTACAACATCAGTGCATGCCCCTGATGCTGAGCTCATGTACGGGACGTATTGTAGAAAAGGAAGTGTGTGTGTGTGAAACAGCACGTTCAGTTGTTTTAGACAGGTTTTAATTATCAGTCACAGTCTTTTTTTTCGGCCTAAATCAGATTTGGGTTTTTTTTTTATCTTAATGAACACATGTTGAATGCATCCTTGTATGGCTAACATCTGTTTGTTGTTGATGATGTCACGCCTCCATCATCAGTGTGTGTTCGTTCCTGTCCATATCAGCCCTCAGAGACTACACCTACAGTGGTTTCTTGGCCTCCTTCTCTACACAGTCACTCTATTCCTGATTAAACGCCACTGGACCGTAAAACTTGGCTTCGTTCTGGAGGAGCTGCCAAAACCTGAGCCACGTCCTTGGTGCCTTAGTCCATTTTATCTGGGAGGAAAAACTCAAAGAAACTTGGCAGGTGGGTTTGAAATACTCCTCTTCATCCTTTCTTTTCCTTTTTTTTTTTCTGTCCTCGACCTCGACTGATTTTCACAGTTCTTCATAACGAGCCACTCTAAATGTTGGGCCGGAGACTTTTTTTTGCACATCATTGCAAAATGACTTGGCCGAGGAGTGCGGCGCGGCACAGCTGCCCCTGATTTTTACAGATGACCTGATGGGAATAACGAAGGGATTAAATGATGACAAATAGTCATTATCTTTTAAATTGAAAAATTAAAGAAAGAGAATTGATTTAAAAACATTGATTTAGCAAAAATCTGATCAAATATAAAAAAATGTTAATACACTGCATACCATCAGGTTTTCTAATTACCCTATTGCCCCAGTGAAAACACCGAAGATCAGCAGAATAACATGACGTCTACACCGTCATCCTGTCCATATTGTAACAAACAGCACCGTCAATCAGACTGTAGTGAACTGGCAGAACTTCATGTACTTTAGAACGACGTTCCCTCCACTGTGACGACAGACGCATGTCACGGTTTAATTAGCCTGCAGGCTTCTTCACAAACATCCTGACTGGAACCCAGACGAGGGATTTTTTTTTTCTTTCCCATTTCTTCCTGTACTTGGCGCTACTGTCAGTCACAGCTGACGACTTCAGCGTCTGTCACTAGACAGAATGTGGATGAGTAGAATGAGTAGAAACTTTGGCAGATTGTTGCTACAAGCTAGCTGAAACCACTAATATCTTCTTCTCATCTAATACCGGAAACGAAAAAGGACAAAACAACTGAGATAAAGAAGACAAAACAGTCTGTATCTAGTCTGATTAATTTATCCATTTTGTCTCCAGGCCTGGATTTGATTCCTGAATAAATCCTTTGAATTTAGCCCCAGGTCCAACACATCCCTGATGTATAATTGTCTTCTCAGGCCATGACCTTCGTCCTCAGATTTAATCAGATCTGTTCTTCCCACCTGGACTTGGTCTTGTTCACTGACAGACAGAATAATTAGCGCTCTGATGGCGAGGTACAGTAATAACAGGCTGCCCCACGTGTTTGTTGTCAAACCCACCTCCTCTCCACGACTCATCTGAGAGCCAGTACAACACAGTCTGTTACCTGACATTTTGACTCCCTTTCATTATGCTGCTATGTAAATGTTTGAAACACAAAATATCTGTGAACCGGCACAAAAACCTCAGACAATCTCAGAGGAGTCTGACAAACAAACACTCCTTTATCTTTTTCAATATTTCTGCCACAGAAGAGACGGGGGGAAAAAAGCTGTTTTTAAATTAGCCATGTCGGCTAAAGCTGCTGCTTACACTGTTGGAGCAACAGTCAACGAACTGCGACTGTCAACAAAATAAAAGTGAATAAATAAATAATAAATAAGTAACTTAGGGTTTGGTTCTATCACGTGTGTCAGTTCAACTGTACTAGTTGTAAAGGTCACAGGGTCAACAACTCTAGCTAAACTGCACGGCTGTTGATTATGCTGAGTAAAGAATTTGTATAAAAACGTCCAAATATCAAAACCTCAGAGCTGAACAAAGACACTGTCTCTTTGATGTGATGCATCACTCACTTTGATTTCAATAATAAACGGCCCGTCTTCCTCTCTGCCAACGCGTCCACATGCTCTTCAGCATAAATCAATCCTCCTCCTCATTGTCTTCGCCTGCTGCCGCAACCGCAGCTCACTTTTTTTGCAAACTTTTTAAATGAATTTGTCACAGATTTTGCTCATTTATTGAAAAATTACTTTCTCAGAATCAGATGTAGATGTCACAGCTGCTCCTGCAATAATCTAAAAATGTAGAATTTATTTTTTAGGACATTAAGCCAATATTAGCACAGAGTCAGACATAATCATAAATACAAGGATATTTAGCACCACACTCCGGGAAAGAAAGGAAAAGGTGAATATTGTTATGCACATTTAACTCTCTAATTCTGTGTCTATCTTTTCTAGGACTAACTTTTAATCTTCTCATCGTTACAGACCATGAAATAAAACATCCGCAGCCGTTTGTTTATCCATCTAATTTCATGTAAACACTGTCGATCGATTCAAAGGTGATGCTCAAACGTTTGAACGTCTGCTGAAATTCATAGAGTTGTTAAAAGAACAGCCTGACCTACGGCGCCCCGAAGAAATTGCTCCAGCGGCTGCCCCGAAACCTGAAATAGGACTGTCACTGTTGAGAGAACGTTTTGTGACACGATGCACCTTTAAGGACAACGAGGGGCAAAAACAAAGTGGAGCGTTCGTCTCTGTGGAATCTACTTATTTGTCTCTAATGGCAAACTTGTGTCCTGCCGCCCGGGAATCAGTTTCAACAAAGTGTCAGTGTGGTACCGATTGTGTCCTGCACAGAGACACATTAGATGTTGAGAAACAAACACAGCAGGGAAGTTTTACAAATGTGGAGTCAAAATAACACAGACCAGGTCTCAATTTGACTACGGTTCAACAAGAATGGAATAAAACAGTTATTTGGACAGGGACAGGCACGTGTACAGAGAAATCATTGCTAATTATCAACTAATTTAAGTTTTATAATGACTAAAACTAAATATCCACGACACAAACTTCTTCAACACCATCATTAAAGTAAAATTACAGCTCAAATACTCATCTACAAGACTGCAGAAGTCAGTCTTAAAGAAGGACATCACGTACAGACGGCTGTGTGTATATAATCCCAGAGGCCAGATCAATTACAGCAGCACAACACAGAGAATGGCCATTGTGTTTACTGCTATATGTTTATGCACGCTCTCTGCACAGAAACCAACGGCACAATGAGGCTTTTTTTAAAATCGCAACAAGCCGTCACTCCCCAGCAACCCTGGCTGAGAGATAACTGGAGGCTGCGATGATGTAATGCCCACGGACAAACTCAGCTGGTCCTGGATAACGACCGAACACCAACGATGAAGCCAGGGCCACGATGCAGATGGTGTCAAAGTAATCTGTCTTTGACGCCACGCCAGACCCTGCGTTGAGCAATGAGAGGCAACAGCGTTGCATATTTTTAAAGAGCGCTAAACATACAGTAGTGTGTGGAATGCATTTCAACATTGATGCCACAAAGGAGGCGTATAATCCTCCACCGAGGCAACAGCAATCTGACTAAAGACTGTGGGTTGGAAGAAGGGATTCGGTTTTAAATACAAGTACAGGTTTCTGTTGTTTTTTAAACTGTTTTACATATAATTGAACTGCTGCTGTGGGAATATGGCTGCAGACATGAACAGAGGCTGCTCCACCTGTGTTTATGTGGTTCATCATAGGGAAACATGTGACCGAGGAACACCTATATATAGCACACAGACTGCTCTGAGCCGAAAAGCAAGCTGTCGCTGGAGTCTATTGTGCAAATGCTACAAAAACATCCTAATCAATATTGATCCAGTGTGATCAGGTCATGGGGGAGGCGGGCCCACTGCTGACCTCCGATGGACTCTTCTGGGACTGTGGCAGGCTTCAAGAAATAAAATAATGGATTTCCTTTGGAGACATATGTCTAATGGCAGGTTAAAGGGACGACATATTCTCTGGGTTATTGGGAAAATTATTCCTGGAAGTAAAATGAACTCCACACACAGAGAGCTCTATAGTAAAAAAAAAAAAAAAAAAAGCTTTATTGCACTGTCCCTCGCCTAACTATTTGAAGTACTGTGCTTAGGTGAGAGAAATGATCGGTACCATAAACTTGTTTCATGGAAAAACTAAAGTTCAATCACAGCCATCAACATAGGAATATCTAATTACATTTGGTAAACCCTGAGTGAAAAAAAAATTAACCAGGTCTTTGCCGATCCATATCTTGCGAGGAAGAAAATCCAGGTTTTGCTCAGGGCTGGTCCCCACAACAAACAGAAGGACTGAACATATTTGGTTTTGTGCACAGTCATCCTATTCTCTGTCCACAGTTGCTCAAACATTTACAAACCAGAGCTGTGATACAGTTGAACACACAACCCACCACTGTTTTCACTCATCCTCAACAGCTTAACCCTTCATCACAATCACCGATATGACAGAGTCCAGATTACATAGAGCACAGAGACGTCCTGGACAGGTGTTCAATCCACGGCCAACACACACGTTCACATTCACCAATGATCAATCAGCCTCTAATCAGCCTCATGTCAATTCTATCAAGACAACTTGGAGGACAAAACCAGAGGATTCTGGGAAAATACCATGAGTAAATATACAATACACATTGTTCAAGCCCAGGACTCAAAATACATATTTCTGTCAGTCAAGACTACGTCACCATAATCCCAAACATGTCACGTGTAGATGAGTCGATCAACTACAGTAAACGTCCACAGCATTTATTGTACAGAAAAAAATGGACATTGCGTCTCTTTGCAGGTTCTAGTTGCAAAGGGAAGTCAGAACTGAGAGGCTACACCATATTGACAGCATGATTGTTCACGTTCATGAGTGGATACTGGTAACACACCTCAATCCCAGAACCACTTGTCACACCTGGATACAATCTGTCACTTTTTCTGGGGCTTCTCTCAGGCCTGGAGACGCCTCTGCCCTTTTGTTATATACAGTCTCCAGTGATTTTTTTATTTTTATTTTTTTAATTAACTTGATGCATTTATCCACCCGGAATAAAGAGCTAATGGTAGAGGCAAGTGCGGAGACTTCCACCGAAAGGGAGGGGTGAGCTGAGGAGTCACCCTTTGTTGCAATCAGCCGTGTCAGCGGTGGGATATTAACGTGTAACCTTTTTTTTTTTTAACTAAATCAATATTTGTATACACGATAATAAAACGAGGTTAAGCTGAATTCAGGAGGACGAAATACGGCTAAAAACATTGAACTAAAAACATTTGGTTCTTCTTAAAAATTTAGAAACCAGGTGAACTAAATGTTCTTGCATGAACATTAAATTGTTAGGAAATTGTACGGCTGCGTGTAGTCGTATCGTTGTGTTTGGGGCTGCGACAACGGTACACTAGCATATGATTTTAAAATAAAAATAATAACAATGGTGATAAAAAGAAACACTAATGTAGCTGCTGAATCAGCGTCCACTCTCATTAATAACCAACCACCTACCTCTGAACCACAGCAGGCTTCTGTCTCCGTCGTCGACCGTCCGCTCTCATACAGCAGGAAAGAACCCGATTCTCACTCTATCACATTGCAGCACAGTCCGAGCGAACACCCGTCTCCTCCTCACAGCGAACAGAACCGGACCGAACAGAACCGACCAGAGCTGAACAGCTGCGCACGGCTGCACTCATCAGCGTGGACGTGCAGAGACACGGACAGTGGACGCACTGCTGCTTTGTGCCTGTCGTCCCCGCTGGACAAACGCAGAGGACACTCACCGCTGACTGACCGAGTCTGCTGCCGCCGTCGGTCCACCGCGTACTGTTTATTCCATAGCTTGGTCTGAGCAAGTATGCGTGCGTGCGTGCGCGTGCACAAGTAACCGTGCGTCACTGACTTCCGCGTTACAAAGACTGGTTAAAAAAACAAAACAAATCATACACATACAACACAGGTATGTAGCAGGTGGACAAAAATGACACTCATGAAAGGTCATTCCCATAAAATAGGTAAATATATATACATTAGGTGTGTATTTATATATGTGTCTCCTACTGCATGATATTTACATTTATTTACATATTTTTACATATATGTAAAAATATATTCTACATAATATAATAATAATAATATATCCATGTGTGTATATGTATATACACATCGATTATACAATTCATATATATTTCGTTATATTCACATATATATGGTATATGATGTTATATATGTATGTATATACATATATGTATTGTTATGTATATGTTTCATTCCATTTTAAACATGTTAGCTTTAAGGCAGCTGACGTGATCTCACTCATTTCATTACAGATAGATACAATACACGGATGTAATTTTGTTTATTTTTTTAAATCTAACGTCTTTAGGATCAGTAACAGTAACTTTAAGATAGAAACAGTTCTTCTGCTCTTTTTCCTTTTGGACTGTGTTTACTAACTACTGTTTTGAAGGCAGTGCCTTAATCACACACCATAGCACGGCTCACTACAATTTTGTCAAACCTTTCACTCTTCAGCACTGCCCCATCTCCAGTGCCTCTACTTCATATGTTGCTAAGAGTCGCTAAAAACAAAAAACAAAAATAAAATAAACAAACTTCTCCCGCCTAGTCAGTAGCACAGACTGGAGATGACTGACTCAGCTGTGTATATTCTGTATCAGGCTTGTGGACGCTTGTTTGGTTGTTTTGACAATGGAACATGTTCCAACAGCGTCAAACTAAAAGCTACAGACAGGCTGAGTGAAGACACCTGTTGTGTCTAAAACAGGTGTGTCCAACGGTCTTTCCTCATTGGTGTCAAATCCACAAATGTTCATAATCATCTCTGAGGCGATTTAACAAGGACATCTGACTGTTATCAGTGGGCCAAATGGGCCACGCCCCCTATGAAATAATCATTGTAATTTAATTTTATGTTTTTGAAGCACACCTGTGTTGTATTTTTCACACAGGTTTTTATTATTGATGCTGATTCTTATTCATTTCTACAGGAGTACTTTTGGAATACCCCGTAGCTGAAGCCATCATCATTATTATTCCACCTTATGAATGGCTCGCAGTGTAGTGTGTGGCACTTGAGTAAGTCAGATTGTACTGTGTAACTCTACACTCGGAAAGCCCCTCATCACGGAGCAGTGTGTTGGGAGAGACTCACTTGTCCAAGGAGGAAATGTATCCTGTGCCGCCGTTAGGCCCCATCTCTCTGTCTCTGAAGCCTGTCATTGTGTTCAGCCTTATTACTCATGCACAGTCTGCCACTTAGTCCTTGGCACCGGACAACGAAGCCTCTGTGCTCGGCCTGAACGGAGTGGGCACCACAGGAGCGGCGATGCCAAACTGTCAGGCACGTGTCTCTGCATCACGGAGACACAGGCCTTCCCTGGCCTGCTGCTGTGAATATAGAGATGTAGAATTAACGCCCACGTCCCTGGATTGGTTCCAGCGATCTTCCCAGAAATCAGACTAAACAAACTAAAAGAAAATTTTAAAATAAAAAAAAAAACCAGGGTGTTGACATAGCTGTGAGGACTGGAGGATGTCAAGAGCCCTTGTTTGACATGCCAATCCCATTAAGTGTACCATACAAGTTTCATAAGAGAGAGCAGAGAGGAGTCTTGGTCCCTGGAGGTCTCTGTCAGATGGATTCCAGGGAGGAGAAACTGTAAGTTTTTTTTACCTCAACATGTTTCTTCCTTCATTTATTGCCACATTGAACCTGCTCAGCTGGTTGTTCCTGACTGTCTCATGCACTGATCACTGCTGCGTCTGTGGCGATGATGTCATCTGCCTATGCAAAAGTGAGGAGTGATTTCATTGGCAATGGTTTGGAGCAGGGGTTCCCAATATGTGGGTCACAATCTACCGAGATCACAAAAGGAGAGCTGGCAGATCATAAGCAATTTAAAGTAAAATCTAAAATATATATACAGTATATATATATATATATATAAAATATATATAAATATAATTCTTTAGTGTGTAGTAGTGAACATATACTGTAAGAATATGATCATATTGTGCCATACAGCATCATGCATATGCAAAACTAATAATAATAAAAATGTTTTTTATATACACATATAATACACACATATATATACAGTATATATATATATATATATATTTATTTTTCAACAAAACAGGTTTGGAAAAAAAGAAAGTCAAGAAAAACATTGTTTTTCTCTTTTGACAAAATACAGGTTCTACAGCACTTGGCAGCGTAGCAGCAGCCAAACTGAATAATCTTGAAAAAAAAAAAAAACCCAAAAAAACCCAAAACACTGCCTTTGGGTTGTGTACGTGTGTGGGGAGCTGTGAAAGACAGTTTAAGCGAAGAGGAGAAGGAAAACAAATCAAACACTCTCTACATCTCTGAAGAAACAACAGGAAGAATGGATTCTTCAAAGAGTGTGTCAGACGTTTATGCTGCACCTTCACAGGTCGGACGTCTTTAAGGTTCCTCTCCCAGCTACGGATTCATAGCTAAAGACCTAAACAGATGAGAAAAGCAAATGTAAACAGTTTCTCCTCCAGGTGAAGGTTGAAGGATGTTGGTGCTTTAACTGAAATCTCTCTGAAAGCTGCAGCACTATCTCTGCTTTATCTCTGCCATTAGTCAGTAAAGTCTGCATGTTGAGCAAAATAACAATAATAAAAATGTTAAGGTTGGACTATTCATTTAGATGTCTTAGCCCAGAGGCCATCAAACATACGGCCCGTGGGCCATACCTGGCCCGTGAGGAGGTGCAATTCCGGTCCACTTGATGAATTTTGCATTTGTATATTAAGTATAAAAATGCAGAAACCCTTTCATGATATTTCCATGATATGTTTTGTAAAATTGAACATGTATATTAAGTATAAAAATGCAGAAACACTTTCATGATATTTCCATATGTTTTGTAAAATTGAACTTCAATAAATATATGAAAACAAAGAGGAAAAACATTTATGTATTTATAGGTAATTATGTTACGATCGTACTGGTCCAGTCCACCTGACATCTGATTTGGCTCTCTGTGGCCCCTGGACCACAGTTTTAGACACTAATTTAGGTTGTTCTTACTGTTTTTAATAGTGCATTCTATTTAATCGCAATAAAAAAAGGAGAAAATACTGGGAAACTATTATTGTTTTACGACAAAGTGTGTTTTTACAGCTGGATCTTAAAATGCTTGAGAGCGGGTTTTTATTTGCTACTATAAAAGTTTTTAAAGTCTTTGCTACTCACCCTGCGACTGTTTCTTGAATAGAAAAATAAAACCATCCTTTAACAACAACAGATTGAAAATTGGCAAAAACAAAAAGGCACTCAGTCGGAAACCAAATGAACACGATGCATTTGTTCTCACATCCATCAAACCCCCAAACTATCTCCTTTTGATTAAAAACAAACAAAACAGAAGTTTCTTTCTTTCATGCCGTGGAACATTTTATCAGTGAGCGGAGACCAGGAATTGTTTCAGCAACATTTCCTGCACAGACCAATTATCTTGGATCAAAGCCAGACAACATGAAGGAGGAAGATGAGGATAAAAACACCGAGCTGTGACTCAGGTCATGGTCTGTCTGTCGAACAGGAACAACGTCCAACGTCAAAGGAAAGTGAAAAATAGCCGCTGCCCCTACTTTTCATCAGGGTGGTCTGCTGCGGTGACTCACCGCTGAAGAACAACAAAGCGCTGCACGGTTTCTAATCCACAATCTTCAAATTATCTGCAGGAACTCTGTGGGATTAGTTTTCACCAGTGCATGAAAACAAACTGCAGCCTGATCCGATGTGATGCAGATGATTTTAAAGTTGACTAAAACCTTCAAACTGAGCCCACGGCAGAAGGAGCTCAAATGCAGTGTCTCCTAATGGTTGGTCATGACCTAGAAGTGGGTTCTAATGTAACAGGTCCATCAGACAAGTCTGTTGTGTTACTGCAATCACAGCCTTCAACACATTAGTTCTTCCTCTGTGCCTCGTCTGCACTCTACCTCGATTCCTCAGTAAAAAAAACCTAATTTCTGTATTTGTGTTGACAAAACAGAGTCTAACAGAGAGGGACATTCAACAGTTCTTATACAGACATTATCACTGTTTATCAGTTTCCCATTTATACTCATATATATATATACAGTATATATATATATATATATATATGTGTGTGTGTATATATATTTAAAATATCCAGTTAGTTTTGAATAGAATATTTTTACAAATCTGGTCTCCTAGGATAATTTACAGTTATGTCGCAGGTTATTTATGCCAACCCGGTCTTTATTATTCTTGGATATAATTGTTTGCATAATTTAAACCAGTGTTTCCCAAACTTTTTTTCTGGGACATATTTTAAAAGTCACAAACTTTCGAGACCCAAGTCAACAGACATTATCGTCGTAAACTCCTGGGAAACATGATGCGAGATGACCCAAAAAAACAAAACAAAACTGTGGAACCCAGTCTTTGGGAAACAATGATTTAAACTATGTATTTAAGGTAATTCCAATTTCAATTGTACTTTTTACTTTATTACATCTTTACTTATTTTTCACTTCAGTTCATCATATCACTCTGCATGTACTGGCCTTTTGCTCTGTTCCTGTCGACTTCTGATAATTACTGCACACACGGTTACTGAATGTGAGCAAATGAGAAAGAACAGCATCAGCATCACCTCACAAAAAAGTCCGAATTTTCTTTTTCAATTCACAAACTACACCTGATGTAACTGCAACTGGACGCCGCAGTCGGATGGAAAGGTTAAGAAGAGACTTTATTAGATCAAACCCCTGTAGATACTTTAACAGCATTTGAAGTTTTTGCAACAGCTGAGCAATAAAAAGACATACAAAAGATTTTTTTTTAATATGGCAACCACTGAACTGTACACACACACACACATATCAATGACACCATAACACACCCCCAGCCTACACAGGTCACCACTGACACGCACACCTATACACACTTTGCATAATCTGCTATAATAAAAACCAATTTTTTTTAATCATAAATAAGTCGTAAATTAGTAATAAATATTAAGCGTTTCATTAGTAGACATGGTGAAGTGTTCTTTTCCCAGAAATAAAGCAGTGATATTAGCATGTATGTGCCGCTTTAAGAACGAAGAAGAATCTCATCGACAACAACCTCACTGTCAGTGTCCTCACCCCCAACGACAACAAGAGTAAGTGTATAAATATGATGGAGCTAAAGTGCATCTGTCAAAGACTTGTCCTAAGAAGTCAGTGATTAAAAAAAAAAAAAGTTAAAAAAAAACTATTAAAAGTTGTGAATGTGCAACAGATATAATTTGAAGAAAGAAGAGAGAAAAAAGGATTTAAAAAAAAAAATCAAACTGTATTTTCACATTGTAGAGAAGTGAAGTTTGTTCCGGGCTGTTTTTTCAGTCTGTTCCTTTAGTCCGTTTGGCTTCAACAAAAAATCTGATGCTAATGTTCATCAAACTTGGCTGCTAAAAAAAAAGCACAGTGGTGAATAGGTGCTTTTCTTTCCCCTGCTTCTCATCGACGGACAATCTCTTCAGGTCTCTCTCACTTCAACCTGCAGTACTGTAATTTCACCACATGGGGAAGGTGGGGCTAGATCTTGGGCAGTTTGGGAGCGCTGATAAGTGGGTTGCTCTCCTGCAGGAGTCGCCGTCCGGCACTTTTGTAGTCGTAGGCGCAGTCGTGTGTCTCTGCGTAGCGGTGTGTGGCGCAAAAGTTGTGACCGCACCTGAAAATAGAAGTGACAAAACAGACTTAGACAGTGTTTGGATGAAGATCTGAACTCTTCAACCACAAAACTCTGAGTTTCGAATCATGTTTTTAGAAGCAGTGGTGACGCTTCGACTAACAAAGAAAAGGAATTCAACAAAGGAACTAATTACCCAATCCAAAAAAGAGCTAGTTATTATTTAATAATAAGAACTTTCATAATTACAGAATTCTGCGGCAAATTAAAAAGACAATCATCAGAAGATTTTTATGATAGAACCTTTTTTTTAAAAATAAATATGTGGGCGACTACAGAAAAAACAACAGATGTGGTCGACGTGAAAAGAAGTCCAGATTTTGGCAGTAAACGTTAGACAATGTCACGATTCCAGGAACTACAAGGATTACTCACAGAGACTCCAACCATCAAAGAAATTAGTAACAGTGTCTCCATCCCACACCAAAGGATTAAAGTCTACAGTCAGATCATTTCACTAAAAACACCAGCCCCATGTCACCCCCCTACACACCCCCCTCCCCCCGGTCCACGGCTAGTCTTTGTAAGCACAATTTAAAAATCGCTCGCTCTCTTCAAGTGTGGATACACACGGTTACACGCCGTTGCATCAGTCTCCCAGGGTAAACCTGGGAAAAACCCCTGGAGATGGAAGGTATCCGCTCTAAAGTGGAGGTCGAAGATGATGAATGTAATAAGTTATGACAGAAGGAGCACAAACAGAGGCCGACTCTCACTGGGGAACGTTAGAACGAACCAGTGAATGAACCAGTGCCGGTGGAAGTTCATGGACGGTGCTGAGGGACAGATGTGCCGAAGACGCCTTTACCTGCACTTGTAGCTGGTGGCCAGACCGGTCTTTTTGTCACAGAGGAAGCAGTGCTTTGAGCTTTTCTTTTTGCTGCCAGTGGGAGCTTTGACTGGAGGTAGGTGGTGAGTCTGAGCGCCTGGAAGAAGAGGATGAAACGTATGGTTTACTCTGAAGGAGCCAGAGAGGCTGAAATGACAGAGCACTTAAAAGTTGATTTCTATCATTGAGTAAATCACGACTGTCACGAGCATGAGAATGGGCTGAGCGACCCACTGATTCTAAAACACAATTACACAGAATCCTCTATGGCTGCACGCGGAATTACATATAATCACAACTTTATCTCATCAAACTGAAATTTCCACTGAAACATTTGTTCATGTTCTGGCCTAAACTTTCCAATGACCTGATGGTCACTGTTAACCGTTGATCTTCAAGATCAGGATCAAAACAGTCACCAAGTGACTGTGCATTTTCTCAGTCTTAGTCACTTGTGTTTTATTTCTTCTCCAAACTCTGACAAATTCTCACAAGTTGCCAGAAGTTAAAAATAACTACTTAGTCATTACCGACTCAACTGAGGTGAGAATTGGATGTTAAAAATAAAACAGTCCTCGCTGGTTCACATTTATTTAAATTAAAAAAATATGAGCACAAATAGCAGGCGTTCATGCATTCGTGGTCTGGCACGACGGTCCCTAAAAAACAAAAGGACAACCGTAGACCTGACCTGTTGGTTAGGACTGGTCCCATCTGAACCATTATTAGGTCATTTTTAGACTTTTATATGTATTTTCTTTAGTAGAATTTTAAACAAAGGAATAATGATTTTTATTTTTTGTTTTTTATACTTTATTTTTTAACTCATAACATCAACTAGAGTCTGTCAAAACGCTGCTGAAGGTTCGGATCATGAGAATTTCTGAGAAAAAGGAACAATAAAAAGATAAACTCCTCTGCAGCGAAGAAACAGGAAGTTCGCTGACATCGAGCAGATGAGTGAGTACAGAAGAATCTGGAACCACATTTAACACATTTCCAATGTTCTTAAAACTATTTATGTGTCAACGTTCTGCTGCGTGGGGAATTCCTTGTCGTTTGATCAGATGTTATTTTTGATCTTTCTGTTAAAATATATTTTAATTTTTTTATAAACACTCTTCTTGTCATGTAAGACACACACACATTTATTTTCCAGCACAGCAGCCTGTGGTTCTGCACAAACAGCTAATGTCACAGCAACATAAACAAGTGTCTTGTGTTCAAATCATCTTCACAAAATGCTAATATAAAAACAATTAGCCATTTATTGATTTGATTTGACCATTTGTTATTCTGAGCGTGTCAGTGTGTCGTCCACTGCCTCCTCTCTGAGTCTTCTCCTTCTGCAGTGGTAGAAACAGTAAATATTTAAAGAGCCTGGTGATGGTGGTGCTTTCGTTGTAGCCTGTATAAACACACATCCACATAATAACCACGTCTCTGTTCTCCATGTGACGTGTAGCAGCCACCGAGAGCTGCTGAGTGAACTCTAAAGGACCATAAAAGCTGTCACTCAGTCCAACCTACGCTGACGGAGCGGTGAAGTGGACGAGCCCGGAAAAACACAACACAAACGGCGACTTCAAGTCCGTCTGATGCAAAAGCATCGCTATCATTATAATCATGTGTGTGTGTGTGTGTGTGTGTTTTCTTACCTATTCTCCCAAATGAAGCCATGACTCCTCCTGTTGGAACATGAGTGTTGGTGGCCTGAGCAAAACAAAAAAAAATATTATTTTTCAGCCAAAATACCCTGTGTTCTAAAAAGGATTTGGTCTTTTTGGGGACATTTTGATTTAGTCTTTTTGGGACATTGTGACTTGGTCTTTTTTTGAGACATTTTTGGAGGCAGAAGGATGTGGCTGTAAATGTTTTGCCTCAGTCTGTCTCCATGAGGGCAGTTCATTTTTATAACAGTTTGATTCATTTATGCTGCTCGGTTTATTCTGTTGCCTTCATGTGTTTGCGAATGTAAGGCTCACTAAATTGTGTGTATGTCAACTCACTTCTCTATTGAAGTTGGTTTCATTTAAGCAGTAGCATCCTCATGATGCTGTCCATTTATGATATTGTATGACATCATGATTGCATAATCAAAAAATGTTATCCTGTCACAGTTCATTTGTTGTTTTTTTCTGACCAGGAAAATGCTGGGCATCGCTGACACCATTACAAAAATGAAGTCAACTTCGGTGCAGATGGCTGATGAGGTAAAGACGCCTAAACAGAAATGCATGTTTAGACTTTCTTTTAAACATTGTTTTTCTCCTGCTCCTCATTCTCTCCTTTGCTCCAACACATCCTCTTTCTCCTTTTATCCCAACCAGATGATAAGGCAGATGGCTGAACATTTCTCAGTCTGATCCTGCCAGAGTTTCCTTCCTGATAAAGGGATTTTTTTTGGTGTTTAATTTCCGAGCACCGACGCCAAGTGCTTACTCATTGTGTGAACTATTTCACTTCTCTTCCTCAGAAAAAAGTCTTTGACCTTAAATACGACGTGTCCAACAACCAGGCGTATTGTAATACAGCACGGTGACAATGTAGCTATCAAACACAAGCCCAAGACTGGATAAACATTCTTGATTCTTTCTCATGTCTGCGTGGTTTGTAGCAATGTTTGGACAAAGAAAAATGTTGAAACATTTATCACAGCACTTATCAAGCCTCCAATGTAATATTTGTACAACAAGAAGTTACAGTCCAACAGTCAGTATTCACCGCTACATGCCATAAGAATTTCACTTCAAATTTAATAAAATAAAATTGAAATTCAATAAAACTTTAGAGGCTGAAGTTGGCTTCGTTTTGGTAAAGGTGAGGTGGGCGATGCCCAGCAACACAATTACTGAAACAAGACAAGTCTTGTGGTGATGTCATTGTGATGTTATGCATGGTTGAACAGCAGCGCCACCCTGTTGTAGCCTGTGTCACTCATTCTCTCTGTGTGTGTATGTGTGTGTGTGTCTTCTAGTAAATATAAATATATCTTATTAACTTAAATTAATGATGACCAGAAAGAAACAGGCAGGAAAAGCAAAACTGAGAGAACACAGGGGCGGGGCTGTGCATTCTATTAAATTGTATACATGTACTGTACATATTCTGACTACTCGTTATAAATACACACATTTACTTTGTATCCTTGCACAAATTTAACATCAACTGTGATACATTCTCTGTTTCTTCTTCGAGCATCTGCTGCATCTGAAGAATTCATAACATCTCACTCATAACTGGAACTTTAGTTGAATAAAACCATATTTTTCCTTCTCCATCTCTGGTGTTACGCCGCTCAGAGCCAAAAAAACTGTGTACCAAAACTGTTTGTTAAGTGTCGACAGAAAACAAATAATGCTCACCATGTAAGAAGAAGCAGCTCGGTGCAATGGAGACACTGGCCTGATAAGACCCTCCTGAAGGAGCCTGTTAGTTGTGATGGACGGCAGCCTGGAGCCATGGCTGCCCTGTCCCAAGGCAGCAGAAGGAGGCAATGCCACTGCAAGACCAACGCTGTCCCCGAGGCCGTCCCTGCTCCTCCTGCTGTCTGTAGCCCTTGTGGAGACAGATGCCAGGAGCTCAGAGTTGTCCTGAATTCCCAGAGGGTCCTTGCAAGCTCGGTTGACCAATTTTGTGATGCTTCTTGCTCCTGCCTTTGAGAGCTGCTCTGGCCTCCTGCCAGAAGCCTCGGCTTTAACAGCACCGACGTGTGAGGCGTGAGATGATGATGAGACGGCAGAGGTGTGAGGGGATGTGTTGCTTGGCTTGTCAGGTGCGGAGGATTGTGCTTGAAGTCTGTCCTGTAAACAGGAGAGAGTGGAGTCGAACGGCTGAGGCAGCAGTCTGGAGGAAGTGGTGGGTAAAGGAGAGGAAGGGCCAATTTGAAAAGACGTGCCAAGTTCTGCTCTGTCAGCTCTGCTGGTCAGAGAATCGCTTTTACCAAGAGTCCAGGTACTGAGAGGGGAAGGGGAAAGGGGCAACTGGTGCTGAGCAGCAACCTCGAGGGACCTACAACCTCCCTCCACCTGGGAGGATACGTCCAGACTCAGTGGATCTGAGAGCTCCCCAAACGAAGCACCGGCTTGTGTTGGTGCCACAAGTCCAGGACCTTCATCTAACAAACCCAGTCCAACTGCCTCTCCTGAGGGGTCAGCAGGATCAAAAACAGCCTCTGGCGGACCTCTGGTACAGAGAGGTGGAAGCTGAGGGTACACGCAGTCCCTCATCAACCTAGTGCTGCCGATGTCTAATCGGGACACTTTGGGAGGGGGTCGTATTTTAGCAAATGCTGGACAAGTCTCCCATGGCTCTTCTTCATGCAGCATGTAACAGGAAGAGGAGAAGATGGAGGGCGAGGCCCTACGGGGGATGTGCAGGTGGGCGGATGCTGCTGCTGCAGAAGGTGATGAAGACTCTATGGTTTTGTGGTCAGCAATAGGAGGTAGCTGTGGGCTTAGATGCTGAGAGTGGTTTAAATGATGTAGAGAACGAAAGAGTCGGTGATGGTGCCGCGTGCTGGTAGAACCTGGTGAACCACCACAGGGGTGTGAACTGACTGGGGCTCGAGGTTTCACCTTTGCAGACTTTTTCGGCTGGAGATCAGACATAAAGAGACATCAGAATGAGATCAGAAAGCACTGTATGATCTATTATAAATTATAAAATGATAGCCATCGTCTCATTACGTTAATCAGGCAGCCAGTGTAATTACATTCACAGCATAAGAACGATAGCAAGTACGATTTAATATGATAAAAAGTTCTACCCTCGCTCTGACACATGCAAATTAGTGTTTTGCTGCAGTGCAAATAAATTATGCAGAATGGTTGCATGCTGTCATTTCTGTGTATGATTGTGATGAGCGGTGTCCTCCGAGACTACGTTTTATAAACATGGTGTGAAAACGAATTTAGCGTCAAGGCCTCATTTGCATTCTGATTGGGGGAAAAGGCGAAAATTGGTCCAAATGTGATCCCAGCAGCTCCCCCACCTTCTTGTTAAGGTTCATGTCCTCCATCTTGGCTTTGAGCAGCTTCATTTTATTCATGGTGATGGAGTTCTCAAGGCTGTGCTGAGCAGCTGCAGAATTATCTCCATCCTCCTCCTCTGCATACATGTTGAATACAGAACCGGCGCTGGAAAAAATATGACAACCAGAAAGAGAGGGAGGGAGAGGGAGAGAAAGAGAAAAAAAGAGAGAAAGAGAGAGAGAGTAAGACGAAGGCAAAGAGTTGTGCACATAAACTCAGCTGCAGTGTCTCACAGCCCTCACTGATTGCATTATACTTTTCACTCTGATTCTCATGTCTGTGTCTTTTTGATGGTCATGTTTTTCCACAGTAGCTTACATTAAAAACCACTGCTTGGACTTTTCAAGCCACCGCTCCACAACTTTATATGTAGGTCAATTTAGACTTAAGAAATTCTCTGTTGAAGTCAGTTTTGCTTTGGAAATAGTTGCTGCTAAGATGTGCTCATTAGATAAACATGACACAGCATAGCATAACATCATGACAGCCAATCATTCCTTTCCTGTTGCAGTTCATTAATTTGGTTTGACACAACTTCAATGCAGGGCATTGCTGACAGCAACATGAAGCAGACTTCAGTAGCTGATAAGTGAAGCACTAAAACTGAAATGAGTGCACATATAGACCATGTGTGTCAAGTACAGTCTACACTGTAGACCATTGCAAGTCTACCCCCAATTCTGCTTAATAGGTAGTGATGAGATTCTCACCTTACAGATTCAGACAACGGGGTCAAAGTGCCATCACCTCTGTCCACCACTCTGAAGAAGCTCAGCTGGTCCCCCTTTCGATAGACCACAAATGTGACCTGCTTGTTGCTGATGCTCTTCTCCCAACCGTCCTCCTTTGTGCTGTCCATCAGGTTGGACACGTCTTTGATAGGATCCTCCATTGTTACTAACAAAAACAAGTGAAAAAAAACCCACACAGAATGAGATTTTAATATCGGACATTTCATAGAAAATACTCCTCAGAATGTTTTTTTGTTCTTTGTGTCCAGCTGTCATGTGACTGTACCCTGACCTGCAGTGTTTCTGTTACCTCTCCTAATGTTGATTGGCCCTCCCCTCATGGCTAAGACCAGCTTCAGAGTGCAGCCTTCAGCAATGCTGCAGAGCAAACAGATCAACAGAGCATCATTAGTGGGTTGTATGGTTACTCTATAACCCATGGATTCATTGCACAATAATCTATGATACTTTGGAAACATTTAAACATATTCCCCACAGAAATGTTAATGTTAGTGAATAATTAACTTGATTTTGTAAAAAAAAAAAAAAAAGTGTGGTGAGAGTCTCACAATTATTATTTCACATGAAAAATGCAGTATAATACACCCAGGAGCAAATCAACCAATCCTCACTCCAAAAGAAGAGTTCTGTTTTCTGTCTCAGTCTCCGTGCAGTTTAACACTTAAAAAAAAAAAAAAAACATTTTCTGCAAAGTGCCAGAAGCTGTAAAACTTGTAAATGAAGTGACACCACCACCACCTTCATCATCATCATCATCAGCAGCAGCTGAACACGATGAGGTCAGATTCTGAGAAACTGGGAATATAGAGAACAAACTCTTTGACACCTGTGTCATCCGTGTCTTAATCAACAGTGGTTAGTGAAGCAGCTGGAACATTAACATTAAGACCGAACAGAACCTCAGACAGAAAGACGTCCCAGTGTTTCATCTTTTCAGGATAGGAAGAGGTGGGAGGAACAGATTTACCCATAATCGTGGAGACAATGCTCATCATCCAGCTCCAGATTGTTCCAGATAAGGTGTTGCTGGGCAACAGGAATACCTTAACAGACAGCAAGAGGGAGACATATCAGCGGAGAAAACACCCTAATTTGACAGGAACATTGTCATGTTTGGATAAGAAAATTTCCCACTAATCTGACAGACACCTGGGATGAAAATGTCACGAGACAGGGTGAGCCAGAAACTTACTAGTTACTGATTCATGTGTGCCCCCTAAAGACAGAACAATGCAACTGCTGGAAAAACAGCAAAAAACAGAAATGGAAGATTTAAAAAAAAAAAAAGAAAGACATGTACTTAAATAATACTACCTTGAATAAGTTTGTATAAGTGGGACTGTGTTTTGCAAGGTAGATTGTGTACTCTGTACTAGTACAGAACAGCATGCAAATTAAAATCAAATAAATAGGAATTTAGTTGAGGCAACAGATAACAACAAACTAACAAGTAAAAGGCCTCTTTACTTCAGAATTGAAAAAGAAAATGGGTGCAGAGTCACAACACTCTCAGTGCCAACTTTTAACGACCTCTCTGACCCCAGTGCTGGAGGTGGGCCAGTGTTGGTGGAGAGAGCAGCGGCCTCATCATTGCTGAGTTTTATGCTCCATTACAAACTTGAATTGGCTAAAACACCACCATACAAAGAAACCGAGGAAAAACCATTTGAATCAAAATTCAGAAGCAAAACAAAGATACACAGGAATGGGAGATCGCATCTTGTTTCTGCAACAAAGCAACCACAGAAGAGTGCCAAAATAAATGAAAAGAAAACCAAAACACATTCTTCCAGATTCACATTCAACAGCACAGAGACCCAACATTGAACCCAACTGCAAAACAGATGATTTCGCCTCTGGTGTCTCATCTGGGAGATAAGCCAAATAGAGTTCACCATCCTAGTGTTGAATCTGTATCGCTGCTGACTCTCAAAAATGACTACAGTATGACCTTGTTGCACAAAGTTGTATTCAAGTCAAACGTTACAAGGACTCAGTCAATAACAGATTATTCTCCAAACTCAAGATAAGCTCAAGATAAATAAAAACATAGAAAAAGAGAGCAATAGTACATTAACACTTGCTGTATTTACAAGTGCAAATGCCATTTTACGAAGATTAAAAAATCCACAACAAGTCTGCTTGTACTGATAGTCACACAACATATTTTAATGTTGTCCCTTGTATATTAATAGCTTACATTTAGAATCCCACCTCATTCAAAAATGACATGCAAACAACAAATGAAATAATTAAAAGGCACTGGTGAGTTTGTACCTTCAAGGCGCTGGATCTTTGCCTTGACTGAAACGACAGCCTCGAAGGGCAGCACACGCAGCTCAAAGCAGGTTCCTGTCAGCGTCTCTATGAACAGCTCCATAGTGTCGTAAAAAGGGAACTTGTACTGAAAAGCTCCTGCGCTGTCGTCATTGAAGAAGGGTGGCTCTTTCCTGTTGGTCATTTTTGCAGAATGGAAGACAGATTTTCAGGGAGATGGAGAAGTAGAATGGTGCAACAGGGTTTTGGAAGAGAGGCACCGGCACTGATCACCAGCCTCGCAGCCGTCACACATCCTGTGGGATGATCACAGCTGGAAGTAGAAAACAAAAAGTCAATGCATCAGTGGTTCTAACCAATATGTAGTAAAGAATAGTTCTTTCAAAAAATGGCTATATCAAGTGGGTTTGAACACAACACAAAACAAGACTTTAAGTCATCATGACTACTGAAAACTCATATGATAAATATTTATCATTTTTATCCACATTTGAAAAAATAAAACATCAAAATATAATCTGAAAAAAATCTCATCATAGCAACACAGAACATTACCAACAAAAACAAAATTGTTATGAATTCCGAAAATTGTTTACATGGAATGTACTCCAGTTGTGTTTGCAATTATACTAGACTTTTCTGTAACTATATGCATGTTTCAGAAACAAGAATAATGTGCTGCCCCCTTCTCTGTTCCCTTCTCTTATAAGAGAAAAAAAATCATGAGTTCAATTCCTGGTGGTTACTCTGGTTGGTTAAGTTTCTAGTTTTCTGCCATAGTTGAAAAGCAAACAAATGGACAGAACTGACGTATGAATTACAGTGTGACAGTAATTTGTCTCTACATGTGTCCCATGGTGGACTGATGGACCGTCCAAGATGTAGCCCTGCCCATTAGATTGGCAGCTGGAACTGGCTCCAGGATTAAATAAAATAAAATAAATGTGTAACTCTTTGAAAGGAAATTATTTCTACTTTAACAAAAGTTGATTCTTCTTTATAAATTCACTAATGTTTATACTTTTCTAAGCGTCACACATTTGAAGGACCCAATGACCGGTCAACTAAGAAAAAAAGGGATTGTAAAAATAATACAAACACTTTCAGCACCATGAGTCACAAGACAAATTACTCAGTGGAGCAGTGGATAAACAAATACAAAATCAATATCAGTATTGATCACATGTCAGTACCTCATTAAGGCACTCTCCTGGACTGCTGCAATGCCCCTTTAAAAATAAGCTACAACAATTTTAGAAACAAGGACATGCACCGGTGACAGCAGCAGCAGCAGCAGTAGTGAACATGTGCAGCCATCTAATGAAACATTCAGGGAGGCAGTTAAGTCACAGGCCAAAACTCAAGATCAGGTGCGTTACATAAGCCTGTCAGTGGTACAAGGTGTCCTGATCCTGACGGATCACCTCCTTTGTCACTCTACACCTCTGACTTTGTACATAAAGACTGATGGAGAGACATACTGGACGGATAAGGACTACCAGATAATGTCCCAAAAATTATAATTTCAGGTGGCATCTTAAATCAGGGTGAATGATGTCAGCCGCAGAGAATAACGGAATTCAGGTTCAACATTACTTTGAGGCAACAACGTTGTTGTGAAGTTTACAAATGTTCCACCTATGCAGTTAACTAATTTTAACTCAGATTAAGTTCTGATTAGATTAGATTAAGGTGTGCATCACCTTGGCCTGACCTGCTGTCAATCACTGTTTGAAAAGTGATGGGTAATGGCCACAAAACTGAAATGTGGAGTTGATGGTGTCATCTGTGTACATTCTTTTTTTAAAGTAAAAAGTACAAGGGTAATTTACAACAGGAAATACACTGAGCTACTGAACCATATCATTTAACAACAGTGATTTTTGTTTTATCCCTTCAATAAATGCCTTGGGCTCGTTAGGCCAGGGTATTTATTGAGACATTTAATAAGGTCCCGGCATGTTTGTTGTCCATGGCTTTGCTGTGTGTGCTTCTTTGTGGGGGAGGTCTTTTGTGATATTTGCGTTGAATTTGTGATATACACACACAGTTTCTGTTCACTATACAGTACTACAGACTAGACATTTTTAACGTACCCTTTCAGATTCGAAGTAATGTTTGAATAAGTACCAAAGGTCCGTATCATTATATCAAATATTGTACTGGGCCTGGGTTTACGTATTCAAAACCGTAAATTGTGTCACAACACTTACTTTCTTTAGCACAAAACTGAGGTTTCAAGCCGTAAACGTTCACAAGCAAAAACTATAGTCTTTGAATTCACCCTTGGTCGAGGACAAAGAAGAGCCGGAGCAGCTGCGTAAAAGCGATAATGCGAGCTTCATGACAACGGGGATGAATGGAGTTGACAACCGTCTCAATGCAATTCCAGCCGCTAACATTTGCACAGAAAGGTGATACGTGGTGAAATAACTAAAACCCAGATTGAACAGTATGAACTAAGTCTACTATTGATACAGAATTCAAACCTACTGACCGATAGGTTCCACAATCCCACGAAGCCCTTTAGCAGACGCTGCTAGCTCTGGTTGCCATGTTAGCCATCAACTAAAACAATGGCTACTTTCTCTCGGTGCTCGGTTAGCAGGCTGCTCTGCTGCTACATCCACGGACTCCGCTCATGTCCTCCAAATCCACGGAAGCTGTGTTTAAACAACAGGCAAAACGTTTAAAACCCACGCAAGGACCGGACGTGTGTGTCCACCCTTGTCGGTCGCCGTTGTCCCATTGTTGGCGACATCATTATACCTGTCAAAGGCAGCTGGACAACACCTTGGTGACGTGCTTTGATTGACAGACATACCAGCCAATTGGCATCGCGGGAGGAATGACGAGTGTATTTGTTTTTCCAGTAACATTTTTGTTACTTTTAGTTGAGTTTGAGAAAAACAATAAATCGATCCATAAATAATAATAATAAATAAGCGTTATTTTCTACTGGGGTTTTTTGTATTGACTAAACAGTAAGGAATATTCAACCTGTAACGCCACCACTACATGTTGCCAAATTCTGCATACAATTGTTTTATTGTGATCTACCATTCAAAAAGGAAACTTTTGATGATTAAATGTAAAAACATATTGCATACTTTGCGTTAATGAATAGACAAAGTAAAGTTTTGAATAAATTTTGTGTTCATCACAAGCATTGCCCGGTGCATTTGTGTTGAGGACTAGATTGCAAATGCAGAAAGGAACCCAGGAAATAATGACACGCATTCAAAAAGCATAAAATGTTTCCTTTAGTCATAAAAATTAACTATCTTTTTATCACAGCCAAAGTTAAGAAAATGATGACTCTTATTAATAAAAACATTGTCAAATTTCCTAAGACACAAATGAAACAGATTAATTTCTAACAATCATGATATGGCACAAACCCAAAGACATGAAATCTCAACTAGGCAAACAAAATTAACAAACAGAACAATTTACTGTTTATTTCTGCAGGCGATGAGGCTAAGCATATTGCTTTTAAAGTGCTATCATGTAAAATAAAAACCATAATCATGACCATTAAATGAAATTAGTGATTTGCAAAAATGCTGCCAGAATAAGAGTTGGACAATTTCCATCTGCCAAAAATATGCCACTGAGTTCGTATCGGTTTACATGAATAAATACTCTACCAACAAGTTGATCTCCAGTCTTCAAGTGATCGAAATAGCAAAAGTACTCATTTATATTTAACAAATGTACAAGTTTTGCTTCTCAGAAACAACAGTTCAGGTCCCACCAAGGGCGTTTAGTGGATCGTCAAATATGTTGCTGGAATCTGTCGCTGCAGTCGTGTCCTGGGCGGGTATCGTTTTCTTAGATTTATTTGAAGCCTTTGAAACTTTCTTCACTTTGCTCGATGAGAAGATGTCATCTATGGAGAACAAACAACATGGGCACAATGTTGAAAAAAAGAAAAGAAAAAAAGAACAAAACAACAAAGACAGAAAATAGACAAAAGCAATGCTGTTTCTCAAAAAACTCACCCATGTCATCGTCAAATATCGACTTGGCCTCTGGCTTTGTCTTGAGTTTCTGCTTTGGTTTGAAAGTGTCTGTCAGATCAGCAAAAATGTCTGTGTCATCATCGAACAAGCTGAAATCTAAAGGCTTCTCTTTGTGCTTCTTTTGAACTTTAGGCACAGTAGTTACTTCGTCCTAAGGGAAAAAAAAAGATTCAGTAAAAAGTGACACAAATGACAACTCAAATGATAACCCTCAATATGAGACATGACTACCTGGAAAATTTCCTGCTTGGAAAAACTACTACCATTCTTCATTTCTTTACTACTGGTCGATGACGGAGTGGAACTGTTGCTGACACCGAATATGTCCTCGTCATCATCGTCGTCTTCCAAGAATTTCGACTGCTTGGCTTTCTTGGCCGTCGACCTCGGTTTGGCTGGTTGAAACAAATCATCCACATCGTCATCAAAAATAGACTGGAATGTGCTTTTGTCTTTGTCTTTTTTAGCAGCCAACACGCCGCTGCCTACAGGTGGTGTCTTCGCGGTTGACAGTACGGTGGGGGGTGTGTTTGTCACCGACGTGGCCTCAAACAGAACGTCGGAGGCAAAAATGTCATCCACATCAGAGTATGCCAACACTTTACCACTGGGTTTACTGGACTCTTTCTTTAGAGCATCATTCGACTCTGGCAATGACAAAACAGAAGGTCTGGGGGATCCTTTCAGGACAGTGTGCTGAGAAGGTGGGGAGGCGGCCAAGACTGTGGGCGTGGAAGAGGTGGAAATCGTTGAACTGCTACTCGTCTGGCTGGCTCTCTCTGGTAGACGTGACTCTGAATCAGACAGATTGGGGTTTGGACCTGACGCAGCTGTACTTGTGAAATTGTCTCTGTCGTCGACTGATCTTTGTACAGCTTTCTGTCTTGCAGCTCTGGTCTGGGGTCTGCGCTGACCAGCACCTTTGGTGCGACTCTGCAGGACAGAGGACACAACAGTCAACAACAGCCACTGCAACACATCAGAAATTCAAAGGTACTTCAAAATGACTGAAACTAAATTTTAAAATAAACCCACTTTCTGTACACTCTGCAGTGTCGTGACCTGGACTGGGGTGTCAAAGGTCACTCCCTCACTGTCTGTCTGAGCCCCTACAGGAGTTGTCACAGGGCTGGGGCTCAGGCTGGAGCTTGACACACCGGAGGAGGAGCTGGGATCCATGCCAGGGAAGACACTGATGGCACCTGGCAAAGTGGGAACAGCACCAGGAAGCATAGCAGCAGGATTGATCTTGAGACTTGCCTGAATGGAAAATAAACAGATACAAACACGGTCAAGACCCAGGCTTCTGATCAGATACTCAGAGAGTACTACACAGCTTCTCTTCCATGGAGTAGTTGAATCACATGAAAAAAGCTCAATGAATGTGAAATGGACCAAGAAAATGGAAAAGTAAAAAAAACAGTGAAATTCATAAAGCGATTTAAGAAAAAAGTCATAATGCAAGCAAAAAGAGAATAATATTTATATTTACTGCCTTAGAAAATAGATTTTCTATTATTTTAGTGTAAAGGCTATAGAAGTTTCAAAGAAAAGGTGAGTTTGGGGAAAAAAAGTCTTTCTTCAGAAGAATTCAGAGTGAAATGTGAAAAAGGAAGAAAAACTGAGATTTAGTTAAAAAAAAAATTACTTGAAGTTTTCCAATCCTTGATGAGGAAGCTTTAGGTTTTACAGGACTTGGTGCAGGTTTCTGTGTGGTTAGATTACAAAAGGATCATCATTTTATCTTTTAAAAAAACCCATCTCTGAACAGACCTTTTTCATATTCTCATGTAACAGATGCACCCGTGAAAAAGAGACAAATGATGTTAACACAGCACTTTGTCAGTGTGAAGACTGAAGAAGAAGAAAAGACCCACCTCAGTCTCTGAGACAGGTTCTGGACTGGCCAGCGGTGCTTTGTCAGCAGGTTTACTTGGCTTTTCTGCAATTTTCTGTAAGACAAAAAAGAGATCAGTCCAAACACTGTGTACATAGCTGGGATTCTGCTTTATAACAATGATTAAAAATATTTTTACTGGAAGAACTTTTGGCTTGGGGGAGCTGAAAAGGTCATCTTCATCGTCTTCTGCAAACAAATTATGTGCTGCTGCCTTTGGTGGGCTCTAAAAAAATAAACAAAGTGAAGTCTTAGACCGTGGGAATATGACAGGAAAATTTGTTTGTTTATAACATAAATCACTGATAAAACCCCCCCAAAAAACTACACTTTGTGTAGAAGAAGTGATTTTTCTCCTAATGCGTGACACAGACAAGAACAAAAGAAACAAATGTGACAACAACACTGACTTCAGCTCTCCCTGAAGTGGCAAAGAGACCGGCGTCGAGGTCATTGTCTTTCTCATGACTGTGGCTGAACAACTCCTCGTCCTGGAGAACACCCGTGCTCTTTGTCTGTGCTGGCTCCACCTCCTCTTTCTCCTCCGCCTCCGCCGCCTCCTCCTCCTCCTCCTCTTCTTCTTCCTGGAAATATTACAAACATTAATGATGCAACTTAATCCATTCCTCACATGCTACACATTCTTATTTGACTACAGATGCAAACCTTGGGTGTTGTTTTGCTGGTGGGTTTACCAGGTGTGAAAATAGAATCATTCCACTCGTCGTCGTCTTCATCTTCAAACAGACCAAAAGCCCCTGATCTAGATTTTTCTTCCTTCTCCTCCATGACAAATGGGGGAGGGCTGGGCTTCAAAGGGAAGTCATCATCTTCTTCTTCTTCTTCATCCTGTATTAGGGTTTTTGTCTGCTTTTCAAGAACATTAATGCCTCCGAAGAGACTAACAGCCCTAGCAGGCTTCTTTTTACTTTCTCCACTTTCTCCCACAGGCATCTCTGGAGACTTTGAAGTATGTGGAGTCAGCTTCTCCTGCTGCAAAGACTGGTTTTCTGTGGGTACATGTTCTACTGTGTCTGATTTAGGCATCTGGGATGAGGAAGACTTGGATGCTGAGGCTAGTGTCTGGAAAAACAAAATAATTTGACTTTAGTCTGGAAAATGACAAACACACACACACAGAAAAAAAAAACTTAATTTCCTGACTCCAAGAATTAAAATATCTATCTATCTATCCATCCATCCATCCATGCACATAGCAAAAACAGAGTACTTTACTCACTTTAGTAGTTGGTAGTGCAGTATTTGTGTTGACATTAAAAAGGGTTCCTTGATCTTCGTCATCTTCATCATCACCACCATTATCTTCAAACAGTAGTGCAACTGGCTGAGGGTTTTTCTGAGTACTAAAACACATAACAATATTATGGGTTAAAAATTATGCATTTGACAGTAAGGTTGTATTTATTCATCATTCATATATCAGGGAATTCAATGCAGTGTCATTAAAAAATGTTTTGCTTCAAATACCTTGATTCTTTTGTTTGTGCAAACAGTTCATTATCATCTTCCTCCTCAAACAGGCTGCTGCTGGGTGTTGTTTTGGTACTAGTGAGACCAGAGGGGGCGCTAGCACTGGCCTTCATTCCTCCTGAGTTGGTCTCTGATGTTTTTGTAGCACCTAACCACTGATCCTGTCGTAAAAAAACAACAAAAACAAACAGGCATTGTATGTATCAGTATCTAATCAGAAAAAAATTAAACAAAAGAGATAGCGTCTTTTGAATGTCATTCACCTCATCATCACTGAAGAGGGAGCTAGAGACTGCACTGCTGGTTTGCATGGGTGAGGTTTTAGATGAACTAGCTTTTGGTTTAGATTTAACCGCAGAAGCAAAGAGATCCTGCAAAAAAGAGCCAGATTATATGAATAAAATGTACTAAAGAAAAGAAAAACAAGCTTCCTTTAATTAAACGCTAATAAAAGAATTTGAAAAGGTATTTGTATCACAGTTTTTACCTCTTCTTCATCGTCATCAAACAAGAACACAGGAGCTTTGTTGGTGTTGCTCTGGTTTGTAGGTTCAGGCTTCGATTGACTTCTTGGGATGGTTGGAAAAGCCTACAAGAAAAATCCACAGAATTATCATATGTATTTACATATATATACTTATATAGTTACATAAACATAACATACATCTATGTAACTATACATATATAGAAGGGACTCATACTTGTGCATCTTCATCATCAGAGAAAAGACCCCTGGTCTGGGGTTTCGGGGATGGTTTTGGAGCAGCTTTCCTAACATCTGGAGAAGCACCGTTCTGAAACAGAAAAGAAAAGAAAAATATAGTAAAAATTATACTCAACTCTGTGTGCAGAATACTACTACACAAGGCTGGACAATATATGGAGTTTTTTCTTCTGAAAACAATACATTTATGTATCTGAAGGAAATGCTGTACTTGATCATAATTTAATTTAGGTGTATTATCATTTGTTAAATGCCCGTTTAGTAGGTAATAAGTTGGTTTTATTTACAAGTGCATTTATTTATATTAAAATCACTCTGTTATTTAGAATATATGGCTTTGCTAATTATTGTTACCATTTTATTGGACAGAAATATCGAAACGTATACTGTATGAGATTAAGGTGAAAAATGACGAGATATGATTTTCCATATAATCCAGTCCAATACTGCTATGACAAATCTATTTTTTCCATGAAAACACTGCAAGAGACAATGATGAATTCAAACCTCCTCAGATTTTTCCGACTCCTCACTGGTCGATTGTCGACGCTTTTTCAGGCCTTCGCTGAGGAGACTTTTAGTTCCAGGTCCAAACATGGAGATGGCCCCAGCTGGCATCTACAATAAACCATGAATTAACAAAATGTTAAACACGACACAAAACACTGAAGTAATACAATTAAATAGTCAACTGATAAAACAAAAAAGTACCTTCTTCTCAGGCGGTTTAACTGGTTCTGCAACAACCTCCTTCTTGACCTGAACTGGAGTTGTTGACTTAAATTTATCACCGAATATATTGCCATCATCCTCATCATCTTCATCAAAGAGGTCAACGGTTGTCTTGGATTTAGGTTTCTCCTTTACAACTACATGATGATCAGAAAAACTGGGATGAAGAACAGACCTGAACGTCAGCTTTGGGCCTTAGGGTAGAAACTTCTACACACTTACCAGATTCAGACTTTTGTAGACTTTTTCCACCAAAGAAGTCGTCGTCCTCATCCTCCTCATCAAAGAGTCCTCCACCACCAACAGCAGTCTTTTTTTCAACTTTTGGAGGAGCGCTGACCTTGGAATTCGGAGTTCCGTTCTCCTTGCTTCTAACAGAATCAGAATCATTCCCTGGACTGAAGAGGCTGTTGGCTGTCAGAGGAGATTTGTGTCAGGACAACAAACCAGAATTTATTTTTACCAAAATTCTATTCTATATCCAGTAATACATTTGAAAATTTCTACCTGGAAATATTGAAACGCCACCTGTTGGAATCTTCTTTGCAGATTTCCTAGGTTCTTTGAGAAAAAAGTTTTTGTTTAGTTTTTATATTTTTAGGAAAATGTGGAAATTAAAATACTTCTAATCATCATCTCGATATCAAACTGTTATAAGACCCTCAGTGACTGTGTTACCTGCTGTTGTGGCTGTGACTTTCACACTTTCTTTTACAGGTTTCTTTTCTTCTGGTACAAAAGGTTTTGGTGCATCATCGAAAAGGTCCCGCTGAATAACGTGGAAAAAAACAGAAATACTTGTGTCTGCATTTCTACATTCAAGTCATCAAGTGGAAGCATCTGGCGTACCTCGTCGTTGTCATCATCAAACAGGCCCTTCCCCCCACTAAAGAGGCGGCTACTTCCTCCAAACGGGGAAAAGTCATCGTCATCATCGTCATCGTCGATCTCATCCATCTTGGGTGGTTTGAACATGTCGTCACTGTCATCTTCAGCTGTTGTGACAACACAAAGAATCTCCATGAAAAAAACACACACACTGAGACTTTGGGATGTTGTGGAAAGATGAACTAAAATATGGCTGGAAATGCACAGGTTACTGATGTGAATCCTACCCTGGGTCTTTGAGGGCTTTGCTTCTTTTCTGCCTTTACTTTTCTTCTTAGATGACAATGCTTTGAAGACATGGGATGGCAGAAAGAAAAACACCCATGAACATGCACATGCAGTGACAGCAGTCATTTATGAACTGCCTACAGAATGACTTTCAAATGCAAAAAAAACCCCAAACTTGTTTACTTCAATCACAGGGACAAAAGAAGTTTGAAGGTGAGATAAAATATGATGTTTCAGGCTGATGGGAATGACTAGGACTTACAGGCACGATCTCCCTCCTGTTTATGAACTGGTTCACCTCTGATCCGAGCTGCCAGCTCATCAGCAAATGATATTGGACCCGAGTTCTGTATACAAAAAAAAAGGATAAACTCTTGTGCATTTTATGGGTGGTAAAATAAAACACATTGTTATTTTGTGAAATTAATCAGAATAAAAGGTGTAAAGCAATTAAATTAAATTAACATTAAAGCATTCATTCATTAACAGAAGGTACACAGTACCTTCGGGTCGTGGTCGTCATCATCCTTGTCTGATTCTCCAAATATGTCCGAATCCTCGTCTTCCTCTTCCTCGTCGTCATCTTCGAAGCTCAACATAGATGATTTCTGAAAAGAAGAATCCAAAATTATGCTCACAAGTCACAAATATAATTATAATCCAAACGTCACCTGACTTCAGTCGTACCTTTTTGAAGATGTTGTGAACCTGGCCTTCTTGAATAAAATCTTCATCCGAATGCTAACGAACATAAAGAGGAAAGTGTTGGCTACGGCTACACTCAAAAACATTGGCAAATATTTACTGAAGATTTTGAAAAAGAAATCTTACTGTGGCTTCTTTGCCGTCGTCACTTTCAATCACGCTGTCTCTGTCACTGTCTACTGACATTTCTGTAATGAGAATCAAACACATTAAGAGAAATTAAACATGGACTGTAATAGATCGTGGACAAGCAAAAGGAAGGAGCGTGATTACACTACCATCACTGGAGAGGTCGCCAAGTCCAACATCATCCTGTTCCATGAACGCCTGGGAACCAATCAGATAGGGAAGTGGTCTGTCCACATAAAGATCCTGTGTAGGAATAAATAACAAACAAATTAAAGACATGCTCGAGATTCATTTCTGTCACATTTGTGTATTCACTGAAGTGAAAAGCTTTAAAGCAGACCTTAGGTTCCAGGATGGCCTCTACTCTGCCCGTGACCTCCTCATCCTCTGAATCCGAGTTCCCTGCCTTGATGTCCAGATGCTCAAACGCCGACTCCAGCACTCGTAGACCGTAATTTACAGCTTCCTGCATCTTAGGGATCAGCTCCGCCTCCTTTTGCTCCCGGGTCTGTCCAACAGAAAAAAACATTGATTGACGGATATGTGTGGAGAAATACAAGTCTTGAGCCACAGAGGAAAAAAATCTCTAATAAAAGCTGTAATAAAAAAGTCAGCCTTTTGTGATATAATTTACAAAATCAGAATAAATAAATGATTCCCCTCGTCATACCCGTTCCGGTTGTTTCTCCACAGCATCAGTTTTAGGCAGTGGTTCTTCGACTTCTTCATCACATACTCTCTGCAAAAAGGAGTCAAAACAACAGTCAGGAAACAAATGTTACCATTCAATTAGCAAATAGTTAATAGGCAGGAACTTTGTTTTTTAAAGAAAATATGATCTTTAAATTTAAAGGTTATAAAAATTAAGGTAGGTATCTGTTGTCATCAGGGAAGCCTCAGAAGAACTCCTCATGATTTGAATTTAATGGCAAAAAAGCAGCTTTCTCACCTGATGACAGTAAAAACTCTTTTGAATACTTTATAATTTTATATAAATATGAATAGTTTATCATTTTTGGTCTTTGCGAACACAATAGGACAGCAGTTTTGGTGGTTACAATTTAAAGTAAATCAGAGGAAAAACCCCAATGGGAAAGAAAGAGGAAGTAAAAGTGAACTGTAAGTGAGTTAAAGCCGAACTAAATGGTACAAACATTCATGCTCTTTATAAGAAGGCCTGAAGTTAAAGAATGCAACTACAGATTCAGAAAAATGTTGTCAGAGTGATAAACGGAATGGAAGTACAAATTACATTTTCTATAAACTGTGTATTGGAGAGCATGAGGAAGTCACTGAACACAGAGTGCAGGCAGCTGTCTGTAGCCTTGGTGTCACGGATGAGGCCATCCAATTGTTTTTCAATCTCATGCGTCTTTGACAGCATTTTGTGAGAGAAGTCTTGCAGAAACAGGAAGAGCTGAAAGAGACAGTATTTGTAACAGTGTCACTTTCGTTACACCAGAGCACAAAACACTGCACAATGTTTTAGCATGAATAAAAACTCACCCCTGAATCTGCTGCCAAGGACCAGCTGGCACTACTCTGCCGCATTTCTTCCAACGTCCAGGGTCTCTCCCATACCCGGGCATCTTTCTCCATGTGTTCACTCTGGCTGGGACCATTTGCTATTCCCCCCGGAAAACCGCTCATCTGCAAGAAAGACAATTGTTTTTTCAATATCTGTTAAAAAAACAACACACATGAAACTCTCAACATCTTTTATCAACGGCATTAACAATTTAAATTGAATGTGAAGTGTTTGAAGAGTAAAACAGTTTGTCTAACACTGTAAAAAGATTAAGGCAACAATATGTAAAGACAGTCAAATGTAAATTGGCAATGGTAAATCATACACAGTGTTAATGATTCAATCTTTAAAACAAAGGAAACTGATGAATGCACTGGAAATTATCTAGCGGGGAAGGAGTCAAGGACATCACAATAGGACCATTCAGGGAAAAACAATGTGATTGAACTCTTGTCCTTTGTTTAGAGGCTTTATTCTCCACCGTTAAAAATGCATGGGAAAAAAAACTTGAGCCAGCTGTGTACTGTGACAAACATCTTGCATATTTCAACCCACTTCTGGAATGTAATAAAGTACTGCCAGAAACCAGAAAGGAATCCAAGCCTGCAATATCAGATTAGGTAAAAGTTACTGTCATTGAAGCACAAGTATTATTAGTGTTCCATATAGGAAGTTATTTATGTTGCAGTGCTCTAGTAGGAGTATTCTCAGAAAATACAAATTGGGTCACTGTATTTAAAAGAGTAACTGGCGTATGGTTTATAAAAATTGAACAAACACCAAATTTACTACAAACGTCAAGTTTGTGTTGACAGAAAAAAAAAACGAGCGCTCACTTAAACTTGACTTGTCGAATGAAGTCTTTATCTGCCCGTACACATGAAATGGCCAGGCTTTGGGACGAAGACACGAATTGTGAATTTTAATGCAACTCTCCTGTTTACTGATGCAGTTTTGTTGTCGCGCACTCGCGACACAAGGTTATTCAGCACACGACGTCCAAAATAATCGCAGAACAACTTGTTGGGTCTATAAGCAATTGTCTGATGTTATTTTTTGTTTCGTTTCACATTAATACAGACTTTCCTTCTGTTTGACTGTTGTGCTAACAGCTTAGCTCGACTCAGCTAACCAACACTGACGTTAGCTTTAGCTGCTGCTAAAAGACAGACAGTAATTACTTTCAAAATTAATACCCTCAGCCATACCTTGAATCAGCTGCAGGTCCACGACGGTCCACTGTCTTCGCGAGCGACGTAAAAACTAAGATCGATTATGCTAAATGTGGCCTTTCCCTCATTGGTCTTCTGACAGGTCAGCCATGTTGTGTCTGCAGACAGTCACCTGACCGCCGGTGCCGAGGCACAGTCAGAGTGGGGCGGAATGGAATAAACCAATGACTTAGAGACTGATCTAATAAGTAAATACATTACAAAAATGTACAAACTAATACATATATTAACAAATAATTTTAAATAACTAATAACGGATATGCTAATTAGGAGAATTAGCCATTGTTTTTGTGAAAAGTTGTCATTACTCACATTTATTTTGATGTTGCCATTGCCTTTCGCAGATGGCAGAATATGCAGGAAGTGTTTTTGAATAGCTCCCCTGCAGAGGGTGCTAAACTTAACGGGGTGGTTGCTATCTGCGAAATAAGGAGTTTTCATTTAAGTTTAAGGTCCAGACATTTTAATATAAACTTTTTGAAATAAAAGCACTATATACATTAATATAATAATTTAAGTAAATTGTATTCTTTATCTGAAGGATTAATTTCTCATCATATTGAGGATAAATTTGCTATAAAAAACGAAAAAATTCTGGACTCACTGTTCAGGACTAATGTAAAATACAACATATATATGCAAACATATATATATCCTTGACATACACACACACAAACACAAGAGTATTTTGAATATATGTATTAATTTTATTTTTTAAATTTGGCAACAGCTAAAAAAATACTTCCATTTCAAAAAAGACATTCTGGACACAAATGTAAAAAATATAGAGCAGAATATAGTATAGTAAAGTTGCAGATTAAAAAGCTTTTTTCACAGTCAAGAAAAATAAAATATTACGAATTTTAGTACCAGTAGTTGAGTTGATTCCTGATACACTAGAACAGAACTGTGTCCATTCATATTATTACAAACTATTTATCTATGCTTCTATTGTCAATAGTCGTCTGTGGAATTATTCATATATTAATATTAACTGTAGACAAGAACAATCACCTGTCTAGTAGCTGCTCTGACTTAGAAAATCTATTATTAAATTAGGAAGGAATTGGACACACCACTGAGGATTTGGGGGTCAGTGAATGCCATATTAATACAAATATATAAATATTGGGACAGATTTACAGCTGTACTTACAGTAACTCAGCAACTTTACAGTAACTCTAACATTTACAAAAAAATACTTTTCAACATTAACTGTGGTCCTAATGCAGCCCATACTGCATCTCTAAACACAAAGCTTATAACATTTGTCTTCTTCTGATCATTTCTTTTCTTGAGACTCTTCCTCCTTGTGTACTTTGAGTCATAGACCCCCGTGTTGTGCTCCTCTTGGTGAGCGTGGTTGCCAGTAATCATACAGTTTATCCTGGGGTACAAGAAAAGTAAGAGAGAGCAATGTAAACAAAATTCCAGGTTCTGTTTGTATGACATCTGAATGAATATTAAGAGAGGAACATGTGGATCTGTGGGACAAAATCATAAACAGAAAGAAAAAAATAATATTTTTAGGGGTTTGTGTGTCTACTGTACATGAAGGGGCCTGGTCTTCTGAAGCACCATCTGCCACCTGATGTCGATTCTGGCCACTAGATCCTTCACCTTAAAAAGAAGAGGAGAGATGACGTAATGTAAATCTTTGAAGTACAAAAAATGGTATTTTTGTCTTGTGGTTTCCAAAGTAGGGGGCAACCAATGATAAACTAAATAAGTTTTAATGGAGATTTGAAAACATTTTTGAATGTGTTGACTTGGGGTGAGGGGCTCAACAATGGTCCTATCTACCAAGAAAATTTACTTGTATAGCTTAAGTGGACTTTATCATTTGCTCCATAAGGTCTTATTTATGTCAAATACTTTGTGGAGTCTGAAAAATGAAATAGTGCTTAAAAATGAACAGTGCTTAAAATTATTTTTATGGGTTACAGCTGCAAGGAAAATAAGCCTTGCAATGCAATCATAAATGTATAATCTTTTCCCCTCACTTTGCTCCGATAGAGACATTTCTCACTCTCCCTGATGTCACATTTCACACAGCTGTCCAACTTAGAGCACAGGCTGTGTAGATGCTCCTGGGAACAACAGATAAAAAGAGAACTTGAAATGAAAACAAATATTCACTTTCTCAAACAACTCAAGAAATTAGACCAGATTGCACCTTCTGTTGAGCTGGAAATGCATAAAAGTTGGAGGCCTCATTTGTTAGTGTCAGAAGGCTGTAGCAGAGGTAGAAGGACTGAAAAAGACAAATGATATTAAGTAACAGCCAGGTTAATGTCGTATTCATCCAGAGTAGTCTGTGACATGGCTATGACACCTTTAATGTTGCTGAAAATGAAAGTCTAATTCTCTTTATTTGCTTTAAATATGTGACTCGTCTGCAACTTTATACATACTGTAGATAATGTGGAAGAGGCAATGATACATTAAGATAGTTAAACATGACCATATTGTATCCACCGTGCATGTGTCCTCACCTGTTGGTCTAAGGAGGACATGTCCTCCTTTGTATCGTCCTGATTACTGCTGGAGGAGCTCAACATTCCTTTCAGAATGGTGGAGGGTCGCATAAAGGGCAAGTATTGCTTAAGCAAAGAGAGCTGCAAAATCAAGACACAAGGTAAATTAAAATAAAGCCACTACAGATTTCATATATTTCTAAATTAAAACAGAATTTATAGACACATAACTAGACCATGCAGCCAAAAGAGTGTTTGCACTTTTAAGATTTATGGGGATTTTAAGATTTACCTGAAACTCTGTTCCAGTAGGTTTGTAAGTGCATTTTCCATTGATAAGCTTTGAGATCATAGACAGACTTAGGTGCTGGCGCAATTCCCTGGAAACATGAAAAAAAATTTACTTGATTTGATTTAAAGCAGGTATTATTAAGATAATTTTGTGTTCAGCTATGTGATTTAATATGAGTAAATGCAGTAACACTTACTTTCCACGTTTACTGTTAGGAAGCTGTTGAACTAACAGGCACATGTTGTGATGGTCGTCTGTCAGATCAGTAAGAGCTGAACACATTTTCGGCAGCTTACAAGAAATGAATGAATTGATAATAAAACATTTTAACAGCAGAAGTAAAACAGGTATAATTTAGAGATTAATCATGAATCACTATGTTAACAGACACATGTTATGGACATACCATAGCTTCCCAGTCCCTAATGTTGTTGATGAGTTTATACTGCAGAGGGAAGAGCTCCACACTGGAGTGCAGGATCAGTTGAGTGTCCAGGCTCACTTTCCCCAACACAGTCAGCAGCAGCAACAGCTCATCATCACTGTAGGCCCGTGGACAGAGGCCCATACACACAGAAAGATACTGAAGAAAAGAAAATCACAAAATCATGTGATCCATAGCAGGTATATTATTTAATTTATACCTTTCCAGTAGGTGGCCACAGGGGAAACCCATGTGTAGATAAAGAATTATTGGTTTATAAGGTTTTCCTACCTTTAGGATGTTGTCGTAGTTATGTTCAGAAAAGGTGTTCTGTTCATTTTCATGAGAAGGATTTTCATTTTTAATACACATGTCTTCCCTGAAGAAAAACACAGAAATTCATAAGCTTTAACACAGGAATTATTCTGTTATAGAACAGTTTTTATTTTATTTTAAACCAAAGTACTTCATAAAAACATAGGGCAACAGTTTGATTTCTTTTAAATCTTTAAAATTACATGAACAAAAACTCTACCACAGTAGACTACTAATACATGAAGGGAATCCAATTTGTAAAATTATACAACTTACAGCAAATCAGCTTCTGTAAATGAAGGCTGCAAATTTTCAAAAGGGAACAGAGAAACAAAGGAAGCTCCCATGTTCATCAGAATCAGTGTCACATCAGCCAAACTAGGAACCCACACTTTAAACTGCTGGTTTCCATGTTCCACTGAAAATGAGACACATAGAAACTATTGCTGAAATGGCAAAAAAATAAATAAATAAATAAATAAAGCATTAAAATAAATCCAGACCAATTTGAGCGGCAGCAGTGCAGGCGATGTCACTCAGAGCCTGAAGGATCTTCTCAGAGATCAACCTCTCGGGGTGGACTGACATCATCTGACAGCACCAACAAAGAGTTTGTGTCAACTCACAGAACAAGTATCAATATTCATATCATACTGATGTATGGAGTCTACCTTGAAGAGAAAAAGGCTGACTTGGGTTGGACAGGGTGAGTGACAGTCATAAGCTTCTTGAAACAACCCGATAATCACATGTGATCTGAACTGAGCAGGACTGGACCTGTCGGAGGACAGAGATTGTGAGGAAAAGAAAGAAGTCTCAAATCAATAAGTAGTGTTAGAAATACATGGAGTTTTACCTGCCTTTCACTGATGCTATTGTCCATTAGGCATTATACCCTGGTGGGGCAAACTTTATTTCTATAGAATGTCATTATTAAGCCTACATAATGCTCAACATTAAGTGCACATTTGGAGCCCTTCATACATCATCTTAGTCATAAACAGCATAATCATTCATAAAAAAGGAAGATGAGCAGGAAAATGTGGAGGAGAAAAAATAGAGGAGTTGGAGAGGGAAAAGATGAAAAACACCAACAACAAGGAAAATACTACAAACCTTAGTAGTTCTGCTGTTTTACCTCTGGTATAGTTCACTCACCAAAGAAGTGTTTTCTGTGCTGCCCCCTGTGGCCTAAGGATGCATTGCCTCAGCTGTAGTGTATCTGGGTTGAAAATGCAACCACATTTTTCCAGATTGAAAACTGCATCTCCCGGAGGAACTTCTCTGATGGCGGTGGACATCAGCGTGTAGTGCTGCAAAAACTCCCTGGTGAACACATAAAATGACAATGAATGCAAGTTTAAGTTCACTGCTTCTCCAGGATGTCACACATGCTACAGGCGGTCTTACTGTTGCTCAGTGGTGATGGGCTGCTCCTCCTCCTGAGCTTCCTCATATTCAGCTATTCTTAACAGGTCATCTCTACACGTAGATAGAAACTGCTCCTCCACTTCTTTGGTCCTGTTTAAAAAAAAAGTTAATTCCTCAAATGGTCAGCTCCAGTATTTCCAAATCAAATGAGAGTAGTCGTACCTTTTATTGGTGGCAAACTCCCGCACAATCTGGTCGATGTTGTTCTTGTACGAAGCTGGTTTAGCAAAAGACGAGGACGACTGCAACAAGAAACATTTTTTAACCAACTATTCTAAGAGGTCATAGTTGTACATTCATTAAGCAGTGATGGCCCACCACGTAATTATTGCTGTCAGCAACTGCTTTAGCTCTGTTACTAATTGTCACTGCACCGTACATTATGAACACGCAGTGTTTTTCGACCTTAAGGGTGCGACTCCATATGGGGTCACCTGGAATTCAAGTGGGGTTGCCTGAAATGTCTAGTAATTGATTTTTTTTTTAAATATTTAAGATGAAAAATATTTTTTTCAACTAATTATTATTCTGCACTATAATACTTTCAAATCTTCACTGTGGCCAGTCAAGGATCCTACAGTAACTCTTTATTTCATAATTCATTGTTTGATCACATTTTCAGCCTTGCTGGTCTCACTGTACATACAGTATGATTAGGGAAAATAAAATGTTACTTTATGTGGTAATCTGGCTACTTGGTATTTGCAACACAGTATAACAAATATGTAAATATTCTAAAAAAAAATGGAATGACAAGCCAAAAAGATTAGGGAACTTACAGTTTTTAACTGCCTACGGGTCCGAGGTCTGTGGTTTCCAGGTGTACTGGGCTCTGAGAAGGCTCCTTTCTCTGGGGTATCTGGAGGTTTGGCTGCACGCTCCATTATCTCCTGCAGTGAGACCAGTTGCTCCTCTTCACTGCTGTGGGAGCTTTGAGTTGAATCCAAATCTAGCGCCAAACTCCAATCCAGGTTTATGTCCATATCTATGGAATCATCTTCTTCACTCTGTGTATTCTTCACTACTGAAGAGCCATGGGTTTGCTGTGATGTGACAGCATCAGTGTCCAAGGTGACATTGTTAGAAACAAGAGCCGTTAGTTTTTCACATCCTCCATGATGCTGTCCTGTTGCAGTAGTGACAGGTGCATTTTTGACTTCTTTGAGATCAGAGCGGAATGCAATGTCCTCAGGTTTTATCCGCACTACAGAGACAGTGGGTACACGTGAAACAGAGACTTTGGCGTCCTTCGACCTGGTAGAAACCTTGACTGTGCAGTTCTGTGTTTTATCACATGAGGATCCAGGGGCTGAAACACTGGATTTAATTTCAGTGCTTTTCTCTGGGATAGAGGATTTAACTGTTTTTTCATCCATGTTAGATTTTGAAATCTTATAGCTGTGAGTCACGGGATCAGGGGTGAAGAGATCCATGAGGTCGTTAGGTAATACACTAGATCTATGTCGCCGGGCAGTTTTGGTTTGTTCGACCCGAGAACCAGAATTAATTTTTGAGTCAGATTTCGAAGCACTACTCACAGTCTTACTTCTTTGAGTTGTTGCTGATGAAACTGAGGGTTTACTGACATTAACTTTATGGCATAATAAAGTGCTAACTTCTGTGCGTTGGTCATTTTTGTCTACTGACTTTTCCAACCTTTCCTCAGGAGACACTGACGGTGACAATAACCTCACAACATCACTGCGAGATAATCTGACATGTAACTGTTTTATGAAAGGTACAGGCGTTGACCTGGTGGGCTTATACCTGCATGACTGTCTCAAAGATTTTAACTGGTGAATGTCTTTTTTGTTTGACTGTTTTAAAGTTGAGGAATCCTTGGATGCTGGCACTGGTGACGCACCCAGTGGTTCTTCACAGTCATCAGACTCCCTTCGTCGCTTGTGAGACGAGCCATTCAAGATCTCTGCGGCAAAGAATTAAATGACATGTTTGTTATTAAGATTACCATTAACATAGTATCTTATCAGGATAATTAATAAAAACAGTTTAAATGCAAATTTTCATTTTTAATACTTGAAAAAGGTGTCACACATTCAGTTGCATATATAATGGTTGGGTGAGAAATTCAAATTAGAAAACAAAATACCTGATTTTAGCTTTGCACTTGAAGATGTTGGTTTCTTGCGATGGTGCTAATAAAAAAAACAAACACTTTGTCACGTCATTGAAGGCAGTTTCTTTTGTGAATTTGTTGTAGTAATTTAACCATTTCTATTCATGTCGTAAGCCATAACAGAGGAGAAAAATACAAAAACAAGTAGCATTCATTATTTCAGTGAACAATCACATTTCAAAAAAATAATTAAAAAAATAAATCAATTAATATTATTGATAGAATACAATTTGTGTGTTTTTCTTAATGTCTTGCTTAAAATAACACCACATCCTTCACAGGTAATGAGCTTTACCTGGCCAGAGTCTCCTGGTCTGTGAATGGGGGTTAAAGATCTGCTGCCAGAGCAGTTGGTACTTGGAGAAAGCTTTTGGCAATGTGAAGACAAAGTTGGACTGTGAGGCTCTGAGACCCTCATCTTTAAGAGACAATGTTAAAAAAAAAGTCAATTAAATGTGACATAAAGATATTAGTTTAACAAGATACTTTTAAACACAACAAAGAACCAGATAACAATACCTTGTTGGAGCTGCGATGTTTTTCAGTTTCATTCTTACTCTTTGAAGAAGACATAGTGTCCTTGTGTTTGTGGACTTTATCTCTCCTGGTGTTGAAGGATGGTGTGTAGTTGCTTACATCCCTCATGAACTGAGTGGGTTTTTGGTGAAGGTTAGCAGTTGGAGTTGGAGATTGCGGCCCGCTCTCCGAGCAATCTGAGTCTGAGTGGATAGGTTGAGCACTAAATGAAGGCGGTATGGAGGACTGCTGTCGTGGACACAGTCTGTATTTCACGGGATTGGACCTATTCGTTGATGTTGCATTAAGGGTTGGACTGCCTGATGACTTGACTAATAATGAGGAATGAGCAGAGCGCCTACAAAGGCCCTCTTTGCTCCCACCGTAGGTGTCTGGGCTATGACAGGGTAACTTTTTCCTAGGTGGTGGATGAGACAGTTCGTTGATCTCAGGTGGTCTCATTGAAGTCTCCTGGTGAAGAAACAGAACCTTCCCTGATGGACAGAAACGAGGAGATGGACACGGTTTATCCTCAATTCAAATTTTTATAGTGGCAAAATGTGAGCTACCATGTAAAATCAAATGTAGATGTAGAAGTGTGGCAACCTTTAACTTCTCTTGTTGGAGACATATGCCCTGAAAATGACCT
>NC_024318.1:8499155-8502402 GCF_000523025.1 Cynoglossus semilaevis | reverse complement strand
GTTTCACCTCGGCCAATTAAAAGGCAGACACCTGACATAACATCAATAATAACATACAACGGAATTAACAGGGTTAGTTTCACTAGTTGTTTATTTTTTATTTCTTGGGTAACAAATGCGCAAATAGCGATATTAGCAAATGTTAGCAACAGCTCATTTACGGAGATGCAAGTGAGTAAACGACTAAACGTTTACTCACTTGCATGACGAAAAAAGGCGTTTCCACACGTTATTTTGATACGATATTAACGTAGTGCTTGTTCGTCATTTTGCGACAGACTTTGTCACTGCAGAGTTAAACTATATCAAACTTTACCACCATTAAGCATTTCAAAAATGTATTTTAAAGTATATGTTTCGGGAAGTGTTTTTATACGCTAACCGGTGTTATGTGCGTCTTGGTGGCCCAATTGGTTTCTTACGCGTGAGCGCGCCCTGTTAAGTCAGGTCAAAAGAAGCATTTTCCCAAACACTGAATAAAATTTCAAATTGCCCTAACCCTAACTAAAACAAACAAAAAAACAAACAAAAAACACTCGGTTACATATTTTTTCTATGTAGCTACTAACAGAATAGTGTGTTAACTAACTGAAACTGCTCATTACTGCCCTCGATCTCAGGCATGTCTAAGTTGTAGGGCACTTGAACATTTAAAATAAAAAGCCATAACATAACTCTTTGACGAATATTTTAAGTGGACTAATATACCACTATAAATGAAAAAAAAACCCATACAAACAACAAATCACACTTTATTATAGTTACGTTTAATTTACGCATATTTTGTTTGTTTTGATTCACTTTAAGCTACTTTAGCTATCGTATTAGTCTTTTGTTTTAGACCAGTAATATAAGGTTAGCGCTAGCTTGTAGCTATTTTAAGGCTACTTTGTTAAAACACCTTGCATTGATATAAATGGAATTACCAGTCATAATGCAATAATAACGTTCTTTCAAGGCGCGTTCACGCAAAAGGCACCCATTTGGAATGGATACAAGAACTCACATAACATGAGTTCGGCTAAAATCTTAGCACAAACAAATAGAGTAAAGAGAGAGTCCGGATATTTTCTTACCGAGTGTTCATCTGATCCTCTGTTGATGCCTTTGACTTCATGACAAGGTAAGGTGTCCATAACAACAAAGCGCGACGACATAAGGTGTTCTACGCATCCAACGTTATGATCCTTTCAACCTTCTCCCGCTTACTGTCGTAAAGACCATAGCGTCACGCAAAGCATTGTGGGATTTGCAGCTCAAAAGAGGTATTCCCGGGAACAGATTTGGTAGTTTGTTTACTTGAATATCCCTCGTTTCATTAGTGTCGTCTAAGAACGCAATAGATCATATGTCATATTATAATTAATCAGTAAAGACAGTAAAATTAATACATTTTATACTTCTTTTTAAAGGTGTAAAGGGTATTCTTTTCTTTTTACTGTAAAAACGCACGTCAAATATGCGCCAGTAGCACTGTTATGTATATTGGTTACCCTTTCTTTAAAAATATATATTGTATTAATATTCAGATTTTTACTGACTGTTTTTCTCTACAAATACAATAAAAATACAAGATAATATAAATATAAAATAGAATAGAATAAAAATACAAAGTAATAAATAAGAGAAAATAGAATAAAATCATAAATAATAGAAAATAGTAACGATGCTAGACAAGCAGACACACCCACATGATTTAGACATTACCATGTACATCTTTATTACATCTGAGCTTTCACAGGGCATGTTCAGACAACACCCAGCAGTTTACATAATGAAGAAAAAATGTTGCAGCTTCCAAGCAGTTAATAATTCCATTTACCATTAGCCTGAACAGTCTGCAATGTTACCACCATGACAGGTGTAGACGTTTAATTCCACAGCAGCAGCTGGAGCCACCTGAGAACTAGGACAGCGAGAGGCAGAGACACGACAACGTTAACCAAGACATAACAAGAGCATTTGTTAAATGTGAAAAGTTTCATCTTTAGTTCAAACTGCACAGTAATATTGTGTAACAAGGGCACTATAACAACTCTTTGTGCAATGCTGATACATGTGATGTTTCAAACTGGTCAAACTAGGTAAATTAGCAACAACATTCAAGGACACTGCACGGTTAACATTTAGACAGAGACTTGCAGAGGAAAGAACAGACCTTATCTCCTCATTCTGCTAACTGAAGGTTCTCTTTATCCATGGAATGCACAAACTTTATTTTCAAGGTTAAGCAAACTGCAAAGCCTTTGTAACGGTTTTATTTACTGTATATATCTAATAAGATTCAAAAACAATATTCACTTCAGGCTAGGTGAAGAGAAAAATAAAACATTCTATTTCCTTGCAATAGTCAAACCAACATCGCCACCTGATTTACAACAGGAGCATTGCAGATTTAATTCTGAATTCTGATCATTTCAATTCGATCGGGGGAATGTTGCGGTTCTTGAATTAGTTAGTTAGACACCCAAGTACAGTACATAAATAAATTCTATATTTTTATATTTTACTTTTATATCATTTTTGAAACCCATTGCTTCTAAATTAGGGGTTCATGATACTGAGCTGTTTTTGCAAAGTCACATTTAGAATCTCTCAGTCTACAGTGCATTGTATACTGTGTGAGGGTCCAAAATAAATTATACAGAGTTGTCTAGTTTAACCTAAACTGTCATCACTGAGACGTTTCCTTGCTGCTTTACTTCTTGGCTTTGCCTTGAGCTGCCACTGCCTCCATGGCCTTGCGTACAGTTTCCTCATCTCCCAGAAACTGCATGGGCTTCACGGGTTTGAGGTTTTTGTCGAGCTCGTACAGGATCGGGATGCCGGTTGGAAGGTTCAGCTCCATGATGTCCTCGTCTGACATTCCTGCAGAAAGTAGCAAAAAATATTATGATAAATGTCAGTTTCATAACTGCATAATGTAGGAACTGTGACAAATTGACAAAGAGACCTTGTGAAAAATTGATGAAAATTTTCTAACGTATTACTCAATTATTTTGTTGTTTTTCCCATAGTTCTATAATTTCTTTATATAAAATTATTTGGACTATGTGACTATGTTACTATTTTAAAATATTTAGATACATATATCATCAAGGTTTTTTAGAAAAATATTGAGATCTGCTTTTTAGACCATGTCTCCCAGATCTTCTGTACATTAGGGTACTAAAGTAAATAGTTTATGTACAGTGATATGAGTGCCAGTGTGTGCCACCCACCCTCCAGGTGCTTGACGATTCCTCTG
>NC_024318.1:8474502-8499005 GCF_000523025.1 Cynoglossus semilaevis | reverse complement strand
GTTTAATCTGAGGAGCGATCTCTTCGTTCCAGAACGGCAGAGCCCGTGCGATGGTGTCCTTCAAGCTCTCGCAAGAAGGAAGCTGATCCTCAGTCAAATCGCCATAGCGACGATCCTGAAATGTATAAATGACATAAAACATAACAACTAGCCTGTCAGGGTAGGACTGCTTTAGAGGAGGGGGAGACAGACATGATCAGTTTGGTTTTACTACGACTGAACTATGAACTTCAACCCTACAGATCTCTTTCCAGTCGTTTATTAACTCACCTTAAACATACTATTAGGTAAGAGTATGAAAACTTTGTGTGCATTTTCTCTGATTTGATTCATTCTTATAGCCGCAGTTGTTGAACCAGACTGATTCCATAGAACATTGTTCTCATGTTGATCTTCTTATGTTGATCAACTTACTCAATGTGTACTATAATATTGCGTACTCCTTTGTTGTGTATGCACTGTTGTTAAGGTATGGTATCTCACCTTGCTGATGATAGTGTAGTAGTCATGGTCGGGTTCCATGGAGGGGGGAGGAATATCGAAGGAGCGTCTCCAGATTTTCACCTGGGCCTCTCCGTGCTTGGCAGCCGTCTCTGCCTTGTTCAGGCCCGTCAGACCTCCGTAGTGACGCTCATTCAGCCTCCAGGTCCGATGCACGGGCACCCACATCTGGTCGATGCTGTCCAGGACATGCCACAGTGTCCTGATGGCCCGCTTCAGCACAGAGGTGTAGCAGATGTCAAACTCAAAGCCAGCATCTGTGTCAGTAAGAAACACACAGAGAAGGTCAACAAAAGAGTTCAAAGGATAAGTTCCACACCAATTATTCGTGCTGCAAAGAACATACACGTACAGAATTGTAAAATATTATGATTTTCAACAGGGTTGACACTAATTGTAAAAGAAAGTAGTGCACTTTAGTGTAGTGCAATCTAAACTTCAATTATTAGACCACAGAACTTCATCCTTTGCATTATTTTTGTTTAATTGTGTGCTCAGTATTACTAATTTAATAAAACACTACATTAAATAATGGTTCAATTTAAGTTGATGATTTTAGTTCTCAATAAATGTAACTTTTCTAAAACAGGACTTGTATTGAAAGGTTACTTGTGATAAATTATTATTATTATTATTATTATAGGTCCGTCACTATCTGTCACATTACATACAATGGACATTTAATCGTTTTCAGCGACGGATTAAACATTTCCCGTCGAAGGCTGCTTTTCTCTGACTAAAAGCACTGAAAACACGCAGTATCTTGCTATAACCTTCTTTGAGAAATGCCCTTGTCTGCAGGCTTCCGGCCTGTACTTTTAGGAAAGTCACATAAACCGAGAACATCACTTCTGCACGTTCCCTCATCACGTTCTGGCCACATTCAGAAGAATGATGGGAGTCTGATGTGGCTCTGATACAGAGGCCTGTTATGTAATCCCGGCCTTCCATCGACCTACAGACCGTCAGATATTCACCAGTGGATGATAAGACGAATTAACCGAGTCTCCCTCACCTTTCAGGGCCTGTCCTCCCCTTTTTGCCTCCTTTTCCCCGGTTTCGCTCAAGTCGGCATCGAACCAGCCGCAGAACCGATTCTCCTGGTTCCAGTTGCTCTCTCCGTGGCGGATGAGCACTAACCTGTAGGCAGCCATTGTATTTCGGAATATATTTCTTGCAGCAATAATAGAAAGTAACTATAACTAGCTAAGATCAAATTTCAACGAGGAAGTTGCTGGGAGAAGCCGACAGTTTCCTCTCGGCGCTGTAAAAATCAATTGAAATACTTATAACATGGATTAGGTACTCCCACCTACTTCCGGGTATAGACAACCAATGGTATTCCGCTAGAGTACGTCATGTTACTTACCACCAATGACGGCACGGGGCGTCAGCGAGCGCCTCGACCTTCAGACTGTACTGCAGTCACGTACGCTGTTTCCAATATGATATTTTGATGTAGTTGAACTGAATATTTGATTAAATTATGGGGTAATAAAATACTAATATTAAAACACACGAATCACAAATAAAACAATCATCGATTCATTTATGACAAAAAATATATTGTTAAAAAATAATACTAATACGACGCTCAAGTGCTATATGTTATTTTGCTTTAACATATGTTGCCATCTAGCGGAGTAAAATGATCCTGCAACAGATTTATTTTTTATTTTTTTAATTTCAACGCAAATTTTCAAGGTCCAAAGCTATGGAGTGTAGTTAAAACTTTTTCATTTTAATTATATATTTAATATATAATTATCCCGTACATACTACATACATACAAACGTATGACTTATTATTATTATTATTAGTGGTAGTAGTAGCAGTAGTAGTATCTACTTCTTCCAACAGCTCTTTCTGACAGCACTTAACCTTCTCTGTGTGAAAACAGTAGGAAAGTGTTCTGAAGTATGTGGGCTATTATCAGAATCTCTGTGATCTACACGAATGTTTGTTTGTCCTCCCTGTGCGTGTTCACTTATACTGCACTTCGGGATTCCCTGTTCAAGAAGACTTCTCCATCTGTATGACCTGATGTTGGATTTTACAAAAAAAGGAATGGTAATATACACTTTCTATTTCTCGTCTTAAACCAGATGTTTCTATGGTGGGACTGAAGAATGACTGAGGTGTTGCTAACGCAAGCTGTCTTTACATGCCAGGAATCGTTAAATGTCAGACAGGAAATGAGTGAATTCATCCACCCAGTGACCACAAAACCACCTTCCCCCTGTTACTCCCAGACTCACACGCTGTGAACATTTTGGCTGAGGGCTGGCAGAGTAAAGGAAGCTGTGCTGTTTTCTAGGTTCTATAAATAGTTACCACCAGCTGAAAATTCTCTCCGTACAACACAGGAACAGTGGGGCCATTCAGAAGCATCGCTGGAGCAAAAAGCTTCAGTTACAGATGTGGAATCTGAGTTAGGACACCACAGAGTAGAGAGTGTCAGAGACAAACAACAGCGCCCTGAACACTGTCCCCATTTATACCCTCACACAGACTGGAAGTGTCGATCTTCAAATTCCAGCTGGGAACTTTGAGATAGAATGCTTTTGTAAATCTTTCCCACCAGCGTGTTCATTGGTCTGCCAGTCGCTCCATCTATTTCCTCAAACCTTGTTTTCCTTCTACGGTGGAATGTACATCTCAGCAGTATCATGACAAAGTGTGGTGAACAGGGCACCGCTGCTCTGTGTACATCTGTGTCTTTCCATGTTTCATGATTTTGTGTAACATCCTATTTCGCCAGATTGAAATAAATCAATCAGCTAACCCCTGAAGAACTTTTTCATCAGCCATTCTTATGTGCTGACCCGATGCTAACAACTAAAGCTGGCTCAGTAAGCACAGAAAAAAAGACTCACCTGGTCTGTGAGAAATAGAGAGAAAAAAGTTTGAATTGGAATGAAAATGAACATTTGAAACAAAACCTTCTTTTGAATTAAATTGTGTTCTTGTGTTCCACTAAGTATCTAAGTCAAACAAATAAAACAGCAATAAGTAGCCCTGTGCATAATTCATGCCCAAAATCAAAATACTGTTGATAAAATACTGTCATACACTAGTATATATCTTTACACTCAGGAACTGTCTCTTTAGTCAAGTCAGCAGAGTACCGTGATAAAATACTGTCATACACTAGTATAATATCTGAATTAGAATAGTGGACATTTGGTCAGTTACAGGCGAGAGGGAGGGAACACTCAGGAACTGTCTCTTTAGTCAAGTCAGCAGAGTACCGGTAAATATCACAGGAAATATAACCGGAAGTGCCCAACAGTCCTGTTATTTTTAAACCCAGAGCCAAAACTATATTGCTTCACATTAAAGCAGATGAGCCAGAGCAGCTTAAACTTATAAACTTGTTAATGTAGGAATTTAAGGACCTATTTTTTCTGGTCTTAATTGTCAGCACATGATGTAATGGTAGATCATCCAGAAGTACAATAAGACATGACTGATGTTGTCAGTAAGTCCTGGATTGTTTACACTGTTTATGTCACACACACCAGTTCATATCCAATAATCAAACAGTTGCACATAATTATTATTATCATATTTTCTTCATAACTTATCTTTTTAGTTATGTATTCAGTCTTTTTTGGGGGGAGGTGTGGACGGGGGTCAAACCTGGAGAACCAAATAATACAGGCCATGGACTTACAAGTGTTTGGGGCATTTGTGAGAGCTTCTCTGCGTTCTGCAAACACCGACACGTGGACAGGACGACACTTCAGTGGAAAGCTCAGAGGGGGAAAGGGCGGATCACTGTGTGTTTGTGTGTGTGAAGGGAGGGCTTGGAGGGGGGGTCCTTTCCTCCTTCAGACATGCTGGATTTATATCCTGAAGCTGCAGCTGGTTAACATTAACCCTTACACTCCTGTAACGCTTGGAGCTCTGACGTTATTAGCTTAGCATAAATAACCTTCTAAACATTTATAAACATTTAAATAATATATATATATATATCTAGAGTCAAATTTGAATTAACTTTGTGATATTCTTTTTCCAGAAAATGTTGATCCAAAACTAGTTTTTTTGGACTTAGTAGATGAGTATTTTCTCTTATCTGTGGACTGTTTTCCTCCATCTACTTCTCACACAGAGACAGACGGCAGATCATACTCTCATATGTCTGTGCACGTGTGAGTGCCTGTGTCATTATCTGCCAGAACTGCAGGTTATAGGCTCTGTGTCCTTCCTGTGGTTGAGATGCAGACATAATTGATGTCGTCTCATTTGCCCCTGACTTTCATCTCCCAACAGGATGCTCCTCAGGCCTTCTGACGCCGTTGTGTCTTTAAATATGTGTTTCATTTGGAAAATGCCACCAAAGACGCAGCTGTGGACATAAACTCTAGTAATGACCAAAGATGGAAACGATCTAATTTCTTCTTTGGGAACTTTGCTGGACATTTACACAAACAGAAACATCAACTCGTCTCCACTTCCTGTACTTTATTCTTTCTTAATTTTTCTCTTTGGTTTTACATAATAAACACTGAAATATAGTTTTTTTTTTTAGCACACACTGATTTCCTTTTAGCACCTTTCATGTTATATATTTTTCTCTGCAAACTTTCTGAGCATTTTTTTAAGCCATGAATAAATTTATACAGATGCAGTATTGAATTGAATGAGACAATAAAAAAAATAGAATTGTTCAAATGTAAAGTAAAGATTTCATAAAAAAACATCCACAGTAAAAAAAAAAAAAACTTCAAAAAAAACAACCTTAGTAAAAAAAGACTCCTGTCAGGAAATTATTTTAGATAGAATATGTTTCACTGCTGTATTAGAACCAAACACGAATTTAGTCTGAATATTGATTCTCTTTGAGGAAAATGCCATTAAAGGTACAGTAGGCAAGATTTCAGCATAGTGAAAATACATGTGAAGATGATGCTTCTGCCAAACAGCTGAATGAATACAGAGAGAGAACACTTATCCAATCATTCATTATTTTAAAAAGACACGTGTGTCTATTTTGAAGTAATATTCATATGGATGGAAATACTGTATCTGCTGCAGCCAAAACGGCCTGAGCTGCAAAGGAACCAAAATAAGGAACAAAAAAATGAGTCAAAATTGTCACAGTCTCTGGGGCAACTTTTCAATAATGTGTAATTCAAAACAGACTAGGTTTAAGGGAGAGCTTCTGAATATGTGTATTTATTAATTAAAGAAATATGAATATTTCAAAAAAAGTATTATTAACATAGCCGTACCATCGAATGATGATGCATGACCCAGATGTTGGTGGACCTAAGGATACAGCTCTGAAGATTGTAGTCATCTTCAGGCTTCAGGACATGTATTTGCTTGATACATATGAGGGTAAGACAAACAAGTTCTAAAACATAATGAAATAAAAAATTCTAAAAAACCTCCATGGGTGTTTTAGAGACATCGTTCAAACTGGAGACTAAAACTGAGCTCCTTTAAAATGTTCCTCCAGTTTTGGGAAAATCAGGCAGAACCAAACTGTGCTGGTGTCACTTTAGTATCCTTTAAATGTACACTGTGTAGTATTTACAGGCTCTGTAGGCACGAGCCACTCCTGATGTAGGTAAGAATGGATTAATTTGGGGGTAATTACATTTTATATATGGAAATCTTGACAAAATATTTCATGTTCCATATTTGCGAATACAAATATAAGGCAAAAATACTGTTTTATCAACAGATGACACAGTGTACCTTTACAGAGTAACTGGTCATGGAGTGATTTTCTGATTCAGCCTCAACATCGGGCTTTGGTTTAAGAAGAAAAGAAGTGATCTGTGGAGTTCTGTTACAGTGAAGTTTACTATTCATCATCTTGTAGTGAACGCTCCATGGAGGCCATCATCATCCTCACCCCCACCCTCACCCTCCTCGTACTCATCCTCTCACCTCCAGAGTCCGATCAGATGACCGTTTGCTCGCCCCGACATTTTCTGCAGGCTCCATAAATGATGGACAGGAGGTAAGCCACGCAGCAGAGGCAGGCGAACACAGCGGCTGTCAAGTAGACCTTGTACGGACAGAAGTGCTGGTACAGCTCCAGGTTACAGAACGAGTGGTAGTCCGTCTTGTAGATTAAGACACCGATGGCCGGGAGGTAGAGCACGGCGGCGGCCACGTCGTGCGCCAGGTTGGTGTACAACCAGCGGTCCCCTCCCAGCAGCGGCACCAGGTCCTGCTTGTCCAGCAGGGTGACGAAGAACAGCGCGAGGGTGAGGAGCCAGAAGAGCACGGCCACAAAGAGGACGAAGTGGACGGAGCCCTCGTACTTGTTGGCGGCGATGGTGATCCACAGTCCGGCGCCGAACACAATCTGCAAGATCCGGGCGATCCCCAAGAAACTCCGCAGGAACTTGAGGATGTTCGTCCTCACCTGTGGCTGGGAAGCTTGGGCTGGCATCTCTCTCCTCCGGACACTCTTGTCACTCTTGTGACCCTGTTTATTTTGATTATTTACCCGGACAGGGCGGGTGCTCTCTGCCAGCTGCAACCAGCTGGCGAAAAGATGAACAAAAAGTTAAAATACCGGAGTTGAAGAACCGGACTTGGGTTTCTACACTAGATTCCTCGGAGTGGTGACGTTTGGTTCTGTAAAATGAGATCTCTGTTCTTTCCACAGCCCCGGGGTTTTGAAATGAAAACCCTTCTTGTAGCCAGTATGTTTCGTCTTTTCCGTTTCCTCTGTTAAAGCTGTGAGTTTTTTGGGGGGAGGTGGGATTGGTAGATGGAGAAGGGAGGAACCAAAGTCTGAGGCCTGCTCCACCCTTGCTGGACTCCTCTTTCTAATGCACTCATGAATGGACAGATATAAGAAACTTTCCAAAATGTTGACAAAACAAAATCCAACACTTGCCTTTTTATGAAACAGCATGTTTTTTTTGTTGTTAAATACAAATTTCAACCGTCATCTTTTTGAACAACTCCAATAGTTATAAAGGGAGCCATGGTAAGAACAGTGGCACTTGTTATTGGTAAGTATAAATATAACTTCAGTATTTTCCCTCCATGTTGTGTATGCAAGTACTTTACAAAAAATATTAAAATATTTCACTCATTTTGTTTGTTTTTAATTTTGTTGCAAATTTTTAAATTTTTCTTCTTAGGGTTACACTCAACTTATCCTTTCAAAATGAGTTGTTTTATGTAATGTACATTTATACACAGTATATATAGTGATACCATACACTATATTTTTTGGAAATATTTTAGGGAAATTGCGCCCTCTTCGGGGCAATTTTATAGAGTTCTTGGATTTGTTTAAAAGTTTTCACCGAATTATTAACAGCGAACAAACAATATAGCTACAATATGTGACAATATTCTAGGTATTGTACGGTCTTTCGTGGTTTAATGGCGAAAATAATGTGGTGAAAAGTTCCATTCGCTGCATTTTATCTTGTAGAACACTGCGCAGTGCTGTGTATGTGTGTCAACGGGATAATACAGTCTGTGTTCATGTAGCGCCGCCTGCGTCATCTCCTGCTGATCACATGTTACTTAACTTCCCTCTCACATCATTGACTGCCTCTCCCGTTTGCAGCCTCATTGACGTCACTAGGCTTACGTGGCCACAGGCGGGGCTCCCGCGACAGACACCGCGCCTAAGACTGCCTCTGATTGGTAAAAATATTGTCAATGTCCCACCCTAAAGCGGGAACGCGGTCTTCCTATTGGTTACTGTAAGATCATTGGTTTGGAGTTATCACGAGCTGTTCAAGGACAGAAAGTGTTTTCAGGTGAAGCTGCAGACATTTACTGCTAATACGCAGCGGTTCTTTCGCATTTGTTTAGCTGATATATTTTGGATTAAAGAGCAACAGCACTGGTTCTGCAAGACTACCAAAAACATCAATTCACTTACTGGTAAGCAAGCGTGTTTTGTTTTTCAACATAACATTCATGTTTATTAACCCATTGGACAAGACAATACGGGTAGCCTATAACGTAAAATAATAAAGATTACCACAATTTTAATGCACTTAACTAGACCTGTTTTGACTATTTAATGACAATGTAAGGTAATTGCTGATTAGAAGCGACGTGAATGCAAGTACTTATGTGGTGCATGGTTGATTCAAATGGACGAAAAAAAGAATGCAAATTCTTGCTCAGTGACCCACATATAAAAAAGAACATTCCAGTGTTGCTTTAACCATGGCATTAAATATTAATAAGGTCGTGACCAGAGCAAACGGGTGTAAAACTTCAAATTTTTGACATAAACAAAACAAAAAAAAAACTTATTTAAGTCTTGACTTTTGTGCGTTTTGACTTCAGGGTGTTTCTGTCAGTGCTTTTAATTTCTAACTGAACAAAATATGAAACTGATCAAACCTACTCCCTCGGGTGAAGGTATGTGATAAGTCAGAAATTCAAATCAACAAATTCCTTTTCTGCTTTTGCATTACTTCCCCTTTCTTTTCCTCCAACGAGTCGATAACAACAGTTGTAACAGGATGTACTGTATTAGGCAATGTATGTAATATCTTTGCTTCACACTGAGGGAAAAGTAGGGTTAAAAACAACAACAAAATGAATTATATCACATGACGGGTATATCACAGACAGCTCCCAGGTAGACATGTGATTAGGGTTTATCCCGAGTGGAAAGTCTGCTAATCTGAACCACATTCAGCTGTGACCTTGTGACCTGTCTCTCTGGCCAATGTAACTAACTTAGAAAAAGAGAAACGTTACCTACTGTAGTTTTAATGGGGTTAGAGAACAGCTCATCACTTCCATCCTAAAGGAAGGATTAAGGATTTAGAAGCAGAAGAAACAGAGATTACAGAGTGTCATTGTAACTGCAGCCTAAAGTGCAACACCTCTGAACAATATGGGGAAAATGTTGTATATTAGCATAGTCTATAGACTTTTTTTTCAGATTTAATATTTTTTTTATAAATCAACTTGCATTTAAATCATAAATCAACTTGCATTTAAAATAATTTTATACTTTTATAGATGTCTAACCTTGTTTAACACCTGATAATTTTTTTTTGCTTTCATACAGAATGAATTGCCTGTATGCCACCTTTTCCTTTAATTTTCTGGATGGATTCTGGTTCATCGTCCCCACCTGCGTCCACCGTGGAGGACCCTTCCCCGCTGTGGCGCCTCGCTGAGAGGAGAAGTCGAAAGGCCGGTGCAGGGAACATTTTCAGCAGTGTGGATTTGTGGCAGCTCCAGAGACTTTTCAGGGCAGCGGGGGATCCAGATGCCGAGCAGAGAGCCCAGCTGGTCTGGGGCCACAGGGATGAGGCAGAGCTGGCTCAGGCATTAATTGGACTCAGAGCACGAAGTCACCGCAGAGGGCTGAGGACACACAGGAGAGATGCCCTTGAATCACACTGGCTCCGTGCCTTTAATCACCTCAGGTACCTACGCTGCCAAAACCAAATGTGTCTAATGGATTTTTCCACATCTTCTAATACCGTTGTTTCTAATTTTGTTCTCCAGGATTGGTGAGAGACAGGTGAGGGACGCAGGTGAGGATCTTGATGGAACAGATTCACATCTAGACACCAACGCAGAGACAATACAAACAAACACAGGGACCACAGAGGAACCCAGTGAGAGCGGCAGTCCGACTGCAGGCTCGTCTAACAGCCCATTCAGAGTGCGCACTGGAATAAGGAGGGTGACAGAGGGCGATCCAGACAGATACCTTCATCGTATTCTTCACTGAAGCTGAAATCTGCTCTGAGAGTTTCTGACGCCACTACTTCCTGCAGGATCAATCGGCAATAAAAGAGTGACACAGCCAAAATGGTTTCTAAAACCCCCATCTAGACCTACAAACTGACACTACAATGGTACAACAATAATGCAGTCAACCTAAATGTATGACTGGATAATTGTCGGTTGATTTTCTATTTGCACTAATTAGATGTCAGTCTTTTGGTATATGTTAATGCTGCCTTTTACTTGATAAAATGTGGAGATGTCAGTCTTTTGGTATATGTTAATGTGGGTTGTACGGCAACACTACACCTGTTCCCTTGTGCAATAAGGATAGTTTCAGCCAGCATTTAACTTTGTCACATACAGTAGCAGCAACTGCACAATATGAGCTTTGTGTTAATGTTTTTTGAGGTAAATTAAGCAACTCTAAAAAAAACCCTGACGGCCAAACTCACTTCTCAGGAAAGGATCAACTTGAAGTTTACTTGTTGTAAAATATACATCTTCTTACAAATTACCTTCTTATTAAATACCACAAAATACTGTAGTTAACAAAAGTTAGTGAAAATCTATTATTACACTGCTAGGTAAATATTACTATTACATTGTTGCTGTCTCCGTGTCACATCATCATGAGTGTGTCATATTGTAATAATAAAATGGAATGTGGTTATTGTTATTTAGTCGTCATCCAGTTCTGTTCACATGAATATTGATAATACTGTGTGTGTACATGTGATACTGAGTTTTTGGGTGAAACTTTGAGGGTTGTTAAAAAGATTAAAAGTTAAAAAGAACATCAGTTACAGAAAAGTTAGTAAAACTTTCTTGAATGAATTGAACAGCTGTAGTGAAGTAAACAGAATTGTAAAAAGAATAATAACTAGTTGAAAAATATTTTTATCAGTACTTAAAAAAGAATTACTTGACATTTTAGGTGACCTCATTTGAATTCCAGACAACCCCTTGGTTGAAACACACTTGGTTAACAAGTTACTGCTGGGAATATTAAGACAGAGTTGAAATGTAAAATGTATACATTTTGCAACAATAAATACATTATTACATTTTTTAAGTCTCAAGTTAGATCACCAGGTTACACATTATTGGTTACATCTTTCTAAATAAAGTATTTAAAGTAGTCACAGCCCCAGTTTTACCTTGGTTTTACCGTGGTGTAGTAACCTTCTCCACACCTTTCCACTGTTCACCAGTGTATTGCTAGAGCTTTCTCTTAAAATGACCCAAATGTAGTACTCAACTGTACTCAACAAAGTCCAAACATAATTAAATTAAGTTTCCAACAAAACAAGGGAACAAAGGTCCAGCAGGAGCAAAGGAAGAAGAAGAAATTCAACAGAAAGTATTCTGGGAAAAAGAGAAAACCGGAGAACCCCCATCTGTGACAGGAACAGCAGTTCCACCAAGACACAGAGAGATGTGTACACCCGAAGCACCAGGTGAGACAGAAAAACAAAGCATCACAGAACAAAGGTGAGTGTGATTAACTAATTAACCCAGAGGAGAGACAGCAGTCCGACATTAGGTCATATACATATACTTAAAATTTGCATTTAACTGAATGCAAGACGAAATGCAAACGTTTTGGAATATTATTTATAAAAGCTGCTTGTATAACCATCTGTGATCACTAGGTGGCACAAGAGATTTTCTTTTGGAAGCGAATACTACCATATTTAATGGGCAAATAAATCATACAGGACAGATTAAAAAAAAAAGAATCGAAAATGGTTAAAATTTTATGAAACAAGTATGAACATTTTCAGCAACTCTTATAAGGATCAACTGACTGTCTGGACTGTGGTCAGTAGTTCAGAAATGTCAGATACGTGTGTCGAAATATTTCTATTACGATGCCTGCTTTGTTGACACAAATGTTACCGGGGCGTATTTAATATCTTTTAACTATTATTTAACTTTTTGTCAATTCGGGTCAAATAGAGGTCAAACCCTACTGTTTTATTAGAACAGTGAGACTTTTTTTTGTCTTCGACCAGGAGACATCGACTTCCTCTGCACTTCTCTCTATTCCCATCAGTTTCCTCGAGCTCCCAGGTGACGTCGGTGTCCTTTATCTACTAAAAAAAAAAGTGAGAAAAGCAACACATCGAGTTGAGTTATCCTTTAATTTACGTAGCCTTTCCTCTTGGGTCACCGTCAGCTCACAGCGCATATAACCTAATTTTAGTCTTTATACTGTGATCTCAGCTGTTCAGGCTCCGCACGACAGATATGACAGCACTATGTGAGAAAAGCTAGTCAGCAATAACAACGTATTTATTAAAAACAAACACAAAACAGTTACTCAGAGGTGTCGCCAAACAAAAGATAATTATTAAACGATTAAAGGTTTTATTCTGATTTATCAAAGCGGTACTGTGGATTAATCTTGATAAATAACAATTAATCACGAATAATTGGGATACATTTACATTTCTAAATATCACATTTTGATAAATAACAATTAATCACGAATACATTTACATTTCTAAATATCACAAAAAACCCTTAACTTTTTTGTGTATTTCCCTAGAACAGTTATTTATAACTAATCCAAACGATGGAATTATTATTATGGAAATAGTGTATGTCATTAATATCTGCTGATGTATTACGCTCATCTCCATGGTGGATTATTGACCAGCCTGAGAGTTGCTATGGTGAAACTAGAGCTCTTTCCCACAGTGTGTGTAAATAACAAATCGACTGCGTATAGGAGCAACAATAAGTAGATGAACAGTCGTCTTAAATATACGGTACCTCCTGATCAGAAGTCAGTTTTTATCAAAATCACGAGTAGATCAGCACCTCACCTTCTGTCTCCTCTCACCTCAGAGAGATAACTGACTGACTTTTGGTTGTATTCCTTCTCTGCACCAGTTTCCTCTCAACCCTGTGCATTATTCATTCTTCTGGGTGCCAGACAAGTGGAAGGAGTCGAAGCTGAGAACAGATGAAGGCCGTGTGGAGCGACAGCAGCAGCACTGAGAGCACAGGTTGAATGTCAGGTTGGAAAATAATATTCTTTATTTTGCACTGAATAGAATCAGTCGATTGGCTCCTGTTGACTGCAGCTGTCCTTGTTGGTTCCCACGATGCAGCACCACCGTCCACACTCTGGTTCCTTTTCTCGGTCTTGTTGCTTGGTGTGTTCTCCAGACTGTGCCGACGCTCGTTTTGCTCCCAAAGCCTTAAAAACAGACACAGCTTTGTCTCCCTGACTCCACTTTAGTTTGTCTACTTTAGTTAAAGGAAATCAAACAGGAGAACCTTTAAGGCAGTGGTTCTCAGTTATTTTCTGTCATGCGCCCCCTTGGGGACAGAAATGTTTTAACACCCTCGCAGATTAAAATACTATTGAGAGCCTGATAACATGTATATTTGTATCTGTAAAAACCACTGTATGAGTTACTGCCATCTAGTGACTGAGTCTTGTTATTATTCAAGCATTACAAGTGGTACAAGACCCTCACGCCCCCTCCTGGCACCTCACCCGCCCCACTATTTGAGAAGTACTGCTTTAAGGGAGCTGCTTCACTGACCTAAAGAACAGGTTCTTTTAAATTAGCAGCAAAGGTCATAAAACAAAGCTAACCTTCATCGTCTGCAAATACACGGTTGAAACTCTTCTTCACACACCTGAGACCTTTATACTGTGCCCTGATTATGTGCTGCCTTCAGGGCTGTGGAGAAACATGTTTAGCCAACCTCACATCACATTACATCACAACAAATCACATCACATCACATCACACCCTAGCAGACTGGACTGTTGTTAGAGAAACCTCATCATTTGGTTTCTCCTTGTCCTTCATCCAACCCTCTTCTCTTTATGTTATTTTAGAATTCAAGGTTCAAGATTTAATTCGATTTGGTCCAGGAGCCACAGGTTGAAGACCCATAGGTTAGAGGTCGGAGCCAAGCAGTAACTGAGCTCCCAGACTTTTTGCTGCTGCTGGAGATTGAAACCTAACGCCGCTGCAACCTGAGCTGTTTTGTGAGTTTTGCTCACTTCATTGAATTTTAATCGACCAAATCAGAGCTGGTTGTCGTAGCCCAGCACAGCAGAGGGCAGTACACCAGGTCCAATGGGGTATCATGGGCCCAAAGCAAATTACATTTCTTTTGTTTTTGTGATTATTACAACCAAATGATTACAGTTCACAGTGGGTCTCTGTGTGTATTTGCCAACACCGCAAATGCTGCAATGTTCAGCAATCAGTGCAAATGATTTTAAAAAACAACAGAGAGAAAGAAAGGGAACTCTCAGCCCATCACACGACCGGACACGGTACAACCTCGTTTTTCATCCATTTGCGGTCACAGGGGTCGGATTATTTGGACGTATATAGTAACAGCATGTGCACAAAAAGATCAGTGCAGGCCAAAGTGGGTCTAATTGCGCATTAACATGTAGCACTGGGTTGGAACCGAGAGCAGAAGCACATCTGAATAATTTAGCTGAAGCCACGGTGCAGAAGAAGCTGGAGATAATGAAGAAAATGGCAAAAAACAGGCTTCCATGTCAGCAGAATCTGTGGAATCCTCTGTCGGCACGCATGCAGCAGCAGCAGCGTGCATGAGAGCACTCCGCCTTAGAACAATGCAGCAGCAGCAGCACACGTTGTTGCATATGGGAGTTTAGGCTTTCCTTCGGAGGGAGCTGAAGCTCAGTTAATCAAGTGAGAGAACACATCACGGGACAGCCACGCGCTCTCTTCCTGTTTTCTTACTCTTCAGAATCAGTCACAGCCGCAGAACCTCAGGGGGTTTTAATCAATGAGAACACAACAGAACACATATGCAAATGTCTGCATGCTGCCCCTGAAACTCACACGAGGATAAAAATGTATCTGACGTGCTTTGGTGGTGCGATGTTTCAGCTCCTTTCACAGAGGGAAAAGTGTTGCTGAATAATTGAAGCCCAGAGTGCTCAGTGGCAGGACGAAAGATTTATTGTGGTGGTTGATCTTCATTGCTTTGTCTTTGACTTTTTTTTTGGTTTTAATATACCTCCAGGAAAACAGAATGGAATACGTGAAGAACAGCACATTAGAGGATTTTGTCTATAATTTACTCTTTCTAAAATATAGATTTTCCAGGGAATCTTTTTATCTATCAAACATAAAACCTTACATCAGATATTTGTCTAGTGGAGCCCACACTTACTTTTTATATATATATATTTATATATATATATAAATCACACTAAACTAAACATTAAAGTTACAAGTACATTAAAAAGAGAACAAAAACCCCACTACACACATAGATCACAGGAGAAAAACTTTTCGAATTGTTTTAACAAAACAATTTGTCTGCAGCCCCGCGGTGCTGCAGCTCGAAGCGCCGTCGCAGAGAAAACGTATTTACAGCAACAAAACACACACGGGCACAACATCCAGCAGAAATATTTCAGGGAATAAATGACTGGATTAATGTGGATGAGGGGTTTTGTACTAATTTAAATAATCAGAAAAGTCACCACGGGAAAAAACAAAAAACAAAGTCGCCCTCAGTTTTTCTTGTGCTAATATAAAGTTGACACCAGGAGTTTGGAATAAAATTGTTTCAATACTTCCTTGATGCATTGGCATTTTATGTCAGGGACACACACACACACACACACACACAGACACTCAACACAGGAGGATTTTTTATTAAAACTTGTAAATTGTCAACTTCCTGTCTTTTTCACTGTCAGTTTATTTTGATTTAAAAAGACAGATTCAATCTAAATGTCACAGTTGAACGACTTAGAACTTTTTTAAGTCTTAGACGACTTCTGTGTTGGATGTTCAGAAAAACATCATCTTATTTGATCATGCATGATGTATGATGGGACAAAAAACATAGGAAAGATAATTAAAGCGGACCCTGGGTATTTATTAGAATTAAAAAGAAATCCATTGTTGACTGTGGAAAATGCAGAATTTCTACAGCTAAACATTGATGAAATTTAACTGCTTTTCCAAAAGTCGACCAACATTTCTTTTTGAGTGATGCTTTTCTAAAGATGATTATTGTGAAATTACCAAAGGCACCAGAGTTCAAGGCTGTCTGAAGGGGGCAGTGCAGGAAGAGCAGAGGAACCTGAGACAAGCGAAGAAACAGAAAGACTTCAAACTTCATTATCGTTGTGTCCTGCGGTGAAGAGCGGGGGTTCTTGGCTCTGCCGGCTGATTAACATGTATATCAGTTTGTAAATCCACTGATGCTGCTTCAGTTTTTACCGCCATGCAATCAAAATAAAGTGGAGTGGAGTGAAAGATGGGAAGAAGCAGATATTTATGACACAATTCAGAAGTAAATCTGTTGACTGAGAGAGAAGCACGACCCGTGATTCACTGGTGCAATCTCCTATAATTGTATTGTCTGCTAAAATTAATGAAGGAATCAAAACCGAGTCAGTCTCAATGACTGACTGAAAATGTTGCAATTTGTCCTCATTGTAGCCGCCAAATGTAATCTTTGTACCTCAGCATCACCCTATGTAGGAATGAAATCCTCCTCGTCCTGATGTGTTATGACAACACCAGTTGGTCTTAATGGATCCTTTCATTAATTATAACTTACATGATGATGATGTAACATTAAAATGTGTTTCCAGCCATCTCTCTGTAGCTCTTCGCCTGCTGCATTAATATTAGACGGTACCAGGACACAGTGNTCTGTCATCTCTGAAAGGCTTTCACTGTTGGTGCTATAAGCACTCATGTGGAGTTTTCTTCCAAATGTTTGCAGCATTTATGTGGAGTTTAAGTCCAAAATGGCTCTTCATTGTGTCGGCGGCGCCGGAGCAGAACGAGCTTCTCTCTCATTCACCTCCTGAACGCCTGCTGCTTTAGAACAGGTCCAGAAATCCAATCACATCTGATTGAGTCAGTCAAACACCACAAAGAGAAGTCTTTGTGATGGCGGCTGAATGTGTTTTTATTTATTTATTTTTTTTAGATTGCCATGTGTTTTTATTTATTTATTTATTTTTAGATTGCCTTGTGCAGCATAATAGCGTGGCGCTGATGAGGCCCACTTTTCACACAATAACAAGTGGGCGGTTGATGAGCAGAACACAATTATCAAATCAAACATTGCGCTGATTGGTTAATAGCATGTGGCACTTGATAATTGACCGCGTTCACCCGTCAGTTCACGGATGGAGAAAAGACAGAGCACAGAGAGTGAACTTTCTGCTGTTTGAATAAATACATCATGATCAGTGTTATAAATGACTCAGTGAGAATGGTCCTCAGGCCAAACATGTTCATTGAGGCTGTAGTAGAGGACGGTGGAAGTACAGTATTGTCAACAAGTATAATCAGCAAAAACAACACATTAATAACTAATAATTTCTCTCACATTCCCAAATTCTAACACATGGCTTACACTGATATACACACTCAAGCCCAGTAGGTGGCAGCAATGCAACAATAATGTCAGCTTGGATGTTGCAGTACACTTGTAATAATAATATGGTGATATTTAAAAATATATATAAGATCCCTTATTCGTCCCACATGGGAACCATCACAGTGTAATTATTTGCAATATGCACGGCTACCACACGAGGTGCCATTAAGTATGCGATGCTTCAAGGCCTCGAACACAACACCTTCTGCATGTAAAGCAGTGGTGACAACCACTACACTACGAAACCTGCCTTAAACGACTTGTTTCTAGGCTGCATTCAAAAACACAGCACATCTCCGGCCGTGTCTTGTCACATGGTCTCGTTTATAACAGTTGTGCTCATAGATTTTCAAAGAAAAAAAAGAGTAAATTATATAATTATGTGTTTATAGGATTAGTATACAGAAAACAGCTTTTTTCACAGAGTTTTCACCGTTTGTCTTTATCCACAGCCCACCTGAGATGTCACTCGGCTGCTGACACCAGCAACAATATGTCGTTTTGTCACTTTGGAGTTTGACGTTCTTTCTTTCTGAGTTTCCTAAGTGACAGAAACTTCGGCAGCAGCAGAAGTAGAACGGCAACTTTTCCGTCTCTGGAAGACAAAAATGCAGATTATTCTTCCTGATTATTTCTAAAGGTTCATGAGAGGGACTTTCTGACTAATCTCACATTTACAAATGCACAACCAGGATACAGTAATAGGAATGTGTGTGATTTACTGCTGTGGCTGTGCTTCATTAGTTCCTCTGCACTCGATGGTTGGGTATAAATAGAGTGAGGAAGCAGGGAGGGAGGGAGAGAAGAGAGGGAGAGAGAAGGGAACACAGTTAGGGTATTAAAAAAATGTCTGAAAAAACGTTACCTCCTCCTGACACACGTGTGTCTGCAGCTAATTTACACTAACTCTGCCATAACCAAGACTTTTTCTTTATTTTTTTTCCTTCTTCATTTTTAGAAATGTCGACAAGTTGTAAATTTGCAAATTTCTGAACGCATCCGTCGGCAGTCGTCATTAAGAATCAGTAACATTATCTTTTTAAATATTACAGTGACAGTCCATACCAATAGTCAACCAATCACAGAGCCCCCTGGTGGTTAAACATCAGTATGACCTGTTTAATAGCCACCTCCATACTGATCTACTAAGCCTTGTTGCAAACTCAATAATATTGTCGAATGTCGCCATCTTCTGTCATTAAAGACATCACATGACGTCACAGTCTGATTTGCATAATTGACGCTGTCGGAGACAAGAAAATCATCCTTAAAAATGTGCTGGACTTTAAAAAATTAGTAAATTTTCTGAACAGCAGCCCTGATTTGAAAATTCTGCAACAGTGGTTCCCAAAGCAGGGGGCGGGGACCACACATTTGTAGAAACCACAGTGTTTTTTAAATAAAGGAAATTCATTCTGGCTCAGAAAACAACACTTCCCTCTCACCCCTCTTCTCCATGTCACACTTGGCACAGTCCCATAAAAGGGCTGGACATGGGCTGGCAATGATTTGGTCACTTCCTGTTTCCAAACCATGCGTCACCATGTGGAGTCAGCAGCAAAGGTGAGAACACAGAACATCAAACACAGATAAGGACTTCTAACTCATTACACCAGAATGTGTTCCTGTTCACGATGAAGCTGCAGCTGTTCACAAACTGTTTCACTTTGGCTGTTGTTTGGTTCCCAAACCCTGAACACCTGCTGGTCAGATTAGGTATTAAAATGAAAGTAATAAATATGTCCGAGGAGATTATTAAAGAAATCTTTGTCTGTTTTTATCGATTGTGTTGCTGTGTCAGGTGGGTTGACTCCTGTTTTCCACACTCGTGGTTAGTGACGTTAGTTAGTTAGTTAGTTCTTTGAGACCGACCATGTGTGCGGCCTGGTTTCTCCTCTGCACAAACACACGCTCGGTGTCGACCGCAGTCAGTGGGAAGGGTTTTCTATATGAAGCTTCATTTCTGGGATGAAGAGATGTGACACTGCAGAGAGAGAGTGAGAGAGAGAGGGCGAGTGAGAGAGAGAGTGGGACATGGCAAGAGGCAGCTGGAGGGAAATGGAGCTTAATTAAATCTCCAGGGTTTCTTCCACATTTCTTGGGAAGAGCAGGAAGTCTCACCGCTCCCATCTGGGAAGTTGCTCTGATGTCTTTCAGTGACTGATGAGGGACGTGCGCCCTGATAAAAAAAACTGACTTTTCTTTCTCAGTCACGATGTTGCTTTAATTGATAGCAACAGAAGGCCAATCAGATCATGGTGCGACAACAGCGCAGCCTGCTGTCCGTCTACGAAGGAAGTAAAGTGAACTACTTGTCATTGTGACACAGCTCACCACTGCACAGAGTCAAATGTGACCTCTGTTTTTAACCCATCAACCATGTGAACAGTGGGCAGCAGTGTGTGGGGACGGTGCCTTACTCAGAGCACCTCAGTGGTAACTTGACTTGAACTCGAACTGAAACAGACTGATGATAACAGTAGGTTTTTCTTTGACGTGTTCAGTCAGTGACCTGACCTGAACTTTTTTGTCAAACCTCTGTTGGACCTCGACCGTCTCTCCGTGTGTACAGAACGTTCTCGTCTTCTCGGTTCTCCCTGGTCGGTGTTGGAATGTGACGTCTCTCTCTGTTTCCTCTCTGACACACACACACACACACACAACGCTGCTGATCCAGACTGAGGTTCTCACTTCGCACCGATCTGTGGAGCCTCACCGCAGAGCAAATGGTGCCGCCGTCAGCACTTGCAGCACACACACACACACACACACACACATCAACATACGCACACACACAAACACACAGTCAACCTTGGAGACACAGAGCTAAATGGGCAATTCAGGCTGAGTGTAGAGATGATTCATCTTTGGGTGCCTGTCAATTTCCCCCGTCGACCCGTCTCTTGTCTGTCTGTCTCGTCTCCCGCCTGTGACGCTCTCCTGCTCGGCTGTCTCTCTCTCTCTCTCCCCCTCTCTCTCTCTCTCTCCCCCTCTTCCTCAGGGCTCTCATTTTAAATGGAGAAAGTGGAAATCAACAGGGAACCTGCATATGTCAGGAGTCAAATATATTGAAATGTGTTATTCCTGGAATGGAGAACGAGTGTGGGCTTCATTTAAATATTTATAGTGAGGTATGATGTTTGTTTGGTGACACTGCTACGCTAAGGCCTGTGGGGGTGTCGTAGTTCAACAGCAGCACAGGTCACAGTGGGGGAAATAATCGAATATTTGTATTAAAAAAAGTCATTGTATTGTTTTAATCATTTGGTGCCAACGCTGTTTTTGTCTTTAGAGACATTAGTCATTCTTTTTTTTATAATTTTTTTTACATTTAATGCCCAAATTGTAATACTCAGTGGGACAAAGACTGAAAGAGAATGGGGTTGAGAATTTCTTTTCCTGCTGCCTCCAGAAGACTTCTGCTTTGGTTCCATCTGGTTCTGAAAATCCCAGGTTGGGCCACGTCAGGAAGGACGTCTGGTGTAAAAACTCACCAGATATCAAACCACTGTGAGTCTGACAAACTGGAGACAACAGCATTTTATTTTATTTTTTTACTTTTATTCATTTTAAAATTATCAATTGTGTTGTCAGTTATTGATTCAAAGTTCTCAGTGTCTCTTCTTTGGAGTGAATCCTGGTAACAACTTAGCAAAAACTGCAGGTTCAAGACCAGTAATTCTTCATGTACTTCTTCAACTCTCTTCTCTCTTCCTCTTAGTTCTTGCAGACAATTTATAATTAAAAGCTTCTCTCTTCCTCTTAGTTCTTGCAGATTTGTAAAAAAGACAATTTATAATTAAAATAAACAGTAACTGAATGCAGATGTGTTCAGAAGCAGCTGATAAAAAGGTCATAATAATAAAAAAAACAACTCAAACTTGGACGACATTCATGTATTCAGTGGCGCTTCCAGCCGACATGGACGACTCTGTCCTGTTCTCCGTCACCAGTAATGGACATAATGACTCGTATACTGAAAAAACCTGCCGCAGTGATTGGATGATGAATAACTTTGCATGAAGCAGGAATAAATTCAACATAAGTGGGATCAGTCTTAGACTAGAATGATCTGGAAGAGGAACTGGCTTACAGGGGTTTTCAACATTAATACGCTTGAGGCTCCAAACTGCCAAACTGAACAGTATCTCAACCAAGGCACAAAAAAAAAAAAAAAATACATTTTTTTTCTTCCTGAAGTTCATGCTAAGTTTTGAGAAGTCGTCTGCAATAAGATTTGTGAGTTGTTGAATACCAGGACGTGGTCAGAAACTGGATGAGGGGAAAATAAAAGTGTAGTTTTGTAAAAGATATTGAAGAAGAGAAAATATGTTGAAGCTGCTGCAGCCTGTGCAGGAGCAGGAACCTCATCATCCAGGGTCTTGTAAAGTGCATGGGGTTGTATTATGGTTATTTGATGTCAAACGGCAGCCGGGCTACGAATAAATATTTTACGGATTTTATTTTATCGAACATTTTGTTTTAAAAAAAAAAAAAAAAATCTGTTCATTGTCGGGATGGTACCTACACATAAATCTCTCATTTTTATGTTTATGTTTTATGTTTTTTAACAGAAGTACTACTAGCAGTAAAAGAAGTTAGCACTAATGATACTGATGCATCCTGGTTCATAGAATAATTCAGGTTTAATTATTCTTAATTATATTGACTTAGGGTTAATGAAATGCAAGATATGCACAATTAAATGTTTTTGTTTTTATTGACAAAATGTTGTCTATTTTTCTTGGGCTTTTTTTTTGTCAAACATACTGTTCTGCTCATCATTTATCAATATCAGTCTAAGATGTAAGATATAAATCTGATGTCTCACTGATATGTTGAGACTCTTTTTAAAATATTCCATATACATACATATATTTATGTATATTTATACATGTGTATATATTTATATATGTATGTTTGTGTAAATATATATATTTATATATATATACACTATCTTTGACATCGAATATGTGCCTCTAGAGAATGCTGAAAACCAGGCAGTAAAGTAACACTGCTGGCTCCATACTGTAGTGTTGGAATAAATATTGATGCTCAATCTATGATATTTGCTAATGGATTCAAATGTAGACGCTTGATCTTTTTTTTGAGAACACTGAGTTTATCAGTGTTGGATCAGAGAATTGGATCATTCATTCATTTGCTTCTACAGTGATGGTGGATTTTTCTTGAAGCATTTACAGCCTTGTTAAAGAAGGATGTGGCCCAATCTATGGATTGGGCCACAGCGACAGTCATGTCCTCACGTTGATAATATTCTTTTGAGTTTTCTAGTTGCCCAATCTCCATTTAAACTATGGCTCTTTTGAACGGTGAATTCCACTCGGTGCCTGTTCTACTTGAGTTCTTTTGGTATTTTCTTCCAAGAGTCAAGGAAATAATTCATCGGGTGCAAGTAGGTCACTGTGCTGCTGCAGAAGTTGAAATATTGAGATGCATTAAGCCGTTGGAAGCCTAAGAGTGGAGTGTTTTCATGTTGAAGGAGGTGTGTGTGTGTGTGTGTGTGTGTGTGTGTGTACTACGTGCTATGGGTCTTTAATAACTTACAGCCACTGCAGCCCAGGGTTTAATTAAGAGACATATTTAGGCCTTTGAAACGCCATGCTGCTTACACACACACACACACACACACACACACACACACACGTAATGTTAAAGATGGTTAGATACTGAAGTATTGACCATTGATCATTTGAGAGTAAATACATCAGCAGAGCAGAGCAGATAAAGGGAGGAACACAGAGATCGATGTTCTCTTTAGGCTGTAATTTGTCAGCCTTGAAGGATCGCTCTGAGAGGTGAAGTTCCACTGCTAGCCAGCAGGGCGGCTCCCTTTTAGTGTAACTGCAGTTGTAAAATAAACCCTATATTTGATCAGAGATTAGAGTACTCTATTACTCCACGGGTTATTTCCAAACTCGAGGCTGGTGGGCCAAATCTGGCCCATCACATCATTTTATGTGTCCATCCAGAGCTTGTCTTAATAGAAAAGTCTACTGTACTGGGTATAGAAAGTACTAATAAGATGGGAGTAATCCACTATACATATACTCTAATTTTAACAATACATTTACCATAAAGTTCATATCATTACTTACAGTATAATTCTGCAGTACTAAATTCTGCCACAGTCCTGTGATATGAGCTGTTCCTTTCGGTCCTGAGTCACGTTCCCCCGTTTGTGCTGACTTCTGTGGCTACACCTTGGTTTTTTTTTTTTTTTTTGATGTGTTAGGAGATAATTTAGTGCATGAAGTCGTTTGTTTCAGCGTTCACAGCAGTGTTTTATTTTGGGAGCTGTACATTTAAAAATAATACTGGCTGTGACCATTGTTATCCAATCATGTACAAGAACAAGCTGTGAGCGGTGGGTGCGCCTGCCTCACGACAGAATGAGCCACCGTTCGATCCCAGGGGGTCTGGTGTTTTCTCATGGTACGCCGGTTTACCCCACAACATGAGTACTTTAATACTGACTATAAAACCACCTCAGTTATGAATGTGGTTCTTTGTTTGTAGAGTACAGGGTGGACACCGTCATTTACAGGAAGATCTATGAGAGGTGGCAGCCTCCGCCCCTCGTCTTTAAGTGGAATGTTTGCTATATCTGAGTATTATTCTTTTTTTCTCATTAGCTTGTTAGCTTAGCTCAGTGGTTGTCAATTATTTTCTGCCACGTCCCCCCTTGTGGACAGAAATGTTTCACACCCACACCTCAGCAAATGAAAATGTTATTGAGAGCCTGATAACATGTATGTTTTTATCTGTACAAACCACTGTATGAGTTGCTGCCACCTAGTGGCTGGAGGCTTGTTCAAGCAGTGGTACACTTGTCCATGCCCTATTCC
>NC_024318.1:8472436-8474393 GCF_000523025.1 Cynoglossus semilaevis | reverse complement strand
AAAAAAAAAATTAAATTCTCCCATGTGGCCCAGTGACAAATGACTTGTGGCTCAGTACTGGTCCCCGGGCCGGTGGTTGGAGACGTCTGCTGTACAGTACAAACAGAAAAGGTGAATAAAAAGTGAAGTTGTTTGAAGTTTTTCCTATTTCAGTCTCTTCACCTGGGGTTTTTGAAAGAGTAGCCTCGGTGTTAAACTGTATTCATCTTTCCACAATGCCTGACTTCAAACATTTTTTTTTGTTCTCACAGACTTTGTTTTTCTTCTTTTTTTTTGCTGGTGCTGTGTCATCCTTGTCCTGTGTGGGTTTTCATTTTTAACTCAGCCGTACTCCTTTTAAATATCACTTTTAATTAGCCTGACAGTAGCCAACAGCATTCTGTAGATGTGCCACCCATACCCTGTGTGTGTGTGTGTGTGTGTGTGTGTCTCTAAGGATCAGCCTGAGCCTCTCCTCCACATTCTCTGTAATTAAAAACTTCACATTTACTTTTGTTTGTCCCTAAAGTAAACACATAAATGATGGACTTAATAAATGAATATAATAAGTGCTTATGTACTTAAGCTTTGGCTTCCAAGTTGATTTTTTTTTTTTTATGGACTTATCTCATTAAAAAACTGTAAAACAAACTGGGGGGAAATTATCACTTTTTTTACCTTATAAAATACAGACACTTGTAACTAAACCCAAATGGTCACATGATGTTTTTTTTAACATTTGTTATAAAACAGCATATGCAGTAAATCCATATGAAATAAAAAGAGCATAATTCATGGCCGCCTCACTTCACCCGCTCTCCCTCGCAACTCTCACGGTACATGAATGTTTGTCTCAGACGTGTGTGTGTGTGTGTGTCCTCAGCACCACACACAGCAGGCGTATGATTTATTAATTTAAAGGACTCCTTTATTCAGATGAGGCATCTGCTGCAGCCTGGAGGCTTGTTTAAGTCATGACGTAAAAAAAAAAAAAAAAACTCTGTCTTTTCTTCTTGGCGTCGACTCAGGTTAACAACAAAGTAGCACTAGTGTTAAAGTCGGACCAAAAGGACGGACAGGACGGGGACAGGCTCCTCATTTTGTACAGTGAGGTGAAATGGAGCGATAAGACAGAAATACTACACAAATACTCTGATGAAAAACAAAGACATAAAGTGAGGAGCTCCTTAAATGTTAGCTCTGTTCGCAGCCTTTATAGACATAAAGTGAGGAGCTCCTTAAATGCTAACATGTTAGCTCTGTTCGCAGCCTTTAAAATAAGTGAAATTTATCCATAATTTGAACATGAAATATCTGAGAGTAAATTTGATTTCCTTTGAGAATAAAATTGAAATTCATCAAGTATTTCTAGCAAACTATGTAGGTGGAAATATTTTCTTCAGGGTTACCACAAGTTCAGGCTGAAAATTTGCAGAACCAACTTCAAAAAATCGAATTTGTCCAGGAGAAATAAATTTAATGATTTTTATAACGTTTAATTTGTTAAAAATAAATAAAAAAAACAAATTGGATTTAGGTAAGAGAACCATAACAAACCTGAGCAAACACTGGAATGCGCTTTATTTCTCTGAACACTTGTGTTTGTTTGCCTTCCTGCTGTCCTCCACCGACTGCACGGGTTCATGTGGAAGACGACGGCTGCTTGTTGTGATGCCAGGCAGTGATTCACCGCGGATGACAGACTAAATCTGGTGCAGCTATGCCACAGCTGATATGACAAGTGCCAGCTGGGCTGCGAATGCCTCAGATATTGTGTGTATTTTCGCCCAAGTGCCAACATAACCTGCCACTAAGCTGCACTACAGCCTGGGATTTACTCCACCGCGGCTCCGAATTCTCCGAATGCAAGCACGGGTGTTGACTGAAGTCGAAGTCTGATGTTGGTGTAAGAACTCGCGAATGCACCACATGGGGTTGAAGAGAGTTGGGGGTGCGGTGGGGTGGTGGGGTGGTGGGG
>NC_024318.1:8467073-8472361 GCF_000523025.1 Cynoglossus semilaevis | reverse complement strand
GTGCATGTGAAGGCTCTTGTTCTGACAGGTGCCTGAATCTGGGATTAGCGTGCAAACGATAGTTTCATTAATCAAAGGATTCGTCCTCGGCTGCTTCTTTCATCCCTCCGACTAAATATACTGCACTGAGCTGTAGAAGCTGGGGGGGGAGGAGTGGGGTGGGGGGGTGAGATGGTGTAAATGTGGTTTTCACGCTGTCAAATAGAGGCTTATTACCACCGGGATGGACAAGCTAGGTCATGTAATGTGTGTGTTTGTTGTTTTAGAGGTTCCATTCCGGAGATTGACGAATGTGTGAAGTTTGTTTTTATCTCAGAGCGCCGCTCACCGAGGGCCAGTCGGCAGCTTCTACAGCTCTAAATCTGGAGGTCGACTCATCTGACCATCTCTCCTTCCTCTTCATCTTCTCCTCCCTCCCCCGTCACCCCTCCTCCCCTAATTAAGCTGACATTTTCCCACTCTCTAAATTAAATAATTCAGCTCTTCTCTTCATTTCTCCTCCTGTTCCTTTGTTCCCCGTCCACCGACTGCCTCTTTTTCACTCAGGGCCAAAAACCTCGCTCATAAAAAGCACTGGCCCCAAAATAGAGAAACCATAACTTGCGTCTCTATTGGAGAGCTCTGTAGTGTGGCTGAAAGTCATTCCCTGACCTCTGACCTTCAGTGCGGAGAGTCGGTGAGTTAATAGAAGAACCGACTGGACGGAGGCTAGTTCAGCCGAGAACGAGGTCAAACTCAAACCCGTGAGCTTTTGTTCTGGACAACACTGCTCTGTAATATAGGTGTCAAATCAAAGACTGCTGAAGGGCTTTCATTAGGAAACAGCTTCACTACACATGTGGAAATAGTTTTTTTTTTTTCTGGTGAGACTCTGGTCGACGGACTTTTATTTTCTGTGCTGTGCTCTCGTCGACCTTGTGAATAAAGTGAAGTTCTATTTGCCTGTGAAATCAGCTGAAATGAAGTGAGAAGGTTAAAGTCTCCATGCTGATAAATTGCCTCTCTGTCTGAACCTCATGTCTGGAGCCACTCACGCGTCTCTTCACCTTGGCTTATCTGTGATGTAAGAAGCTGCAGGACAGGACTCACATCACACACGTTTAACCGGCTCGTTCTCACGCAGTGAACTTTTTTTTCTTTATTGATTGTTTGGTGTTTTTTGTATCTTCTAACACATTGTGTAAATTGAAACTGACACGAGGAGAAAAACTGAGCAGAATTTACACTTTTTTTTCTACCCGATTTATTTTTTTGTGTGCATTTTATGGCTGACGTTTAGACTGAATTCAGATGTGTTGGGTTGTCTGGTGTCTAGCGTCCTATTTTTACATGGCAAATGCTTACTAAGAGAACACGAATGAGAACATTAATCACGCAGAGCTGTCCGTGTGTTAGTTTGAGAACATGAGAAGCCTCTGGTACACGATTCGGTTGTAATCCAAATGTCCTGCTGCAAACACGAGGCTCTCCAGGAAAGAAGGGCAGAAATGAGTTTGTTGACGATGGTAAACACTGGAGACACTGCGTTAGTCATCAGCCGTTTGGTGTGGTGGAGAAAAACAACCATTCACACTCACATTCACACCAATGGTCAATTTAGAGTGAACAATCCACCAAGAGCAGAGGGGGAAGAGGGCGTTCTTAAGTGTTCCTAATAAAGGTCCGAGCTTTGACCTTAAAAACGCGACGTCCTGACACGAACTGACTTCAGGATACGTCTCATTTTACTTCTAAAAACGTTGAACAAAAAAAAGTAATTATAGACTTCTCTATGTACATATCTTCCAGCCTTTTAAGTTTTTTTTCCATCTAATCAGGATTTGTGCCACTGAGCAGGTCATTTTTGTTCTTTAAATTGTATAATCTAGTTCAGAGCAATCATGGATTAGCAGCGTCTCCAGCCCAGGGACTGGATATGATAGTGTTTGACCTGCGTGACCATGTCGGGTTAAGCTTCATCACACTGCGGCAGCAGCTGCGCCTCAGGCAAACACAGAAGATGTGATGAAAGAGAGTGTTCAGTGGTCTCTTAATCCAAGAGCCCAGATATGAAATATCTGCCGGACCCCAGTGTTAATCCTGCAGTTCTATTCCCAACGTGGACTTCAGGCCTCGGTCTTGGAAGTGTCACACCGAGTCCGTCCAACGGCCCCTTTTGTCCAGCTTCAGATCCAGCTTGTTGTTCCTGTAACCCTGCATTTTTATATATTTTTATTTATTTTGTATTTTCGTGTCTTCACAGCCTGAGTGTCGGAGGCTCAGAGTCTGGCGCTGGGTTGAATCCCAGAATGTGCATGTGTTGGAGCTGTCCTCCTAATCCTCGCAGCAAATAAAGGGAGGCTTACTCAGTCTGGTGCACAACCACACTGGGGCGGGAAAGTGAGCGCGGATACTCGTGCACGTGCACGTGCACACGCCTCCCATCACTATCTCCTCTTTCTCTTTCATTCCTTTTCCACTTCCATCTGCCTGATGCTTCAACCCCGCCGTTACTTTACCTTTCGAAAAAGATCCACCTGTCTCCCAACCCTCCTTACTCTCTCTCTCTCTCGCTCTCTCACTCTCTCACTCTGGCATTTCTCCTCGCCGAGGCTTGTACACAATCCCTGCTGCTCACATCGTCTCTTTGCCAAGCCAATCAGGATTTGGAAGCTGGCTCCCGAGCACCCAGATTACCTCGACAGCCTCAACTATTACCCCCAACTTTCTTGAGCGGGCCACAAAAGCTGCTGCTGGTGTTTTAATAATGAGAGTGTGCTGAGCTGCTGAGCAGGAGAGGAAGGAATTATTAGTGACGCTCAACTCTTCTGTGTGCGTGCGTGTGTGTGTGTGTGTGTGTGTGTGTGTGTGTGTGTGTGAGTGAGCAGCTCAGGAAACGACTGCAGCGTCAGGACTCTGACTTCTGTGGTGGTCCCACCCACTCTCTCTCCCCCACCATCCCCCCCGCTCCCTCTCCCTCTCTCTCACTCTGGCATTTCTCCTCGCCGAGGCTTGTACACAATCCCTGCTGCTCACATCGTCTCTTTGCCAAGCCAATCAGGATTTGGAAGCTGGCTCCCGAGCACCCAGATTACCTCGACAGCCTCAACTATTACCCCCAACTTTCTTGAGCGGGCCACAAAAGCTGCTGCTGGTGTTTTAATAATGAGAGTGTGCTGAGCTGCTGAGCAGGAGAGGAAGGAATTATTAGTGACGCTCAACTCTTCTGTGTGCGTGCGTGCGTGTGTGTGTGTGTGTGTGTGTGTGTGTGTGTGTGAGCAGCTCAGGAAACGACTGCAGCGTCAGGACTCTGACTTCTGTGGTGGTCACAGCTCTGTGTGTTTGAATGGATGCTGTAGAACTGAATGAACCAGAGTCAGTTCCAAGTATCAAGCGGTTCTTTCTATTTTATATCTTTTTCTTTTTGTCTAATCCCTGATGGCAGATTAAAGTACGTGATGTGTAGTGACAGTAATCTACAATAATCTGTACAGATTGGTTCAGTTAGTGCGTCTACCTTTGGTTCTCAGGGTTTTAGTCAGGACTGAACTCTTAGATTAGACGGACTTAGTCTAAAGTATATTTATAATCTAAAAATGGCACCCCCTTGTGTTGGTTTGGTTACGTCATTAAGTGAAAGTGAAATTATTATTACTATTATTATTATTAGTATCTTTAATTGTTAAATTTTCTTGCTATTTGATTCGTATTTTTTTTCTAATGTACTATATATTAGCAGTCTCCAACTTGTTTTGTCCCAAGGACCTGATGACCTCTACTGGCTGGTAGCGTGGATCAGTCGTGCTGATCTATGATCTATGATTGTTTTTTTTTTTTAATTTCTATTTTTTTTAGTTTAAAACACACACAGTCAAAACCAAGTAAAACAGTCTATTTTTTTTAGTTTAAAATCGAAAATGATGAATTCTTTCGATGTGGCCATCTACCACATGATCCCTGTACCAGGACTGGTCCACAGACGGGAGGTTGGGCCCCCCTGCTGTATATTATAATCTACAGAGGTAAATATGAATGTAGCCAGGACACATTGGAGTGTCGACCCGCCTTCTCCTCACAGACTCACAGCAGCACCTGAGCTCCAACATTCAAACGGAATATTTGACTGTGAACTGCTGCAGTGACCTGATGAAGAGTCGACCTCTCAGTCATGATGTCGACCACGTCAGTGCTGTTTTTAACAGCGATCACTGAGGGATACATTTGTACCTTTGGAGTGTATTTGTCTGTTTATATGGAATTAATTCTGTGACTGAGTGCTGATTTGTGTCCAGTGGGTTTTATGAACTCCATAAAGCAGCTCATTTATTCTTTTGGTTTAAGGGCTTATTTGAGAACAGTCTGACTGTGTCCTGCACTGTCAGCATGGACGGGATGCACTTTTTTTATTTTTATTTTTATTTTTTATCACATAACCAAAAGAATTTTATGTGACTGAATTTATTTTCAAACCCTTCTGCTCTGTCTTATTCCCTTGTGCTGACGTTGCAGCTGAAATGATGACTTTGCACAAATCCTGCCGAGAGGAGAAAGTAATGAGCTGTGCTCTGACATCACAATGTGCAAGAAATAGATTTTAACCATTTCCAAAACGACTTAGTTTCAGTCGTTCTGTTTTTGATTTCTCTGTACGTATCGGATCACACGTCAGCCTTACTGGTCAGGAGCGGCGGTGTCAAAGGTCAAGGTGATGAGAATAATGAACAGCTCAGTCAGTTTGACCATAAATTCACCTTAAAATGTCAAAACTAAAAAGGCAAGATTTCACAGTTTCATGGTACGAGGTGAGAACTGCGTGTGTGGGAACGTTGTGTGCTGTCGGCTGAATGTGTGAAATATATAAGGAACGTCCGCGTCAGCGACGCCTCCTGGTCACATGACATTCACCAAGACTCGTTTTGACGTTGGTTCCTGTTCAACCGTGGGTTCAAAGCCTGTTTTTGTCACCGATGCAAATTAGTTTCAACACTTTGTCTGTTTACCAAAATATCTTCAGAGTCTGAGTGATGTGATTGGACGGCAGCCGCAGGTTGAGGGGAAGAAAATATGGTATCATTTAAGTATTTTTATTCAACCATTTCCAATGTTATTTTCAAATCCCTTTGAATTTCGGTTGCAGTCAGTTCATGGTCCAACTGGCACCACGGTGATGAGCTGAACACACACACACACACACACACACACACACACACACACACACACACAGAGCAACAAACCCCAAGCTGCTGTATTTACGCCTCGGCAGTCGGAGAAAATCCAGGTTTTTAAACGTACCTGCAGGAATGTGACCA
>NC_024318.1:8454010-8467030 GCF_000523025.1 Cynoglossus semilaevis | reverse complement strand
TCCCTCTGTGTTGCTGCATCAGAAACAAACTTTACCGCTAACACTTATTAGTTTGTTCTAGTCGTTGCCAACAGCATTGCTAATTTTCCTTTAGGCAAATATTTGATCATTTGTTATTCATTTTTATAAATATATTTAGGTAGATTGCGAGCGCTAAAATAAATGCTTGTAGATCACAAGAAATTAAAACAAAAAATTAAAAAAATATAAATTTAATTTTTAGTTTGCAGTAGTGACCATACACAGTACTGCATTTAATCTGTACCTCAACATAGTGACCATACACAGTACTGCATTTAATCGGTACCTCAACATAAAATGTGTATATAAAGTAAGTTTATATGAGTAAATACGTTGATCGTTGTCACTGTAGCCTGGTCATTTAAACAGTAATTCTGAAGCCAAAAAAGTGCGGACACTCTGATCTACAGCATAAGTCGAAGGACAGATTTCAAATCATGTAAGCTGCCACCAATACACAATATATATTTAAACGAATAAAGTCAACACTTAACAAGAAATAACTCTGTCTCTTCCGTGTAGCTGCGCTCTCCTCCGTTATCCTCACATTTTCTACCTTCAAACTTTTAACTCCTGTTTCTGCAAAATAACTTTGCTCCTGCGGCTTATCTGTTCCTTCGGGTATGAGATTAATCTTGGTCTGTTTAAGCAGCGAATCTTCAGCGGCGTTGGGTGATGCTGAGATGATCAGGGAAGAATGAAGGAGGGTGTTTGCCGTGGCTATTACTCCCTCTGTTAGAGCGGAGAAGAGTCGGCTCCTCACGCCTCCTCCAAACCTGCCTGAGGCAAAACCAAGGTCTCTGGAGCCTGACCTTTGACATCAGCATGCTACATAGATAGTACAGTAGAAGCTGAGGTCAATCTCAATCTAGGAGAAGCCCATTAGCGCCACACTGTGGTCGGGCGAGTTCCTCCTGTCTTTGTAATAGAGATGTCGCTGTGTTTTTTTTTGCCGGATAATGAGGAAGTCCTTCCACTTCTGGAACTTTCAAGCATCACTGCCTCTGATATCTGTGCACTTTGTCGGTGCCTATTTATTCCACTTATCGATTCAGTCCTGGTGCTTCACTTGCACACATTTCCTCACACACGCTGCGTCCTCCTCCCAGGATGCCTGCTGCTCCTCCCTGACCTTCGTGCAGCTCCCAGGTCTCTCCTCTCCTCGCTCTCTTCCTGCCTTACGTTCTGTATGTGTGCGGTGTGAGGGAGCAGTCTGCTAATAGAAGGTCTATTGACTGGGCCAGCCACTCATTGCTGCTATAATAGCTGCTCCAGCCCCGTGGACACCAGTCAATACTGCAGCGTGTCTCCGTTCCCTGAGTGGCTTCTGTCAGCGCTGGAGGAGAATTAAACGTTTGATCGACCGCCTTCTCAGATGCAGTTTTCATGCACGTGCGTGTATGAAATAATAGGCGAGACGCTGAAGTCTACAGAGAGAAACTAAAGTAGGGGTTGTGTTGGTAAATCTCTCTCTCTCCCTCCCCCTCCCTCTCTCTGTGGTGCCAGTGTGATCGCCAATTCCCTGAAAGCTTGTTCTTTTCTGTGCCAGGACTGCCAACAGCTGGCTCACCTGCTCAGTATTTGTCGCTTCACTGAACGTTACACAAGACACAGCGTCCAACGTTTGGCAGGAAACCCAGTTCAAACGGGAGTCGACAGATTTGAGCGTACTGAAATGAGGCCAATTGGAGTTAAAGTTCACCTGCTGTGTTCTCAATGGGATGTTAAGACTTTTGTCTCAGTCCACACTGTACAACAACAGTCCACACTGCACAACAACGTCACAGCGACAGTGGTTTTTTACCTTTTTTTTTTTTTTTTTTGCTTGTGAACCTATACGTCTCCGGAGACATTATTTGTTTTTTTCTCTAAAATTATTTTTTGATCACCTTTGTTGTACTGCGTCGCAATTACAGAGCAGTGCGGGAACTTGAGTAGCTGTCAGTGCTGATGCAGTAGCTCAGATATTAAAATTAAAACTTGTTTTATATCCATGAAAGAATAGTCATTTACGGTTGTCAGTGTTTTTTAATCAAAATTCAAAAAGAATAATAATTAGTTGCAAAACACTGAACCATGATTTGACCCTCATGTTTAAAAGAATAATAATTAGTTGAAAAAAAACTGAACCATGATTTGACCCTCATGTCTTTAAGGAAAGTTCTTCTGGCTTTAAATTCCATTTTGTTTTTTCCTCTGGCTGGAATAAAGTTGGACAAAATTGATTGACAATTTTTACTATAAACTATGAATTAGATCCAACCACACAGGGCTCATTTGCCCCCCCTAGGGGCTGTGGGTGTGTGACAAATACCACATTACAAGGCTTAAATAAAACATCCTTCCCAAAGCTCGCGTCGTGCGCCACACTTGTCATAATGTGCCTTGCTAAAGGAAAGTTATTCTTAGTTTGTCGGCAGAACAGTTGGGACTAAATCTGCTAATGTTTCCATTTTTGCTTTGTCACAATTCTGTGAAAACACGGTGGTAGACAGTCGTGGTCTCATAATAACTACATGGGCCTCATTAGAATGATCCCTAAGGTAGCACTGGGGGGGTGTGTGAGAGTGTGTGTGTGTTTGTCAGTGCTGGCATTCAGACTGAGGAGATGGAGACAGTGTGGAGACAGCGCAGCAAGGTCACTGTCAGGGGAGGATAAATATGGAGAGACCTGCTTGTGCTGATAATCTGTGTCACACTGTGATCTGTCTTAGTTATGTCAACACACACACACACACACATCCGCAGACACACAGTGGTAGCTAAAGCCTCACTCTGACCCCTGCGACCCCGCTGAGACATGTGGTGCGGTTCTTCAGGTCACATGATTTTCAGAGGCTTTTCCTCACAGCTGATGCTGCTGTGTCAGCCATCTTTGACGTCTCCATGTCATAGATGAGCGACAGTGATGAGCCCGGATGAGGTCATCATGTTTAGGGTCCTCCCGTGTCTTGACAAGCCGTTGTCCACAAATCCTGGTATCAAGTCGGCGCTGACAGGACACAAAATTGCAGCAGGTTTTTGTCAACCGTTCTCCTCCACTGCTGTGTTTTGGAGGAGAAGAATCTGTAGATGGTTGTAGTCAGTGCTTTATGGTGACAGTGAAGACATCAGTCATAAATCTAAGTGTATGTTTCCAGTCTCAATGTCTATCATGTGAAATGTGATCACATTTAGATAAATACCTGTGTCGTTTTATCATCCTGTTTTTACCATTTGAAGATCCTGTTTAGAGGAAAATGTACCATAAAGCAAATAGAGTTTAATTTAAATTTTTTTCTCTTTTATTTTATTTCTTCAGCCTAAACAATCTGTTTTTACCATTTGAAGATCCTGTTTTATTTTATTTCTTCAGCCTAAACTATTTTTTCTTTTACCTTGAGTTCAAACATCATTATAAAAACCATCATTTCAGACTTCTGTCGTCTGAACAATGTTGACCAAGGATACTGAACGACTTCAGTTAGAAATAGTCCTTACAGAACAGAAACTTTTTCCCCACGTCTGTTTCCTACTTTTTGCTCTGATACGTGACGAGAATCTAATAAGAACGTGTCCATTTTTTAGGGTGGGACAAATTCCTGGTAAATAGAAAAAAAAACCCTGTCTGTATTTATAGTCGACACAGGTGACAGTCTAACATGAATTCACCTTCACTGAGCCACAGGGCTAAAACAGGAAGCATAGTCAAATGATACACGGATGTGTTGTGTGAAGAAGAGGAGGCAGCAGCCGTGTGGGAAGGTGAAGAGGAGGAGGAGGAGGAGGAGGAGAAAAAGGCAGTGCTGAGTGATATCTGCGGTGTGCAGGATGTGAACCGTGTCGTCTGTCGTCGTGTGTGGCTGAGGCTGAAATGTTTTTACCTTCACGCAGCCTCTGTGGGTCTGAGGAATCACTGCCGCAGCCGCAGCATCTACGCTGCTGCTGCTTTAACCATCCGAAGAAAACCTCAGTCATTCAGTACTTACTGTGAGCAGTTATATCCCAGAGTATTTCAAACTCCAGTCTATGACAGAACTTCAGGTGTCAATGATTACAAAACCACTGATATTTTCTGATCTTTGAATTTGATTTACCTGGAATAATTGACCTTTCTGAATATGAAAAAGTTGTTTATTTTGTCTTTCTCTATTAACAGAGGGTAGATGAATATTTCTCCCACTCGTTTTTATGTGACTAAGCCAAATAATGGAATTAATGATATGGAAAAATGTCAAGAAAAAATGCAAAGCTATAAATCTAAATGTAGCCTTATAGAGTTGCTGGATCTTATTCATCACTGTGAGTCTGTGTTATTGAGAACGTGACGAGTTGATTTTGAAACTAAAGTGAAGTCATTGTCCTCAATGTCAGTCGGCCTTTCCGCAGATGCATGCTGGGATGTGAGATGGCATTTTATCCTTGATCTGCGTCATTGAAACAAGAAGTTCTTTCCACAGTGTGTGTAAATACAAAACATCTATATTGACTGAATACAGCGGTGTTCATCAACTGCTGACCCGTGGCCCAAATCCGGCCCGCCGATTCATTCAATCCGGCCCGCGCCTGGATAAAATATCGTCTGGTCACCACTATCAAAGCAACTACTGAGACTCAAATAACGATCAGTAATCCTCACTGTTATGACTATATTTGTGTTCTTTTAGACAATTTTTTTTTTCATTGTATTCAAATGTTGTTCAAGGTCAGACTAACCTTGCTGGAGACTTCTACAGTTAGGTTTCTATAATTCTTCAGTACAGTTCACTCTCTGTACTAACAAAGATGGCGTGTGTGAAAAGTCATATTTTAGGGAAAATCAAGCCAAAGAATATGAGACAAATTAGCCGCCCATTTGAGGCGGTGGTATTTTTAACCTTGACGGTGATTAAGGAGGACATCTGCCTCTGGTTTCTCACCTAAAAAAGGAATAATTGCTCCTCATTTGCAGCTCAGTCATTAACTCTGCAGTTTTTTTACACTCAGCGGCTGAAACGCGGGGGCTTTTCGTGCAGCGTAGTGAGTCGCCACACTTCTAATGAAGGTTAAGTGCATTCCAGTGTTTTCATGTCTCCATGATATAATCATGCAACGGGCGGTGACTGATTAAGGCCAAGCCCGGCTCGTATGGTGCTACCATAAAGAGGAGTGAGGTTGTGTATCATCGGCAGGATGAGAGAAATTCATGCATTTTTTCCTTTTTTTAGTGGTTAATTATTAACTTCATTAAACTTTGAAGCTCTTAAAAACATGAATCATGTAGTGTTTTGGTTTCATCCTCGCTGAAATGATTCATGAGCGTCTTCCACTGAGATGAACTTCGTCGTTCAAAGGCTGGTTTATGGGCTGCTGCGATCAGAGACGTTCCATGAGTGGAATGTACTTCAGTCACCGCAGCTTTGTTCTTCAAACTTTTATTACAAGTTGTCCAAAAAGGTTCACATGTTGAGTTTACTTCAAAGAAAATCACAGGAATTCAGAGAAGTTCAACATTTCTTTTAAAGCAGTGCTAATGTAGTTCACAAAGAGACCACCAGGAGGTATCTTCTGTTTCCATACAGTACGTACTGTCTGCGCTGTACCGTATGTGTTAGGAATATATTTTTGTACATAGTGTCCCAGGTCGTCTTCTCCTCACACTCTCATGCTGTAATGCTGATGCGTGTGTTCCTTCTTACTGTGCAGTGTGACTGTAATGTTCTGTCTAACTCACAGTTTTCTGCTTTGCTGAAACGTCTAATTGAAAACATTGAATTTCTTTGCTTTCCTGCTCGAGGATCAAATTAATTTTATTGAATTTTAACTTATTGAAAATGTACACACACTTCCATCGACTGACAATTCAAGACGCCACAGCGTCTCAAAAATAACAGCCGTTATTAAAAACAAGAGGTTTAGGTTGAGAATGATCGTATTTTCCGGACTATAAGTCACACCGACAGCCTCTAGAGGGCACTCTAGGCTTGTGTTTTTATGACTTTATTCTATTTCATAGTTTGGACAAGGCTCAAACACTTTAGTTAATGTGATCAACAGAATTACCCCTTTAAATAAAAAACTGTTTTTTTGCACTCTTTTTTAAAATTGAAAACAAATGGCTGTTGTCATGAGCGTTGTCAGAGGGTGAAGTGTATATTTATGTATTTACGATGCGTACATCACAGGTCACTGCAGTTCTCCCCAACACGGCCACACTGCATTAATGGAATATATTTCTCAGAATATAAACCGATCGACCGTTGCTGTGTTTTATGGACACAATGTATTTACTTTAAACACTTTTATGGAGGTAATGGCATAAATTATGTGTCCGGCGGAGCGTCGCTGACTCTGTGTTTTATTACCACCTTTTATAATCATAGGCTTGATTAGGGCCAACGCACACTGGCTTAAGCAGTGCTTCCTATCGATTTTCCCATAACGGTGGGGGTGGGGGGTGGGGTGTGAAGGCTTCTTTTAAGTTGTCACAGGAGGCAGAGATCACACTGTGTCCTCATCCACAGGCCCAGATACACAGAGTATGAGGCCAAACGCTGCCTCACTGACCCACTTTATGGAGAAGCCTAATTTAGCACGGTCTGGATTCACGGGGACATTCGACTGATGTTCCTGCTCACTTTTATTCCTTTGGTGGAAAAAGGCAGGAATGTGAACTGTGACTTTCATACATTTTCACATTAATGCTTTTTTTTTTAAATCAACCTGCACCAAATCTGTATCTGTGAGTGTTTTGTTTCATGTAGAAAAAAATGACAACGTAAAACTGACAGGTCATAAAAAGACCTCGGTGTCCAAACAGATTTGCTCAGCTTTTAATCTTTTTTTTTTTTTTTAAGAATTATGGGCATCACATAAAAGCCCATATAATTTAACAGCACATGATTAAACACAGAGTTTAAGGTGACAACAGTACAGTGTGATTTAAAGAGCGATGACTAGTGTTTGGAACTGGAACTGCAGTCAGAATGATGAATATTGGGAACACCATTGTCTGTTCTGTGAATAAAGCTGGACATTTTGGATAGAATTTGTAGGTATGCACCTCAAAAGTTATGTCACTTTAATCTGTCTGTGGGTTTAAGAAGCTGGAATAGGTGGGAGAGAGATTTAAGAGATTTAAATTTAAAGATGTCTGCTCCAGGAAAAAAAAAAGTCGAATATCTGTCTTCTCCATTCAGAAGAAAATCCTCAATTTCAAGACATACATATTTTTAATATATCTTCCGACTCATGGAGACTTTGTTGCTGCAGTTTTGTGCTCAGACAGTGATTCGCTGATGAAGCTGCGTTTTAATTACCGCCGCTCTGGCCAACCATTAACAGCTGAAAAGCTTTTACTGAAGCAGTGTTTGGCACTTGGCAACGCTCGTCATTTGGAGGAACAGACTGATTCAGATTTGGTTTTAGAGCTGAAGCCAACGCAGTCTGAAGCTGCAGCTTCTGTTCTGCGTTTTTAACCTAGAGTTCTTCCTGTTTTAACTTCTCGTCTCATCTCTGTGTGTTAGAGTTTCCTTCAGTGTTTTCTTTTCAGAAACATGCAAGATTAGGTCAACTGCCCCCTAGTGTAAATATGTTGTAGTAATACCCTGGCCTCCTCCAAAGACGCTTAGGAATCGTGTTCACTGCACCCCCTGCAGGGGAGGAGCCATGCTGACATATATAATAAGTGAACATTTCAGGATCATTTACTTATGTTTGTGCAGACGGTGATTTTAAATGGTTACATTTTAATTTGTAAAGATATAATGTTCCTGTAACCAGGCAGATTCTCAGAGTGCTTCACTCCAGTGTCTCTGGTCCAACACCTCTGATAGCAGCGCCGCCATCAGGCTGAATATTGATTCTCAGAGTGCTTCACTCCAGTGTCTGTGGTCCAACACCTCTGATAGCAGCGCCCCCATCAGGCTGAGGTGACAGTGATGTATTTTTGACAGACATGAATATGCCGCTGCACCCAGCAGGGGCGGCAGAGTGGAACCGTGATGCTGCTGCCACCGCTGCTGCTGCTGCACTGGTGACAGTCAGGTCATGACGGCAAAACAGTCACGTGCCGTGAAGCAGGAACAAATATGGAGTTTTGTTGCCTTAGATTTGTTAAAACGTTTATGTAAACATTGTTCATGTAACTCAGCTGCTTCTACAAAATTTCTGTTTCTATTGTTGTCCTCACATCCACAGCCATTGCTTCAAACTGCAATTCCCACAAAACAGTAAAACAAATTAAAATTTATTAACATTGTGATAAAAGGAAAATATTAATTTTGAAATGAAGTTGCCTTGTAATTTGCTGCTAAACATTTTATTACTTTGTTTACAGGTCATTTGTTTTGGCTGTAATATAATTTAATATATTATAATATAATATATAATAAATTCCAGTTCCAGTGCTTATATTAAATAACTGTTATGATTTATTCATCCTTATTAAATTACTGCAGCAAATTGCTAAAGACTGACTCTGTGGAAGAGACTTTTCTCCGTGCGACCCCTGTGACCTTTGTTCTTTTTCCAAATGTCAGCTGCAGACATGTTTTCACCTCGACATTTTCCACAAATACTCCTCATAATAATACAGTGGTTCAGGGTCTGATACTGGAAACTGTAACGTCTAATGTACCGTTCACCTGGAACCATGGCTGTGACGCTCACCGCTGCCCCTTCAGGTGTTTCGGAATAATTAGTGCGCTTACCTCTGCTAATGCAGTGAGTGAAGGAGAAGAGATCGCCGCCGCAGAAAACATCCCAGCAGAACATGGCGTTGCAGCGATAGGGTCATGAATATGGATGAGCCAGGATTGCGTGGCCCACTGTGGACCAAGTGGAGCGTCAGCCTGGTGTTCTCACACCCACTGAGTTATGGTACACAGCAGTTTGAGGCCGCAGTGGAAGTGACATGACACCAGCTCTAATGTTTTATTTACTCCGTCTCCAGTCGACTACAGTGGCCCATTAGGATTACAGCGTCTCTGGTTGGCACTGATTTCTTCTCTCTCTCCTGCTGCGTTCTCCAGCTGTCGCTCTACTACATGGTTTTTATAAAAAAAGCTTTTGCTCTGCGTCAGTGTGAGTTGAAGTTTGGGGTCAAATCCTGTGACAAGAGGCGTCGTCTGATGTCTTTGGTGTAAAAATGCACCAAAGTAGAGATAAAAAAAAACATCTGTTCAATCTGAGACTTTTCAAGGATGACATTTTTTAGTTTCTCTGAGGTTTTGCAGATATTTGTGCTTCTTTGTTGGAATACAAAAGCAAATGATTTCCACATAATTATTTCCGTGTCAGAAAAATTGCAAGAAATAATGCAGAGAATTGTTGCTCCTGTGGATATTTTCCATCTGCTGCCCAGTGAACCTGTGGTCACAGCACAGATTACAGGGTTATTATACTGCTTTATTCTAAGATGAGATTCAGGAGTGCACATGTACGTGTGTGTGTGTGTGTGTGTGTGTGTTTCTGATTCTGCTCAGTTTTCTCAGTTGCAGGAAATGAAAATTCTGCTGAGTGGTGCAGAACTTTGGAGAACTTTTATACATTGTTGTTGTTTTTTTTCTTGTTTTTATTTTCTCAATATGCACAAACTTTGCTCCCACTTTTGTGTTTCTAATATTCACCTTTTACAAAGTCAGCCTGGTTGACAATATTACAATTTGCAGAATTGATTGCAAGAATATTGCTAGTTTAGCCTAAAATAGTTATTATTATTGTTATACATTATTATTATTATTTGTTCATTGTAATGTTTAAAATTATATTTTCTCTGTAGTTTGAACAAATGCAACACATAACTTAGGCTCAAGTCTGCCCCCTTTGGTGTTGAACAGTACTGTTCCAACTGTCTTTTGCGGTGATAAGACGTGAGCGAGTCTTAATATTTCACACGTGTGTATCAAAGACATTGGAGCGAGAAGTTGAAGGTCAGGGTCTGTGATAAACGTTTCTATAAAAATGATTTTCATAAAACACATCTGCCTGTCTCTGATGAAGAGAAACAGTTGTGGACACACCCAGAGGAGGGAGTGCAGTGGGTGAGGCACGTCGGGATCGCAGCGGCCTCACCCACAGTTATGGGATTCTGGCTACAAAAATCCCAATAATTTTGGAACCTTTAAAATGTTTTTTTTTTTAACTTAATGTGAGACTTGCCTCACCTGCCCCACCCTCCCTGACCCCCTCCCCCACTGGACGTCAGTGCTGCTTTTGACTTCATAGTAAAAACAGGGTGTGACGCAATGTCTGCGGTGAACCCCAGGAGAGACAGTAAAACCAGGACACGTATGATTCACTGGTTGTTGGTTGATTTTTTTTTTTTTTTCCCTGTGGAACATGATAAATCTTGGGCCATGAAAAGCTGGTTCAGTGCAGTGCGCCCCCTGGCTGGTCTACAGGAGTATGTGCTTAGTCATTAGATCAAAATCTGATTTTGATTTTTTTCAACATGAATGTTTTTCTTAAAGTTATAAGAAAACTTTCCTCATTTACAAACAAAAATAGAAGAAGCCAAAACACAGGTGTGAAGTCTGAGGAAACAGACGGCGCTCGTCACGTTCATCGTCAGGTGTGTTTACACGTACCGTCGGAGGACACGGCTCAGAGCAGAGACAGCTTCACGTACACAAACACCCGGCCGTCACGTTGCCATCACACAATTTCCTCCAGAGTTGCTGCTCAGTCGTACGTTATGTAACTTGTGTTAAAATAAGTGACTCATGGCACAGCTTTTCTCTGCACAGTCTGTGATAATGACACACACACACACACACACACACACCAACGCAGTGACTACACCAATGTTGGACACAGTCTGTGTAATTAGTCAACAAAAGAGACACGATGCACGTTGAAAATGCCAAACAAAGTTTCCCTCCGTGTTTTCAGACGTCTTATTAAAACCAAAGCGCCTGTAGTTCCCGGTCACGTTTCTGCTGATTTTAATGAATCTATGGACAAAAGTCACGTCTTCTTCCTCTGGAGATGAAAAGCCTCTAACTGTGGTCGTCCACGTGGTTGGAGTCCACCGTTATTTTCCGCTGATTTTGGTCCGTTGTTGATTCTTGGCTCGTTCTCTCTCGTGGTTATTTGTTAGAAACACAACAAAAGCCACCAAAAAAACCAAACATTTTCTTTTAAAATATCAATACGAGGTATACTTTTATTTCATCTTCCACACTTTAGTGCAGATCAACACTTTTCATACAAACTTCTACAAAGACATTTGTTGCTGCTGCTTATTTACACAATCCACTCATCTGCTTTCTTAAAGTATTTCACATCAAAACACATTGTTACGTGTTTGAATAATTACACTGTAATTGCATAAGAAACCCATTCATCATCATCATCATCATCATCATCATCATCATCCTGATCATTCTGACGTGTGCAGAGAGGAAACCCAATTTTCTCTCTTCACCATGAAATGACAAAGAAAAAGCACAAATGAAACGATGTTGTTTTCAGACGATGACTTGACTGAGCAGATGTTGTAGCTTTGGCCTGAATTATTTATTTAGCCAAACCCCAGACAAAGATCTCGTCTTCATCTTCATCTGCTCGTATTGTATCTTATGAATCGTTGTAGAACTCACTGAAACTACTGCCAGTACTACCCGCCCCCCCCCGCCCTGTTTTACATGTAGATCTTTGTTCTCGAGTGACATTTTAGGAGCGCAAACACAAACTTTTAGGACCACAAATTATCATGCAATGCAACATATTTAGATTTTTGTTTTAATTCTCAATCACACTGCAGGCGTTTGCCAAAGAACTGATCTGTGTGATTTCAAAATGAAAATCTTTTCTCATTATACAAGTAATTCAAGGTATAAAACTGGTTTTAACTGGTTAAAAAAATGGTCCCTAAACGCAACGTTATGGTTGGGTGAGTTTATGTATACATGTAAATATGTGTATATATATATATTTATACATATGTGTGTGTGTATATGTATACACATATATACATAAATATATACACATAAATATACATATGTATATCTATATATTTACGGTTGGTGTTGAGTTGTGTTTCACGGATAAAGAATGAAATTGTCTCCTTTCGTTGATCAAAGCAGCAGACAGTTGTGTTCGGAGGTCAAAGGTCAGTGCAGTGAGTTACACAGATCTGTCATTGATGACAGCGGACAACGGTTTAAATACCGTAATTACTGAACTATTGAGTGCACCTAAATATCAGTCGCACACACTGAAAAAAGTAGCAGCTTATAGACCGGAAATTACGGTAGTCTCGAAATGTCTCCAAAGGTTTTGAAAGCGAGTCTGTGCAGGACTAATATCTGAGCCTGACCTCTGTTCTGTTTTGCATAATGAAGCAGAAAACAGTTTTACTACAAAAATGTGAAAGCAGTCAAGTAAACGCAGCCACTATGTTTTAACCCTATACATGACTGTACATTCCTGTTTAGTTGTACACCTGCTGCTACATGGAGTAGGGAGTTGGGTTTTCTTGCCTTGGCGTTGTTAAGTGAATAATTAAAACTCTGTGGGAATGTTCACAACTGCACAGGACGGACTGTCACGTCAGGAAAGGATTTTCTGTAAAAACTCTTTGTGCTGATTTTCCTCGGTGTTTCCTGTCCTGTAACAAATTTGTGTTTCCAGAATTTGCTTTTTTGATTTTGCAAAATCAAACATCTGTCAGAAAAAACAAACTCAAACAAACATTACATTTACAAACATCACACGATTTTAAAACAAAACAACACATTTTGGAGTTGTGGTGAAGCATGCAGTCTGTTATGGCTGGGCCTGAGCTCTGAGTGTGACAGAGTGAATAAATATAAACCAGGAGACTGTATGTGATGGCGCACACACACCACTAATTACAGAGCATTATTATTAACTAGTGCTATATGATGATCATTGTAATGATGTAATTACCACTCAGGGCAACACACTGACATCACTGTAGGTTTAGGATTGTGGTTCACACACGCAGCCAAACACTTGGTGCTGAGTCAGAGTCCAGTCTTACAGTTCTACAGACCCGACATGGAATTGAACTCA
>NC_024318.1:8444604-8453946 GCF_000523025.1 Cynoglossus semilaevis | reverse complement strand
CACTCTTTCACTTCATCTGTTTTACTCTCATGCTCCTCATGTTGCCACACAGCTCCACTGTTTTTTTGTTTTTGTTTGTTTTTTTTAAACATTCCAATAGCCTCCGTCTTCATTAGTGTCCTCCTTCCCACGTGTCTCACTGCTGCTTCAGGCTGAAGAAGAAAGAAAAAAAAACAACAGAGAATAATTTGTTACTCCTCATTTTGTGTCCTCACAGGGAGGCAGCGCTGTGACGGGACGTGAAGCCCGGTGGATGGAAAAGACGCTCAGTTTCACGGCCGTTTCTCCATCGCTGGTAAGTAATCTCATTCACCTGTCTGCGAACCCATGTCTAATGTCGTTGTTGATTCAGTGCAGGAGGGAAAAAAAATGAAAATAGAGGAAGCGGGCTTGTGGGTAATACACCGAGATAAATATGTTTTGACAGGCTAGCTTGTAATCCTTCACTTCCTTTTCCCTCCACTGCGCTGAGAACAATTCCACCTCATTGGGAAACATCCCAGCTCCACTGTATGTGATGCTCCAACCAAAAATCCTGTTGCTCCGTCTTCTGGTTATTACACCCATCCATTATGCCTTCTACGTTTCTGGCAGAGCCCCATGTTTGAAATAAACTAGAAAGATAGCGCAATAAACCCTTAGGTTTAAGCTTCAATACTTACTCTGGATCGGGCTTCATCTAGAGATACACTTGTTTTTTCGCCGCACCTTTTTGCTGTGGCTGCACTTTGTCTCTTTATCTCCGAGAAACAACGCGGCTCCGGCGGCAAACACGCCACACTTAATTACTACCAAAGATAATAACTTACAATGAAGCTCATGCTAATCAACCAACACCGAGTCAAACGGAGATAAGGATTTTTACCAACAAATATGTTGGAATAAAACCCTGTTGCTGACCTTTGACCTACCAGTAGCCTTTATGACCAATGACAGAACATGGACTGTGTTTTTTAAACTTGAACCCTTGTGTCACCTCACTCCAGTCTCAGCCTCAGTACAGCACATGCTGTAAATAGCATTCACATGTTTTTTATTTGATTAATTCCACAAATTAAATCACGCCCCTCACCGTCACACGCTAACGCGTCAATTTGGACAGCCCAAGATAAAATTAAAATCAATTTGATGTGCTGCACCGCCACAGCTACACGTCCGCTCAGCGGGACTCACCCCCCTCTTTGGGAGCCACTGGTGCAATTGGAATAAAAAATATCACATGTTACCTATGCCCCCCTCTTTGGGAGCCACTGGTGCAACTGGAATAAAAAATATCACATTCCATGTCAGAGGTGACTTTAGTTTTTCAACTGCTTCAATTAAGGAAAAACAATAATGGAGGATTGTTTCCTTCATTTAAACAGTTGAAAAACTACTTGTTCATATTTTTCTGGCTCAGAAAACTTAGTTCACAGAACCACAGACCCAGACTCGGTCTACAAACACGGCCATCCTTCTCTGCCTTAAATCAGTCGTCATACAAATCAGCACAAAAAAAAATCCACATTTTATTTTTGTTACCGTCCTCATTAAAACAGCTCCTCTCCACTGTGCTCTGATTGAGAGTGTCCCACAAACACAACACCGCCTCTAACCTTTAGGCAGGGCTGCAGGAGGATTGTGGGGATGCAGCGGCACCACGGCTGTCATGGCCGATCCCAGTAATGGCTGTTAAAACGGTGGCCTCTCCACCCTGTCTGCACTGTGATTGGACGGGTGGTAAAGACGGAGGTAAGAGCTCCGAGACGACAGGGAGAAAACGGAGTGGCTCCCAGATAAAAGCCTCTTTCCTCCAGTTGTTTTGATGTATGGCTGTTGGAAGGAGCCGCGGTGTCACAACCTGAGAGCTCACTGATACCTTCAAACTACTGTAGTTTTCATTTGCCGAGTACTTTTGTCTGCAGTTTTGTTTGTTGAAGCACCTCCGGTGTGTTATCAGGTTAGAGCAGCCACGGAGGCTGAGCCAGACAAGAATCTGAGGAATCACAGTCTTTTTTTGGATGAAGAAGAGACTGCAGATAATTTTCTATTTTTGCTCATCATGCAGCATTTAAGACTTTTTAAGGTCTGCGTGGTGTGGACGGCTGTTGTATCCGCGGCAGAATCTATGACTTTTTAATGCAGGGAGACTGGTGAGGATATAAGACGATGTCAGGAAGGCGTCTGTCCAGGGTCCTGAAATAACCTTTTACACATGACCAGACAGTAACAGTGACATCTGAGTCACACATTCAGGTCTGCTGTAAAAACACATCAATATCTGAACCATTTGCATTCAGAGTTACACTCCACTGAATGCAGTAATCTCCACAGATCTTCTGGTTTAACCAGTGTATACAGGTGGAGACACTGGGGAATGCATTCTTTCAATGTGAAGTGCTCACAGAACCTGAAAACAAGTGTGAGTGTGTGTATGTGTGCCCTCTCCTCCTCAACATCTGTTAGCTGGTGTTGTAGCCTGTGTGTCTGAGCCTCCTTTGAAAGCAACACTAAATAATTACCAGGGTGAGCAGGCTAAATGGACCGGCCCTGACCTCAGCCGTGTCGCTCCCAGCCCTGCTTTAGTAGGAATATTAACTCACACAAACGTGCCTACAAAGGGACGGGCCAGAGGTTGAACCACCGTAATGAGAGAGCCTGTTTTAGTGGGAGTTAAACCACACAGTGTCATTGGTCAGATGAGGCCGGGCTGACAGTTCACATCCAGCCTTTGTTTTTGTTTGGTTTTGTTTTCTTGGGGACTCCAAGGAGATAATTAGACTCCTCATTTTTATGGAATCTAACTTGGACTAAACACCTTTCAGGCTGAATGTGAAAACCCTGGACTAAACACCTTTCAGGCTGAATGTGTTTGCTAAAAAAACCCCCAAAAAAACCTGTTAGCCAAAGCTATAAAAGCTTTGAAAATATTTCTCATTGACTTTAAAGAGCAACTTTGCAAGTTCAGAGCAGGAGTTGTTAATAATAAGAGCTTCAGCAGACAGAGAGCAGGGTTTGTTTAATAAATCACCAGGACAGGAAGTAGATATTATTGGCACTGCTATAATACGCGGTATAATAAAGCAATTGCAGGACATAAATGGTATTGACAAAGTCAGAACTTTTGCCATGTTGTTGTTGCCGTTGCTGGAGGACCGTGAACTTTACATTGTGTTGCTTAACTCACAATCGGGGGCAATGGGAGGGGGGAGGGGCGATGAGCAAGAGGTTTTAACAGTGGAAGGGCAACATAACTGCAGCAGTTAAAATAAAAATAAAATAAAAAAGAGCCTCATTTCCTGCGTAGGAGGAATCTTGTTAAAAAAAGTAAAACAATTATCCTTAAACTACTAATATTTAGATTTACCTCTGGTTTTGGCTCCAGATCAGTTTGACTCGAGGCGTGATGTAGGACAAGGCAGATACTTGGATTAGGTATTAAAATTAAAAGTTATTCTGATGGAAACAGCCGACTGTAATAAAATAAAAATAAAATGGCTCTGAGCATTTTCTCGCTAAAGTTTTGTCGCGCTCACACCTACGCACTTCACCTTATTACCCACAGTGCCGAGCCACCTATATAAAACTGCCTTCCAGCTCATTGCTATTGTCTTAATCTCAGCCTAATGATGACATCACTGTGCATCGCCTAGGACATTGAAAGCATCGCTGGATTCCTTTTTTTCTCCTTGACCAGTTGGTGTAGCTTCAATATTTTTAAGGTTTTGTTTTAAAATTTGCACGAGAGTATTTTCAAACCAGCCATGAACAAACGTTAAACACATCCAGTGGAATATGGGGGTAACTGGGGGTTAACTAACTAACAGGTAACTAACTATTTTACTGTAACTATTTTACTGACCTNCCCCCCCCCCCCCCCCCCCCCCCATATGGGTCTGATTACAGCTGTCAAGTTGTATTTAATGCATGCAGGTGTACGACGGTGGAGCCGACCTTGTGATTCAGTGTGAAGTCAGTGTGAGATGCTGTGTTGTATGCGTGGGTGGAGCTCTTGTGTGTGAGCGAGAGTGATGGCTTCTGAAACGCACACTCCTGTCTTCCTGTTTCACCTGAGTGACTGATTAATGTCAGAGGAAATTGGGTCGATGAGGTGGAACCGTCGGAATTGTTCTGTTTCCCAGGGGATCAATACTGTGGCGGAACACAGCCGGAAAGACTCAGTTCAAGTACCAGCGTTCACTCCCACACTGAACACAAGTCGACAGTGAGGGCTGGTGCTGGTGCACTGGAACGCTGGCTGTCCTCTGTACTGAACGATCACGCACACAAACCACTGAGTTAAACAAAACAGCAGCCAGTTACCTGTTCTGCTGGACAACTACCCTCATCTGTATTAGTAATGGTTTGTACTCATATACTGTAGTACTTTTCTAGCCCTGAGGAGCACTTTACACTACAGGTTTAACCTTTAATATAGGGGGGTATAACCTGCTTAATCTGCAATCCAACCCACAATCCTCCTGGGTGTCAGTACTACCTACTAAATAAAACAATGCTAAATAAAAAAAAAAACATAAAAAATTTTTAGATTTTGAAAACTTTTGCTACGGGCAGCCTGGTGGCTGGGACTGAAGCTACATCGAAGTATTATTAGTTAAAGCTGGTCTTGGTTGAGTCCGTCTCAGAGTTCGACTCTTTGATGCAGTTTCTTTAGATTGATATTTACACTGAGCTTGGACTGGGCTCAATACAGACCAAAACCTCCTCTGTGGTCTACGCCGGTGGAGTGAGTCCAGGATCGGGGAGTGTTTAATTTGTAAAGCTACGCTGTTTGATTATTACTGTTTTATTCTGTGGGAAAAACGTACTTTTACTACTGATTATGTGCAGACGACCGGTTGACAAACTGCCGGAGTGTATCACTGATGTCAGTTGTTTATTTCAGAGAGCAGCGTTCTTGGTCTGAGTGTAGCCCTCAGCTCTGGAGCTGGGATTCAACATTTTTATGGCCAACATTACCCCACAGCTCCTATAAAGTCAGAATATTAAAAAGATCAGATAGAGCTTCAGATTGGGGCTTTCTTTAGTAACTATTTTCATTTATTAGGGCTTTAGCTGAGCGATAAAGAACTACTTGAGCTAATGGATCTTTCTGGAAGTCACCCACACCAGACACAGATATTGAAGTCCGTGACCTGGGTGGAAGAAAACCTCCTTTTTCTCCCAACCATTTTTAAAATTTATTTTCTTTTTGTCTCTCACTGCACATCATTTCCTCATTTCTTTTGCCCTCAGTAGTAAAGACTTGGAGCTGTCAAACACGAGTGTTCACTTCCTCCTCTGCTCTTTATCTCCCTGACTGCACCCCAGGACAAAGTAAGAAGATTTTCTCGCTTGACTTATTTTATGTTCTGCCTCTTTGCGGCCTTTTCTGCTCCAAAATGCTGTTTAGTCTTGTGTTACTTCCTTTTTTACCTCAGTCCTCCCTTGACAAATGTATCACAGCCCCCCCCCCGTCTCTCTGCTCTTTTATTTCCTTGCACCTCTGTCTCTCACTCCATGCATCTTCCTGTCAACCTCCATCTCTCTCTTCCATCTGTCTGTAGTGAAGACAGCACTGTCTCTCTTCTTCTCCTCATAAATATCAATAGGTCTGTGTCTCCTTCCTCTTTTCCACTTTGCAACAGTAAAACGGAGACAAACTTTTTAAGATCCCAGAGTTTTTACATGATTTACAGCCGGTGTCGCCGCGGCGGCGGCGTGGGCCGCTGCTCTTATCCACGCTGATGTAGAATGAGTGGGTTTCACTGCTGTATAAATAAAGCCATAAAGGGTTTTCCAGCGGCTTCCTCTGTGCATTAAAGTATTCAAAGGACAGTTCCTTGACTACTGCAAATATAATTTACTATGACCTTGAATTCTACTCAATAGGAAAAACACTACAAATCCTACAAATGGTACCACCTGGTATTTCATCAGAGTAAAAACCCATGAGCAGCATAAATGTTTGCTGTTTATCCCGATACGTGCTGATGATCCTGGACAGGTTTACATCTGATGAGACTTTTCTTTATAAACATTATCCTGAACTTAGATGTAAATGGAGGCTTAAATCATCTAAAATTTCTATTTTTTCCATTTTTAAGTGCTTGGAAATATTCATATTAATTATGGACTTACAGCCGGCAGCTTTCAGCTTTGTGCACTGATAGCTGTTAACCTTCACAGTGTGTCTGAAGTCATGAAAGCAGTTCTTGGATTTGGTGTCACATCAGCTGTGACTGCAGATAATTTTCGTGACCTCGATGGAACTGTTATCTACATTTGTTTGGAGTGTTGCACTAAAATAGACCGTGAACACAAGGCACTTGTTTCACTTTTTATGGCACGTAGGCGTATGACAGGAGGTTAGGTTTCAAGAACGTTCCTTCCTATAGGAGAAAAACTTCTATAGAAATCAGCAAAAAAAAAAAAAAAAAAAAAAGAAAAAAAGCCAGACAATGACAGTAAGAGTTCAACTAATCTACGAAGTATAAATCTCTAGAGTCAAACAGTTTTCCTTCCTTTTTTCCCCCAGCCCTCCCTTGACAAATTTATCCCAGCCCCCCCCCCCGTCTCTCTGCTCTTTTATTTCCTTGCACCTCTGTCTCTCACTCCATGCATCTTCCTGTCAACCTCCATCTCTCTCTTCCATCTGTCTGTAGTGAAGACAGCACTGTCTCTCTTCTTCTCCTCATAAATATCAATAGGTCTGTGTCTCCTTCCTCTTTTCCACTTTGCAACAGTAAAACGGAGACAAACTTTTTAAGATCCCAGAGTTTTTACATGATTTACAGCCGGTGTCGCCGCGGCGGCGGCGTCGGCCGCTGCTCTTATCCACGCTGATGTAGAATGAGTGGGTTTCACTGCTGTATAAATAAAGCCATAAAGGGTTTTCCAGCGGCTTCCTCTGTGCATTAAAGTATTCAAAGGACAGTTCCTTGACTACTGCAAATATAATTTACTATGACCTTGAATTCTACTCAATAGGAAAAACACTACAAATCCTACAAATGGTACCACCTGGTATTTCATCAGAGTAAAAACCCATGAGCAGCATAAATGTTTGCTGTTCATCCTGACGTGCTGATGATCCTGGACATGTTTACATCTGACGAGACTTTTCTTTATAAACATTATCCTGAACTTAGATGTAAATGGAGGCTTAAATCATCCAAAATTTCTATTTTTTCCATTTTTAAGTGCTTGGAAATATTCATATTAATTATGGACTTACAGCCGGCAGCTTTCAGCTTTGTGCACTGATAGCTGTTAACCTTCACAGTGTGTCTGAAGTCATGAAAGCAGTTCTTGGATTTGGTGTCACATCAGCTGTGACTGCAGATAATTTTCGTGACCTCGATGGAACTGTTATCTACATTTGTTTGGAGTGTTGCACTAAAATAGACCGTGAACACAAGGCACTTGTTTCACTTTTTATGGCACGTAGGCGTATGACAGGAGGTTAGGTTTCAAGAACGTTCCTTCCTATAGGAGAAAAACTTCTATAACAAAAAAAAATCTGATTAAAAAAAAAAAAAAAACAGTAAAAAAAAGCCAGACAATGACAGTAACAGTTCAACTAATCTACGAAGTATAAATCTCTAGAGTCAAACATCCGGCCCGCTCTGGGTTCAATACGGCCCCCTTGATGAATGTTTAAAGTGAAGAAATGCACTGTGAAAACACTGCATGTTAGTGATATTTTTAATTTGTTTCTACAGTAATATATTTGTACTAATTTGCATGAAAACACAGGGGAAAAACATGGACTTATTGTTATTTATTCACTGATTGGACGAGCTGATCGGACCTGACCTGTGACCAGATGGTCAGCAAATGATTTTCTGGTTGCGCGGGCCGATCTTTTTTACACGTGTCAGAAAACAGCCAGGAGCTGAAGCTAACATGTCGTTAGCCTGGAAGTACCTCACTGTGAGCCAAGATAGTTCTAAGCTCGCTACTTGTAATACCTGTAAACGTGAGGTTAACTGTTCCCTGAAATACTCTGATAGCTGAGCCTCGCAGTATCACTGCACACTCACACGTACAGTACACACATTTATGTACACATTCGTAGTTGGCGTACTCACTTGTTCTGGTGCTTGGAGCCCTGAAGGTGTGCGTGGTACTGTTCAATGGAGTTGAGAACCACACTGCAGACGTTGCAGGAGTAACTACTGCGTAACCCTGGAAAAACACACACACACACACACACACAGAGGTTACACCAAGTTCAATGACTGCATGGTTCACAAAGAGCCTTAAAAGTCACCCTCAGCAGCAGCATGTAGGTCAGCAGCAGCAGCAGCAGCAGCAGCAGCAGCAGCAGAAACAACACGTAAATAGAACAAGATAAGAGTCTTATTTTACACCTTACATTGCCGGATAATTCCTTGTAATTAGAGTGCATCTGCAGAAAGATTTGATTAGGCTAATCATTAGCAGAAAACTGGCTACATTTTTGGCTCCTTTAATGTGTGCCTGTGTGTGTATGGGTGGGATGTGATGAGGGGAGGGAGGAGGGGGGGGGAGGGAGAGGGCGGGGGGGGGGGGGGGGGTGAGAAAAGAACAGTGCGATGTGTCTGTGCAAGTGTGTGCTTTTGTATTGTACTCGCACTGCGAATGTGTGCTGCTCGAGATTGTGCCGCTCAGACACAGATGTGAATTAATTAGAGGGTTTGCAGGTGGTCCAAATGAACCGCCAAAAATAGATGTAGTAGGACGGAGATGCTGACAGAGCGGGGTGAAGAGTGATCGAGTGGGTGGAGTGGGGGTCGGTAGAGAAAATGCGAATCGAGTGGGGGAAGAAAAAAAAAAAGCTTTGCTGAAATATAAAAAGTCTCAAATTACTAGAAGGAGAAGAGTTTAGCAAACTGGGGAGAAACTGGGATTTGGTGACAAGAAGAAGTGATGGCAGTCAAACAGTTAGATAAACAGAACAGTGAGAATACTAAATGTTGCCTTCCCAGAACATCTGTGGTCTCCACTGTCTAATTCTGCTCTTCAGAAGTCAGGACTCATGTCTACAAATCCATGTTTTGTTATTTTTGAGTCCCCATTTATATTTTTCTTAAAGTGCGTTGGAGACCATAATGTTTTTTTTTAACTGTTTCACGTGGAGATGTCACTGCATCAGCAAACTAAATCTCTCTCCACCTCACCTCCACTTCCTGTTCTCCTCTCGTCCCATACACTCCTCTGATTTGCTTTTAAAGTTTTGGTGATGAATGTGTACCCGTGGGCGTGAGCGGTGAATAAATCAGTGCATCGGTGCCCTTTTCTCTGCTGTCATTTTTGTCCTTGAGATCTATGAGATGTTGCTGTGTTCCTCCACCTCTTGGCCTTCTGCAGAGGTAATTG
>NC_024318.1:8443472-8444380 GCF_000523025.1 Cynoglossus semilaevis | reverse complement strand
GAGAGGGAGGGTGGGGGGAGTGGGGGGGGGGGTGAGAAAAGAACAGTGCGATGTGTCTGTGCAAGTGTGTGCTTTTGTATTGTACTCGCACTGCGAATGTGTGCTGCTCGAGATTGTGCCGCTCAGACACAGATGTGAATTAATTAGAGGGTTTGCAGGTGGTCCAAATGAACCGCCAAAAATAGATGTAGTAGGACGGAGATGCTGACAGAGCGGGGTGAAGAGTGATCGAGTGGGTGGAGTGGGGGTCGGTAGAGAAAATGCGAATCGAGTGGGGGAAGAAAAAAAAAAAGCTTTGCTGAAATATAAAAAGTCTCAAATTACTAGAAGGAGAAGAGTTTAGCAAACTGGGGAGAAACTGGGATTGTGCCTGTTTCAAGGGTGATCCAGGACAAGTATACAGGGCTATATTAGCATATTATGAATCTATTAGGAGATTGTCACTAATCCGCTAACGCACTATTACGTTCTCATTTGCCAAAATGTCATTACATCTGTTCTTTCTTAATGAAAAGGCTATCAACTGGAGAAGAGGTAATTTGCGAAATGAGAATAATTCTGCCTCCGCTTCTCCTTCCTGTAAATCTACCCTGCTGTAAGGATTAGCCAGAGAGCAACAGTGCAGTACAGTTTAACACACACACACACACACACACACACACTGACGCAGCTGCCCCTGCTTTTAGACTGACTGATGTCACCCCCCCTCCCTAAGTTCTACTGATGTACAACATACTGCATCTGTTAGTTCTGCCAAAATATGTCTGCCGTTCGGACACACAGCACACACACACACACACACACACACCAGTGTCCAAATTTAAATCCACTACAGTATGTGTGTTGTGGTTATTAATGCAGTCCTGGCATCAGGCCACACAGATAGGCAAGGCATTGAAAGTGTGTGG
>NC_024318.1:8417133-8443439 GCF_000523025.1 Cynoglossus semilaevis | reverse complement strand
GGAAAATTGTGCGCTCAACAGGAGTGACAGCAGAACGCCCTCCGTAAACGTGGCTGCTCTCGGAGTGGTGTTTACGAGGGTGTTCAAAACACGGTTAATTACATAAAAAGAAATGCCAAGACAGAAGACAGAGACAGAAATGAGGGGGCGGATGAGCTCAGACGATAAGTGTAGTGGGATTGTTTTTTTTTTATAAATTTGAAGTGGAAGACTCCTGGCATTGCTGGAAGTTGTGAACCAAGCAGTAAAAGGGCCAACTGTTGACAACTGAACATCCTCAAAATATCATTCAAAGTGCAATGCAACATGAAATGCTAACTCCGTCTTTATGGTCTTTTGTAACATATTCATACAGACACTCTCATTTCCTCTTGAATTTTAAACCCACAAAGACCGACTGCTGAGACCCAGCTGGTTTTGTCACAGTTGCTGTGAACTCTAGCAGGTAAACAGAAACCCAGACGTGGCTAATTTGTGGCTAACTTGGCTAACTGTGCTGTATCATTAAATTTATACTCTAACTAAAAACGATGAAGGAATGTTAGTTCAATTATTTACATTTCAATCCCAGATGATATATATATATATATATATTTTTTAGTTGTTATTTGAAAATGGTCTGAGGAAATAGAACAGGATGTTGCGGAGTAACTGATCAGAAGGTTGCTGGTTTGAATCCCATGACTAGCAGGGCTGTGATTTGTCAAACATGTCAGATCTCACCGGGGCAAATGTTGGTGGTTTAAGAATTCGAATGTATTCCAGTGGCAGAATAAAGGTTTTTACTCTTGTCTAAATAAGCAGAGTGGAACATCAGTTTAAAAATAAATAATTCCAGGCTGATTTCCTCTGTTTTCCACATTATTTTCCTATGGGGCAGAGTGTAAGTGTAACTCACTTATCTGTAATTTAATTCACCGTGGAGGTAGAACAGTAGCTAACACACTCACAACCCTCGGAGACTGTGTCCTACCGGCAGATCATTATTTTATCATGCTCTGTACAAGATTAAAAAGAAGGAGAGCCCAAACACCGGCCCACCGAGATCCAATCAAAACCAAGCGTCTGAAGCAAAGGCTTGAGTTGGAGTCTCGCTGGATTTCACCATGAATACCAATGCAGAGGAAGAGCAGCGAGCGTCGGCTTTGTATCAAACTAAGTCCAAGTGGAATTTAACCAAGCAACAAACTCATGAAAATGTAATTCTTTTCTTACAGTGACCGGTTCGTTTTACAGGAAATGTGAAAGTCGTTTGAAAAAAACCATCTGAGTTTAGACCCAAATATTGGTATGGACTGTTGAGAAAAACGCTCTGTGAACACATACATACTACTGCGATACTGTACATGGTATATTTCAGGTTTTCCGACTATAGCATCATGATAGGAATATTGTTTTCACTGTTCAGAAGAACAGAAGTCAGTTTTGTCTGGGACGAACTTCTGTGTCTGTCTCTGGTAAAAGCTTTTTTTTGGTTGAATCTTCTGTGGCCAAAAACTAGTTTAATTTATCGTGTTTTGGAGCAGCAGGTTTTCTATACTTTAAGTAGTAAAATACTGTGATGTCGATGCTGTTGACGGCAGTGAAAACTAACCAAAACTACAGATAATATCCTGCAAAAATTGACAGCCAAAATGGAAAGTGACCAAAATTTGACCACAGAATCAGTCGTCACCCTCCATGAGGGTGAATGTTGGAAATACTTCTCAGTAGTCCCTCACATAGTACCTCACAGTACTATGAGGTACAGCGAGTCCATGTAGTTCACAACGAAGGCAGTCTCATGGGACGTGAGGTCAGCTCACAGTCCCAACACTGCCACTGTAATCAATTACACACAATTTTCTTTGCTTTGGTGATTCACCCTCTCTTGGGTCTTTAAATACACACACACACACACAGACACACACACACACACTTCTCGCGGCTTCTGATTCTCCACTGCACCCTCTCCAGAGAGCAGAGACAATGCACCCGCTCTGCCTTTAGGGGTTTCTAACCCTGTCATGATTTATGTTTAGACGCAGCCAAGTCAGCCGGGCTCCATCCAGCCTCAACGGCGCCCCCTCAATGCAACTCCCTGGCCCACGTCCGTAATCCATCTCCAAGGGTTTTGTCTGGCACCAGGCCAAGAAAAATAACGACATTGTCCCCGATGTCCCCGTCTGTGCAATTATACCAAAAAAAGAGAGGAAATACTGTGCGGGACCTCGTTGTGATTTTCTGAGGTTATTTAGTCGCAGCGTTATGAAAGGGAGCGGCAGTAAATGTAAAGATTCAAGTACAGTACAATGGCTGGATGATCAATAGGACGTACAGTACAGCAGAGCAGAGGAGACGGGGGCGCTGTTGGAGTATAAATAATTCACCTGCGTCTCGTGGGGAGCTGACGAGGATGACAGATGAGATATGAGGAGTGATTGAACCTCTGGTGGTTTCCATGCAGAAACCAAACCGACACGCACTCAAACACAGTTGTGTATCGCAGGAAGAAGACGGTAAAAAGATACATTTAATCTTAAGAGAACAGGACGTTGAGAAAGAGGTCAAAAAGAAACGAGACAGAATGTCCCCTCCTGGTTTTCTCAGCTGCCACCTCACATTCATCCCTCCATCTGTGATTACGCCCTGCACACCTGTGACTTCACACCTGAGCTGGCGATAAAACAAATCTCAGATGTGAGAATCATGCGCGGGCAGAACCGTGAAACCCGGAGAATAAACCACTGCTGACAGTGTTTCTGACTTAATGCACTGGAAGAAACACTTGATTGACGGCACGTATGATGGATCGTGTCAGCAGTGAGTCCACGCTGACTCCTCCACTGACCTTGAAGAGAACGTGGGTCTCTGACTGTGCATTCAAACATGACATTCTACTAAAAGTTCTTGGTAAAACCGTTTGAAAAATCTGTCCCATATTTTCTCGTCTTGTTTACAAGTGCTGAGGAACAAAATTACCTCCAAATTGGCTGATGGCTGGTTGAGGGATCTGGGTCACAGTGTGTAGACGGGAGGATGATATCTAACATGACACCACTTAAAGCCTCTGAGCCACCGGAGGCAGCACCGTGACTCATGCTTTTAATATGATTGGCTTCTTGAGATAATAGTTTATGTCGTGGCACCTGGACCACACATCACAGACACACGGAACAAAGGAACACTCTGTTGGTCTGTTGGTGTGGACTGATGTTACAAATACCATACAATTAAAAAAAAAAAGGCTAAGCCAACAGGTGGCGCCATAAACCAATCAGAACATAGACATGAACAGTTGTTTTACAGTATAATTCAGATGTTAGTAAACGTCATCAGACTCTAGGGGCGCCATCACTGGTTCTAGATCTTGTTAAGTGAGCGTGTGTGTGTGATTGACAGCTGAATAATCCAATAAGGACCAGACAGTGATGGGGCATCAGATGTGTTCACTGACCTCACTGGTTATCTTCGCTCATTTCCTTCGTCTCACTTAAGTTTTCTTAAAAAAAACAACTTGTGTGTTCTGAGTCGAAAATGTAGCTCAAAAGATTTTTTTAATATTTTAATTTTAATTTAATTAAAATGAAGCAGAAACTGTCTTTTCTTTCTCAGCATTTGAAGAATGGCTCCTCCTCTGTCTGGTTTTTAGGTGTTTGCTGTGGACTATATTTTATCGGAGGACTCACTGTACAGTGTCTCACTGATGCTGCTGTTTTTTAAAAATTGTTTATACCAAGGTAAAAATCAATTTAAACATAAATTTAAATGATTAATTTGAGAAAATACATATTTAAACATAAATTTAAATGATTAATTAAGCTTTTCAGTGTCTAAGAACTAAAATTAGTTTCTCTGAAATGTTCTTTCGGTTTTGAGAAAATACACGGAGCCGTTTCTCAGGTTTTAATTAAATTGGATTGAGATGTGACGTTAAATGTTAATTTGAATGTGTTATAAAAAGAAATACTTGTTAATAGAATTCAAAACAGCTCCACACTTTAGAAGGATAAAATGCTAAAATTTACCAAAGCTGTTTCCCAAACCTGCTGGAACACGTCGTCGTTATTTAAATCAGAAAATGTTGAAAATAAAACCACGCTTTTAGGAAGACTTAACAGTAGACGAAAGACTTAATGTGTAAATGACATAAGGAACTGTAACTGTGTCTTTTACTTCAGACCAAATATCACTTCAGTTTGTTTTCCAATGTAATTCTATATTTGGATCTATTCAAATATTTACAGAATCCCAGACATGTTGGTATGAATCGGTGCTCCATGTGAATTGGTGTCAACTTACACCTGAGTTGTAAAAGAAGAAAAAAAAGGGAGAAAAAACAGTGAGGAGGGGGCGGACGGGGGAGGGCGATACCCTGCTGTTCTCGTACTTTCACAGGGAGTCGGCTCAGTTGTCAAACTTCCTGCCTGTGACATATGTGTTTCTACCATCAGCAAATCTGACTCTGTAATGTGTTGTCATTTCGGAGCCTGTGTCATGGTCCTATGCCAGCTGCGGTCTTGTAGCTGACAGTTTTACACATTGCGACGTTGGCACTAATGAGTGTAAGGGCTCTGCGGTAAGATGAGCAGCCGGCGACCCGAGACGGTGTGTGTGGAAAGGTTAGACAGGTGACGGACATGACGTATCAGGATTTAGCTTGGTCTCACACATAAGGTTGCTGTAATTAGGTATAGACATGTGCATGTCCCAGATGATGGATGAGGGTAAGGGAAGATGATCAGTGTAGGAGTGGGGGGTAGGTGTCGCTATTCCAGATCGGTTTCACCCCGGGTGGGCTTCTGAAATGCCCACATGTCAGTGCTGCTACAGCTGCTTTCACTGCCACTCTATTTCTTTCCTCTTCATCTCCTTCAGGAGTTCATGGCTAAATCAGAAGTTACATGTCAACCTGGTCTGGTCTCGTGGTCTGGTGCTGTACAGTGTAAAGAACCCTTTTACCCTTTAACCTCGTTAGACCATAACAATACTCATAGCTTTTAAACAGGATTTATTTGTTTTAGAAATTCTGTATAAAAGCTAGCTAAGTATTGTAGTTTCAGAAAAAAACTAAAGATTTCACAATAAAATCAATGTACAACAGGAGATTTCACAATAAAATCAATGTACAACGGGAACAGAATCTGACCGGTTTAAAAACAAAGAATTACATTTTTATCAATGAAATAATATACATTTGTTTGTTTAAATGTGTGTATATATGTGGATATATGCATGTATATATGTATCTATATTTATCTCTATATATCTACAATATATGTATACATATGTATATTTATATATGTATGCATTAGTGTTTTAATATATATCTATATCTCTATATATCAACAGTGTATATTTGTATGTATATGTAGTATTTGCCATCAGCATTGTGAATTGCATGACATTATAAAAAAAATATATTGTAACCAGACCAGTTAATATGGAGTTAGAGTTAATATGGAATGTTTTAGTGATATATATGTTAACATGAGAGATAAATATATGTGCTGGGCAGTGACTCACTCTGCCTTTTAAATAAGTCAATCACTTCCTCACTTCATGTGGCGTGGCCGTGGAGTGTGACAGATCTTAAATGTGATCCCTCTCTATCCCCTTCCCCTCACACCACCGTCTTCTACCAGCTCTCCTGCCTTCTCTCATCATCCCTGTGGGGCTTTGGGGACATGAAGCTGACCTGTGCTCTCCGTGGCATCCAGACTGCCCGCTAGCTGCTCCAGGAGACGCGCCCTGGCTGCGTTCCTGCGGTGTTTCTTGCCTTCGTAGTGCTGCTGGGCCATTAGTGGGTTGTTGAACCAGGCTCCACAGAGGCAGCAGTACTTGCCGGCTTCCTTTCCTCCATTCCCGCCGTCCACGGCCACCGGCCAGGGTAGTGCTGGGTTTGGAGTCGGGCATGTGTTTGGGTCTGCGGGCTGTGGCGTGGACGGGGAGGAATCTTGGAGAAAAGGAGAGGGAAATAGAAATGAAAATTTACAATAATAATAATAAATTTACATTTATTTACCTAGTATTTTAAAACCTGTTAAAATTCATTTTTTGGCCTCAAGTAACAGTCAAAAAATAAATAAAATAACACTAAAATGACAAAATTAACAGTTTTACTTATATCTAAAATGACAAAATTAACAGTTTTACTCTTATGGAATTGTCTTTTGAAATGTTAACAACATAATCACAGTATTTCAGATTCAAATATTTATCCCAAAGTAAAATGAAACATCAACCCTTTAGGCCACACCTGTAGAACCTACATCTGTGTTCTCTTTTTTTGTTCCGCTCCCCTTCTCCCTTCTCCTCAATTTTCCATTTTTGTCAACTCCTATCTCTATTTTCTCCCCTCCCCCGGCTTCTGCCCACTCGTCTCCTATCTTTTTTCCTCCTCTCCCCTGCCCCCCCCCCCTCCCCTCCCCCTCTCCTCTTCCTCCCCTCTCCTCCTTCCCTCCTCTCCTCTCCTCCCCCCTCCTCCTCTCTCGTCTTTTACCCTCCCCTCTTACCTCTCATCTCCTCTTCTCTGCCCCCACTCCCCTCGCCTCACTTCGTTTTGAGAGAATGTAAAAAATAAAAGCACGGCAGACTTCCAGGTGACCTGCTCCTTGTGACATCAGGCTGGTTACCATGGCGATTGCCCATTTATAGCCAACAGGCACTGACATGTCCACAGGACGCGGTTGTGGCTCACACAGAGAAGCGTGGCTGTGCCCATGTGTGTGTGTGAAGGTGGGTGTATGGGTTAGAAATGTGTGTGTGTGTGTGTGTGTCAATCTGGAGATTGAGGCTCACACACAACAAACTGCTTCTGTGTAAAAGATAAAGTATTTGTCTCCGTACAGCAGGAGGGTCCACCGTCAGTGTGTGTGAGGAGAACCTATGATGCCAGATGGTCCGGCCAAATGTGCGTTTGAAACGTGTCACTGAAATTTCTATTTTCTATAGAAATTTCTATTTCTATCTGGAGGTTTGAATAAGTCGCGTCATGAACTGAGTATTTATCACGTGTCCACTGCTCCACTGCTCCACACGACACCTCAGTCTTCTTTTACTACAGACACGGACTGTGCTAAGAAAGTGAACATGTGAAGGTGTTGACCAGCCACTCAGAGTGTGAGGGGTGTGTGTGGTTCTGGTATGGCTATACTCTTGGGGACAGTCTGTCCTCGTGGGGACATTTTGCTCTTTGAGATGCTCTTTTAAGGATCAGTTTTCATTATGGAGTTCGGATTAGAATTAGAGCCAGAATTCAGATTAGACGTGTGTTTGTCAGAGGTGAAGTTAGGTTAAGAGGCCAGGGATGAATTATGTCCATGAGTCTAATGGTTGGCAACAAAAACCTGTGTGTGTATGTGTGTGTGTGTGTAAGCTGATTGGTTGCCCGTACCTTAATGTGCCTTCAGGCTTGGTTCACATAGTTACTGTATCTATGGCTGTGTCTCTGCTCATCTCACCAACCACACCCACTCAAATCCAAAGATTTCAATGCTTTTCATTCCCCTCATCACTGATCACTGCTATTATTCTCCTACAAAACATAACCTTGTGACTCTCCCCCTGAGATACATGTGTATATATATATATAAAAATATATAAATATATCATCATTCATTTACAGCTGAATAGTTTCTAAATAAACCACTCAAGTCCCAGCTGTTGAATGAGCCCGTCAGGACATCTTTAGTGTTGCTGTGTTGTGCGTGAGGAAAGTTGCTCTCACTGTGGAGGCTCTCGGCGGAGCAGCAACAGGGACTCATGCTCTGATGCATTTTCATGTTCTCCCACCTTTGCTTTCCTCCTGACAGTGATGTCTGCACACTGGAGCAGAAGTAAGTGGTTTTCATGGAGTGGGGCACAGGCAACGTGAGTGTGTTTGTGTGTGTGCGTGTGTGTGTGTGCAGGAGATGAGAGAAATATTTGTGATTGCGATGAGCTGCATAGCTGCTGCTTCCGCTGCTCAAACCCGACACAGCCTCCCCTTCACACTGTTGATCCTGTTGGAGCTGAGATTGTCCGGAAATAAACAAACAAACACACAAACTGTATAACTAGGGTTGGAGAACGTAGAGTTCAAGAGGCTCTCTGCTCAAATGACTGCAGCGCACATGTTTCTTTTAGGTACGGCTACAGGCTGTTAGCATCGCTCTGAACACCAGACCCTGAAAAACTTCAACCTCAACTTCTCCTTAATTTAATTTATTTTACTCCTGTTTTATATAAAAAACAACAACAGTGGTTCCATAGTGTAGTGGTTATCACACCTGCCTTACAGCCTGGAGTCGTTCCCCAGAGGAACCACATACCTAATGGCGCCTCCTGTGTGGATTGCAGAGATTTGCACTGGGAATCTTCCTCCATTATGGGATGAATAACGGACTTCATTTTTTCATTTACTGTTCTGTCTGTTGTGGTCCCTGTGTCTGTAGATGTCAGTGAAATAGCCGTTCTTTTGTACATTTCTGACAGCTCCAGTGTCACCTCTCCTGGAATCTCCTCCTCTTCCTTCTCAGGTCACTCTCCCTCCCTCTCTCTCTCTCTGTTCACTCCGTCTCTTCTCTTCTAAGGTCCCACTGTCACATACTGTAAGTCAGACTTTTCTACAGTAGGACAAAGTTGAGACAAAGTCACTAAGTGGCTCCACAGTAATCCAGTGCTGTTTCTGTGAAATCTTACTTTGAATTCAACTTGAACATCATTACGAGGAGCTTTCCTACAGACGGAGGAACTGTCCAGGTTCCATCCTCACCCTCACTCCCACCCTCACCCTCACCCCCTGTTGACCCTCAATGAAAACCTTTAAGCAGCAGCACTGACAACCTGTACCTGTGTTTGTTGGGCTGGTCATGGCCGACGACAGTTTGGTCGGCTCCCCCAGCACCAGGCGGACTCTCTTGGCGTGGGTTTTACCCTGGTAGTGCGACTGGGCCACGATGGCAGAGGTGAAGAACATGTTGCACAAGGTACAGCACTTGTTCCTGTCCACTTCTGTTTCTGCACAGTCCTGGACGAAGGAGAAGGAGAAGAACTGGGATTAAAATGATAAAAATAGTGAAGCAGGGAGGAGAGTGGATCCTGGGGGAGGAGGAGAGAGTGTGAGAGGTGAGGAAGATTAAAGACCAGTGAAGAAGAAGAAGGAAACGGTGAGGATGTGGAGACAGACAGTGAGGTGAAAGTGGGAAAAGCAAAATGCCGCAGCAGAGGGAGATGAGATGAGATGTGAAGAGATCTGTCTGACTTCTCTGGGCTTCTCCTTGTCTTAAGCACAAAACACATCTACACAAAGGCAACAAGAAGGCAAATCAAATATTCATCCATCTCTCTGGGCTGGAGACTGAAGCCTGGCCTTTTTACTGCTGCTGGTTTGGTTTGCTGCTAATGAGAAGTAGCTCCGCACAACAGAGGAGGGAGATGGAGCGAACGCAAAGAACTGCTGGATTGAGGCGAATATACATGAAGTGCACATTTAAATGGAGGACACTTAGGTCTCCTCTAGTTAGGAGACACTAACAGGAAACAAAAATAAAGCAAAGAATTTCACAGCTGAGTTCTTCGAGGAGAGCATTCCGAGGCTGTGACTGCACTGTAGCAATGAAGGAGTTCTTTTCGCTTTTGTCAAAACGTGTTCCAATCTTTAAACTGCGTGTTATCAGCACCTTTTGTCAAAACGTGTTCCAATCTTTACTCAACAGAAAACTGCGTGTTATGGTGGTCAATGCTAAATGGTCAGTAAATGGAGATTATATTTAACTTAATAATAATAATAGCAATAGACAATAGTGTATTTAACAACATAAAGAAACACAAGTTCCATCTATCCATCCATCCATCCATCCCATGTTTGTGAATCCAGCAGTTAATCCACACCTCCACGGCTGTGAGCGTCTCCTGACGACCAGTCCATCTAATCCATATTATCTGACAGAATCAAAACGTGAATGAAAACTATATTTTATTCAGTTCTAAAAAGGAACAACTCAACCACTTCCTAAACTACTAGGTTTTGGCTTCAAAAATCTCCAGCAGGTGGGCAATTAAAACCATTGGATTTGGATCAAACCTCAAACAAACAAACGCAGCGACTTTTGTTTTGTGTTTATGTAAAAAAATAGCTGCATTCTCTCACAGATAAGGTTTCTACACTGAGATATAGTTAAAACATGTTCTGAAGTTCAGTCAGCAGATACATGTCTACACACATCAGTCCGTGCACTCCCAGAAATACACTGTGAACTTCCTTTCTTCCTCCTCCTCCTCCTCCTCCTCAGCCACTGTCACTCTTGTTTCTGTTTCACACCATCACCTTCCTGATGGCACAGATGTCAAATCAGGTTGAAGAAAACCCAGTCTTTGGAGAGAGGAGGGAATAACAGAAAGGCACCTCTGACAACATCTCTGAGTGTGTGTGTGTGTGTGTGCGTGTGTGTGTTTGAGAGTGAGTGTCATCGCTGGTTAGTGTGGTGAAGAGTTGATGTGAGAGTTAAGGACACCTTTACCTTCCAGGCTGGGCTTTACTCTCAGCTGCTGCGTCTCTTCTGTCTCGTCTTCTCTTCAGTTTTTTGACTGTCCTCTCTACCTCACACTGACTGACTGTCTGACTGTCTGACTGACTGTCTGACTGACTGACTGTCTGTCTGTCTGACTGACTGTCTGACTGACTGTCTGTCTGTCTGACTGACTGACTGACTGACTGTCTGTCTGTCTGACTGACTGACTGTCTGACTGACTGTCTGACTGTTTGACTGTCTGACTGACTGTCTGACTGTTTGACTGTCTGACTGACTGTCTGACTGTCTGACTGTTTGACTGTCTGACTGACTGACTGACTGACTGACTGTCTGACTGACTGTCTGTCTGACTGACTGTCTGACTGACTGTCTGACTGACTGTCTGTCTGTCTGACTGACTGACTGACTGACTGTCTGACTGACTGTCTGTCTGTCTGACTGACTGACTGTCTGACTGACTGACTGACTGTCTGACTGTCTGACTGTTTGACTGTCTGACTGACTGACTGACTGACTGACTGTGTGTGTTGTCTCTGCTCAGCCCTGACTGTTGACGCCACACACACAAAAATCAACTATTTATTTTTTAATTGTAACAAGAGGTTTTTTTAAAATATAATTTATTTAGCAGTAACTGTTGATCAGAGAAAGAGCACACTGATGTGCAGATGAAATGACTTCATGCTAGTTTGTGTTTTGAATGAATTGCGATCAAGTCTTTATTTTTCATTCATTAAACTCTGTGCACGTACTACAAAAAAAAAAACTCCTTTCTTCTCCCTGTCTTTAATAAATAAATCTATTTATTTTTTTTAATTTTGATCTCCTGCGTCTGTGAAGTCTACCTTCTGCACCTCTGTTTGTTCTATTCACCTCATATTTTTACCCCAACTGTGGGAAACCAAAGGAACTCTGCTCTGTTGTTTTCGCTTTAATCTTGAACGACAAAGATTTCTTTTTTTTTAATCTTGAACGACAAAGATTTCTTTTTTAAAAAAAAAAGAATGAAAGGTGCAACACACAAACCAGATTTTTTTTTAAAATGAAGACTACAGCTGTAATGATTAGTGTGAAATATCCATTACCGTTTGGCTGTAAAATTCATTAAAAAGCTATTTATGGTAATTTATTCATCTACTGCCTTCTCCTTCTCAGTTTGGCTCCAGCCAGTTTATTCTCCACCGTCTGGTCTTGAAAAATTATTAAAATAAAATTAAATATTTCACAAAGAATTTTCAGGAGCTTCTAAAAAATTATTCTTAAAAATATTTTATATTTCAGGAATTCACAATTACCGATAATAGTATACAGTATGTACAAGTAATCAAATACCCATTTACCACAACCAGCTGCCCCCCCCCTTCCTCAGTTGTATTTAGTGTACAGTATTGGTTTAATGTGATGTCAAGAGTAAAAACTTTTTATTTTAAACAGTCTTCTGTTAACAAGAAGGAAAGTAAACTTTTTCAGCTCTGTCCTCACTGTGGTTTCACACAGAAACACTGACCGTCAGTCTTTTACCCACAGGTCTGTTCCACCTGCTGCCTTCCAGTCCGTACTTAACTACTGAAACTCAACCATAGAAGTATCTGAGAGGGTTCCTGGTATCGGTGAGTACACAAATCACACAACCTGTAGCTCTACTTCGGTTCCTTAGATATTAATTTCTGGAAATTCTTATGTCGTATGTGAAAGGGACAAAACTAGTCATAAAAATGACTGTTTAATTCAGCTGTACTAACGTCAGGGAGGGTGGAATAACAGCAGGCGTCAGTGATCTCGGCTGTCACTGAACAGTAGAAGAAAAAAGGGAGTGAGAGACAAAGAAAATGTGTGTCTTTTCTCAGATGGAAGTCGGAGACAGATGTTACACCCAGGAATCAGAGACTGCGCTGAGAGATTTCTTTTTAAAGAAAATCTCTGGAGTTTGTAGCATGAATGACATATGTATAATTGTCAGTTGATCGCAGCTTCCCGTCGACTCGGTGCATCACTGTTTCCCTTCCATATTGCGTCTCAGCTGGACGGTTTTGCTCACTTCGCTCTCACGTTGCCGTCGTCCAAGCAGTCAAACTTCACACATCTGGTGAGACTGATTCACTGAGTGCGTCTCCGTCTCCGTCTCTGTCGTGCGCGTGTGCACACACAGCGGCTAAACCTGTTTGTCCTCACGCTGACAGTGACGACTATATCACAGAACAGTCTGTGTTTGGGTGGCTGGTTCCTGCTCATGCACCTAACAATAGACTTCTAATTAGCTGTTTATCTTCCTCCCCTTCTGTTTTGCCTCCTCTGAGCTCCCACTTCGTACTTCTCCCCTGCTCTGTGAGGATGCGCTGTGGGAGACATTTCTAAATATACACACGGAGCAGCACAGGGAAAACAAACAGTCTCTTTTGGACTTTGAAGTAGTGCTGAAAGTAAACTGTAAATTGAAAGGAGCCACAGTGCACGAGAGTTTTAGAGAAGAATATGGGGGTCAGGGAAAAACGGTGTTATCACTTGGCCTTTTGAGGAAACAGAAAGTGCAGCGGTGACAGAGAAAACCCTCCTCTGTCATCTGGCAGCACCTTAACGACCTACTTTCTCTGTTCTGTGGAATGCACTTTTACACAGCGGTTTATGCAGACGTCCAGCCATGGGATTTGAATACTTTGGCTGGATGCTGGCGTTTAATTTCTTCGGTAAAAATTCCTTTTCTGCCGCTGTTCCCATTGGACGGCAGCCTGTCAATCAGGACGGGAACAGAGGTGCAGAAGAATAAAACCAAAGCATGTACAGCTGCCCCGGGGAGGAGAGAGTGTGAGAGAGATGAAAGCAGAAAAGTTTATCACGAAATTAAATGATGAGGATCTGCAGCGGCCTCCTGAGGGCGGTGCTCCTTATATTGGTTTTTCCAGCATTGTCACTTGGTCACTGTCACTTCTCTGTATGAAAGGTTAGGAACAAAGTGCCGGCTGTGGAGCTCACAGTACGTACAACCAGCTGGAGGTGTGTGCGTGTGCACGTGCGTGTGTGTGTGTGTGTGTGAAGGCACATGGTCTGTTCAAAGACCCATTTGAGGAGAAAGCCAAGGTCTGAGTCATTTCTTATTCACTTTGGGAGACAGATGGAGACGCAGGTGTGTTGATACGTCCGCAGTATTTTTACAGTATGTGTGAGTACAGTATGTGTGTTTCCAAAAAAACCATGAACATTTGAAATCATTACACTGGAGTAAAGTTCGTAGACGGTATTTTACATTTAACACTTGCAGTTTTGTAATTTTGTTTGTTGTGTTGAAAAAAGATTTTCCCCTATATATTTTATGTTGTGTATATATTTACCAGCACATATGCATACATATCTGTTGTTATTCTCTACCTGCTATTTCTGTTCCAGCAGATACAGAACATGTTTTTGCATGAATATAATGTGAAGTCCTTCGTCCAGAGCCTTAGTATACCTTGTGATTTCAGTGACTAATTTACCATGGAGTACAGCAGAGCTGCAGTACATCCCACACTGATAGAAGTAAAGAATCTCCTTCACCCCCTCCTCCCCCCCCCTCCCCCCCCCTCCCCCCTTCTCCCCCACTTTTTTCCTTTCCTCTTTTCTCCCAGACTTGTTCCGTGACTTGTTTCGTGTGGATATGAGAGTCCTGCACAAACACAACCTCTGCGTTTGCAGAACAGAGTCCTAGAAACCTGGAAATACACAAACACAGTGTCCCATCTCCAGCCACACAACCCACACACCTGTGCACAGACACACACAAACAACCGGAGCCACAGCCGGCAACATCCAGATATAAAACTTTCTACCAAGCCTTTCTTTGGGAATCCAGTTGAAAACAACTTCACTGATAAGTCAAAAAATGAACTCTTCTGAATGTTTCATCAATACCGTGTGTTTTCCTGCTTTAACCTGCTCTTAAAAAGACTAAAACAGTGTTGTATTTGAGCAGGTAAAACGAGTCACAGGCTGGGTAACGTTCTGTAATTTCGTTTTTTCCTAAGACAGTAAAGGCATCACTGCCTTGTTGTAATTCTGCTCAGGCGGACATTGTGAGTCGTGACATGCAACAGTTTCTGTGATTACAGGGAGGAACATCAGTGTTTATGTCCCTGTTGTTGAAATGTTGTGGGTCACATATGGCCCACGCCCTGCTAGTTTAACCACCAAACCGTAGATTCTCTTTAGTTGTAGGAAACTTACTGGATTATCGGGCCTCAGTCTCTTGGACGGTGGTCCTCCGTCTTCAGGGTGCAGCATGTAGAACAGACGCACCTTGTTGGCGTGTTTCTTACTCTGATGTGAGGAGAGAGGTAAAACGGGGGGGCGGGGGCAGACAGAGAGGACATTAGGGAGCTTGAATCACTTTGACATCGCCCTCACAGACAAACATGGTCTATCAACGCAGCGATAACGTCTGTTCAGGAAGTGCTGCTTTGCACTGAAGGGTGACTGTGTTGTGTATAAAGAGCCATCAGGGGGCAGTAGAAGGGATTTCTAAGACTTTAAACACTTTTGACCCTTGTAAAAATCTGTGCTCTGAGGTCCCCCCTCCCCATCTCTTCCTCTCAGAGGGCTGAGGTTAATGAGCGGCGCTTTTAATACATGCACATGATTACTGGTCTTCAACGTAACCTCTTTCACAACAGGTTATTTGTGCTGCATAATTTACCCAGAAGAAGAAGCACAGTTTGATACTCTGACACGTCGGGTGAAACCAGTAGTTACCTTCCCTCCGACAGGTCCTTATTATAGATATCCCTCGCCTGTGGCACAGGCCTAATGCCTCCGAGCCGTTTCACACAGAAATAGACGGAGAGGGTTTGTAAGGCAGCACAGAGAGCTGTAAATACAGAACAATGAAGGTTCTAAACATTCTCTGGAGTCCAGACTGAATCCATTGCACTTGGACAGTTCCCGCATCTTCTAATTGTCAATGAGGAGGAAGCTATTCTGTCTAATCTAATTAGCATGCAGTGACCTTCACTCCTCCTCCCTGCATCACATCTGATACATTCTATAAACTCTGCTGCTGCTGCTGCTGCTGGCGGCAGCCAGATGCAGATATGACTTCTTTACATCAGCCGCGGCGATACTAGATTATAGAATGCATTGAAAATGGAAAAACGCTCCATTTCTCAAAAGCCGGATTTAACTGAATTACAATGTGTCGAACCTCCAAAGGTGACAATATTTCAAAAAGAGAAAAATAAAAAATTGATTTTCACTCCTATTCCTTCTTTCTATCACAGAAGTTTCCCTGCTATCGCTCCTGTCACCGTCTAATAACAGGGTGAAGGAGAAATCCTGTCAGTTCCGGTTGTGAAGAAAGACTGTCGTCCCTGTGCTGTATATTTCACGTCTCACAGACACAGGGAAGTGTTTTTTACACCCACTTTTTTAAGTAAAAAAAAAAAATCTTAACGTTGTGCTCGGTGTTCTCACAGTGTGAGAATCTAATAATGGTGCCTGAATGTAAAACTGAAGCCAAGACAGGCTACAAATGAAACTATTTTGAATAACATTGGTACTGTTTACTACAGCACACACTATGATAATAATGGTTTAATTAGTCCAAGATATTTAAATTCAAGGACATACACACAACACAAATGACCTTGAAATTGAAAGATAATTTCTCCTTATCCAGAGTAGACAAAGACTAGGAATAACATAATGTTACTTTTTTCAAAATGAGTAGTGGGTGTAGAGGCGGACCACCAAAAAGGAGACACTGTTCAAGTGCTTATAATAGATCCAGAGACAATAGAGAACGTCTGCCTGCTGGAGACACTGCTAATGCTCTCTGTGTGTATCAGAGCTCCTGCTACGGCTGTTGTTATGGAGCCTGTTTTTCCAGATCTGTTGTTGTTGAGGGGACACTTGTTTGACATTTTCGCATGTCCCCACTGAGTGAGAGGGCATTTCAAGCAGTGAGATTTAGTTCAGAATAGTCTAAAATAGACCGTTGAGACCGTGTGACTGGTCAAACAGGTTGGTTAAAGGTCATGAGCTAAAGCTTAATTAAAACACTTCCTGTGTTCAGAGCGTTCTAATGTTTGGAGTTTACTCTGTGTTCGTCACCCACTCTCTATAGTTTCCACAACTCTGTGTTCGTCACCCACTCTCTATAATTTCCACGTCTTGGCCAAGAGAATTGATTAGTGCCATTAGTGCAGGTGGAAGTGATTAAGGCAGAGTTAGGAACGCTGGGACTCTGATCAGGATAGGACGATATGAGAAATGAGAAATACGAGACGCCAGAAAGCAGATTATATGAAGAGCAGAGGTTGAACAGTTTGGAGATGCAGCCGACGGCACCGAGGAAAACTGCAAGACCCCCGTATAAGATTCACAGATGTAGTAAAGCAGGACGTACACTACACACTAAAAAGAGCGGTGCTGCTGCGGTGACTCCTAAAGGGAGCAGCCTAAAACAGAAGATGATTAAACAGCGCTGGTTGCAGGAGTGTGTACTGATTCTCTCCAGGGACACGACTGCAAATATAAAGTTTTGTTATCTGATCCCCGAACACTGTGTCTCAGTGTGGGTGAGCCAGCATTGATGTGTTTGGGTGAGCGAGGGCTCCTAAAGTAACGGAAGTAACGGACACTTTCTCCTGACTCATACTAACTTATGAGTTTGTCTTTGCTCATCATAAAAAGAGTTAGCTGCATTACGCTGTTCTTGTTGAACATCGGTTCGCATTATTCACCGTGCTAATACATGCATTTCAACCTCTTTGTAATACAGGGGTCAGGGTCAGAGTTCAGAGGTTTGAACACCGGTCGTTGCTCAAATAAACCATGGACAGGAATGTTTAATGACCTCAATTAATCATGATTAATTATGATTAATCCAGATCTACCCTATGGTTTATTAGACTCAAAATGTTTAAACCCACAGTATTAAAAATGAACTAGAGATGTCAAACATACGGCCCGTGGTCCAAGACCGGCCCACTACTTGGTTCATTCCGATCCACTTGATGAATTTGAAAGTGTAAAAAATGCACTTCATGTTTGTGGTGTTTTGACAAATTATATTTTATTAAATATGAATATTATCTAATATATTTGTACTTATTTGCAGGAAAACAAAGGGGGAAAATGTGGACTTATTGTTATTTATAGATTATTATGCTATGATTGTACTGGTCTTTTGTACATCTAATCTGGCTGTTTCTAAACCAACTCAGTCAATACTTTATCTTGGTTTTTCGTACGTATGTGTTAGAAGGGTTTTTAAAAATAAACACACGTAGTTAAAATGTTGAAAATGGCCTCATGTCTAAAAAGAACTCTTTTTACGTTCCTAGAATCTCGATGTTCAATGTTGTTTAACGGCTTCCATTTAACATAAACATAGATTGCGGATGCTATTTTTAAACAGAAATTACGGTAAGCTTTCTTGAGGGTGTTTTAAAACACTCATTTCTTTAGTTTATTTCCAGGTCTAAGACAAAAAACAAACAAAAAACACACGTAATGAAATAAACTGTGCATTTCAAGTCCATTTCTGTCTAATTCTAGCCTGCAGGAAATCTGTTTTCTGTTATATTTCTGCCCTAAATCTTCTGTTGACTCCCCTCCATGGAGATCCATTGTAAGGATGACATTGAGGGGATGCAGTGACTCAGCTCAACCCATTCTTCCGCTCCCTCCCAATGTTAAGATTGTGTGCTTTCGATAAACGGCTCTGTCTCCATGCTGCTCATGAATTACTTTTAGGTTGACGTGGTTGGTGGAAGACGCTGCAGCCACGGACACTGTTGGCTGCTGTTGTCCTTGTTTAATTCCCCACAGATAAGGACCTTCTACTCATTACTTTCCTTGTTTATCACTGCTGTGTCTTGTAACCAAGGACGTCTTTGTTGCACGCAAACGCACGTGCGGTGTAGGCATGCGCGCACACACACACACACCACACACACTCACTTGTTAAATAATGCAGGACAGGCTTTTTAATTGACAATCATTAAAGCAGTTAAAGGGGAAGTGGACTACATTAGAACGGGGAAAAAAAAACAAAACCGCACTGGCGTTTGTTTGTCGAGCAATTCCAGGGAGTCGATACGTGACGCATGAGCGCTGCTTAAATGGCACACAAACAAATTGGCACCACTACGGCCGAAGGGTACCGGTGTACAGTTGTCGTGTGTGTGTTTCTGGACTCACCTCGTAGTGGGCTGTGCGCTGGGACTCGGAGATGAGCTGGGCGTTGCAGATGTTACAGTAGCTCTCTGTGAACAGGCCTCCGTCCACCACCGCCGTAGACTTCATCTTCACCTGAGACTGTGTGGACAGACACACAACCACAGTCACATGAAATTAAGATCAGGAAAATGAAGAGTTGGAAGTAAAAATGTCACTGACGACGTGCGGGTGATATGTCAGCAGCCGTGCCTCTAATCTAATTTTCCAAGTAACTGTTCTTTTTTTAATCAAGGACCTGACCTCAGGGTTTGACCTTCGACACCGAATACTGTTTTAACCAGGTTCACCTTGAACGTGGTTGCAATCGTACAAAACTTTTATTCACAAAAGTAGACAAACCTGCATGAACTAAAGCCACAGTACTGCAGTACTGTAGGTCATAAAGTAGAGTGCAGTTCAGGAGTGATTGAAGGCAGTAATATTTTGGTTGGTAAGACGACTTCTTACCACTGCGGTTCATCAGACGAGCTAATTTTTCACAGTCTACCGTATCCCACCACCGCCCATCACTCTGGCCTGTCTTCTGTGATTACTGGCCCTCAGAGGAGTGAGCTTCAGAGGCTGCTAATTTTATCAGCTGTTCTGGAGGAAAGTTTTAGAATCCGATTATTAATAAAACATTATGTTTTATCTAGTGGCTCAAAGGGTTTTTAAATCACCTGCATGAAAGGCCGTGGACGACATGCTCCTTGATAATCATGTTTAATGTGATTTTTAAATCACCTGCATGAAAGGCCGTGGAAGACATGCTCCTTGATAATCACAAGTTAGCTTTGGACAAATATCAACAAAAACCTTGAAGGAGGTGTCATTCTGCCTATTGTTTAAATTTCTTTAAAATGTTTTTAATTTTACAAATTATTTACCAGATTTCATAGAACAAAAATGAGTGAATATCTTGACAACTTTTATTACTCTGAACTATGTAAACATTTGGTTCAGTCGAGAACATATTCCTTAGAAACTGTATTAGAATAGAAGTATAATAATTCAGGTTTTACTGATGTATTGTGTTAAACTTTGTTAAGCCCTTGTCATTGCTGTGTTTGCCCACCGGGGGTGAAACCTGGAAGACTTGAGAATTAAAAGACAAACATTAGAAAAGCAGTTTGAACGCCCGGCCCTGACAGCGGCGTCTTTGATTTTAACAAGTGCAGAAAAAAGGTTTAATGATGACCTCCGGATCCAGAGTTCACTTCTCTGCTCTCTTCATTATGTGTACCCTGAAGGCAGCGCTGACAGAGTTAGGCTGAGTAACAGGCCCACAGGGAGCGAACCAGGAACATCAACCATTAAAGTGAATCAGCTGGTTGCCTGGAGCAAACCGGTGGACAGGGTACTTACAGGGGCAGTGCGTTATATAATCCCAGATTCATGGATGCTGCCGAGTTAAGACCTGCTAACTTTGGAAGAAAAGGGGATTTTGTCAACGGCAGGGAGCGTTCTTTAATCTGGTGTATAATTACACACACAGTTGTGCGATCGTACTCACACCTACCAACAGTACTGGTAATTACCCCTGTCTGTTCACCCGGTGTGTTCAGTGCACCTGGGACCCTCCAATTAGCCACAGACATGCTGCACAGACACTCACTCCATTATTTAATTGAACCTGAAGTAATGACCCATATGAATTCAAATGAAAGGGCAAAGCAGATGCATCAGCGTAGAACCACCAGTCTTTATTATCTCCTCTACTTGTCGCCGTTACCTTACGACTTGGAATGTTGTTAAACTGGAAGCTGATTTTTTTTCTCTTTAAGTGATGGGATGTTATGAAGAGTGAACCTGAACGATTTTTTTTTTTTTGGCCGTCAGCCAGGCAGATATGAGCCTGTCTGTCTGTAATCCTCTGATTAATTAAAAGTGACTGTGACATCATATCTGTTTAATCAGCAGTATATGTGAATATTACAGGCAAAGCGGGAGATATAAACCTATTAATAGAGGCAGTCTGTTGGGGGAGATTAATAAAATGGCGATCATGATGATGAAACAAACAAAAAAAAAGAGAGAGAGAGAGAGAGATCGGGGATGAAGATGGTGGAGAGAGTACAAAGGAAATATGATAAAATGAACTGAAACAGGCAGAAAACTCACTGACAACTCTGGTTTGTTGACGTTTGTGGCTGAGCATAACTTAGCAGTGGAGTAGCAGCAGTAGTATTTAATAATGACCAGATTTAAAGATTAACTTCACTGCAGTTGTTTCTGAACTCTTTCTGCAGTTTGGAGACATGACTGTAGATCATTGTTTCACAAAGAGTGGGTCGCAACCCTGAGGCGGTTCGCAAGAGATTTTTTTTTTTGGGTTGTCTCACGTCATGTTTCCCAGGAGTTTACGAATAATGTCTAATGACTTGGGTCGCGAAGGTTTGTGACTTTGTTAGAAGTGGCCAAAGTAAAGACAAACGGTACTTGATGCACAGTTGGATCATGTTTGTGTCCATGATATTGAAGTTTTGAGCTAGAATACGTGTGTAGAAGTTTTGGTCCTGCTCAGAAAATTCCATCAACTCCAGAGCTCACCAGGCAAACAGCAGCTGTAGTGTAGAATCCAGAAGTCAGACTCTGGTGTAAACCTACAGGAACAACCTGGAAATCCAATCTCTACGCAGACCTATTTAATTCAATCAACAAAATGTCCTGTTGAAAACTAGGTCAGCTGAAGATATTCACGGCAAATAAAGTCCATAAAATGTCCAACAGATTAGAGGAGGCTTTTAGAAACATTTGTCACACTAACTGCATTTTAAATTACAGATTAAATAGGGATTCAAAACTAGACACTGGATTCCAAAAAAAAAAAAGCAGTCTTAGCGAGACACCCAGAGGCATCTGCCAAAACAAGACTTTTGGGGATTCTTTTTGAAGACCACATCAAGTATTTAACATGGATGTGAACTCTGAAGTCTCAGCCTCTGGCTCACTATTGATTAGAAAGTCTGCAATGAAATGGATGTGGCATTTGTTCTATAATAAATAAGTCTGTGTGGGAAGACGTCCATCACTTCAGCTCAGACTGATGACAGGTACGGTGCAGGTGCTGTACCAGAGTTCAGGCTTGGCCTGTGCTGTTGATGGACCAGAACTGTGCATTTCGTGGTGGAAGATTTGGCAGAGATAACAAGTGGAAGACACAAACATGTGCTAGTCTTGGTGGAAATCAACAGAGACAGTCAGAGACACAGAGACTCCAGTATTAGAAGAGGAAAAAAGCGGCAGCAGTGGGTGGTTGAAGCAGCAGGACTTCTTTTTAGGTCTCATCCTTTCTTCCTTTTTCTATTCACTCTGCTTCATCAAGAAGCCTTGGTGCTGCGATCTGGACTGTCTGGTGGCCGTGCATATTATTTACAGTTTCTGCCTGGTTTGAAAAGAACTGCTCGCTGCTCCGACATCACTCATGCATACCAATGAAGGCAGGAGGAAAAAGTGGTGAAAATATAAGGACTTGTACGGCAACAACGCTTCATCGTGTCACGTGACTCACTGTTGACTGTTTTTAATGTAATCTTTGCAGCGTTATCTGACTTGTACTTTACTGTATGGTTCAGATGCTGAGTACGGCACGGCAGAATGTACATTCACCTTAATTCAATATGGAATACAAAATACAAAAACTATGTATTTTTCTGGAGACACTTTAAAGCATGTGAGGCAGTCATGCAAACACAAGTACCTGAAGAAATAAATGGCAAACACAAGTACCTGAATAAATAAATGAATAAATAACCAAACAACGGAATTACATGAGTATTATGAACTACGTGTATGGTACATGGTAGTACATTAACTGTAATGTAATGAATGTGGTAAATAATTCAATCAGTAAATATCAGAGTAGATACAGATATAAGTTACTACGGTAGATTGAACCCGACCACCATTTGCAGTCAGGTGGGGGCGCTAACCTATCTATTGTGATAGATATCTGCTGTATACCTTTAACAGGATCGTAAACAGTATACTTGCAAAAATTACAGTAATTGTTTGACTTGGATGTTAAAATTGTTTGTTTTGTAGAAAACATTTTTATAGCAGTCGTTTGTGCAAACAAACTCCCTAACGATGCTCGTCGGGTTTCGAGAAAACTATGTAAATATATATATATATTTCTATCAAGTATAAACCGTCCCCTTCAGTACTCCTTTAATATATTCTCTGTCTTCAGATAAGAACTTATTTCATATTTTAAAACTGCTGTTTTTCCTCTCGGTTGTCTCTCCCTCTCACTCTCGTTCTCCCTGCCTGTCTGTGGACGATTAGTTTTTAATGGTATAAATAGCAGAACTTTAGCTTCGGGCGAAATTATAGGTTCATTAGACGGTGAATGACGACTATTATCCCGGCAACGTTGTTTTTTTTTCCTCAGTTTAACTGAGCAAATCTCTGCCTCCCTGCCTTTGTGTATTTTCTCCAACAGACTGTGGGCAAATAGCGTTAATGAAGGGAGACAAAAGTTGTCCTGAAGTTTATAACAAAGGAAGTAGTTCTGCTACTGTAACATATGGATGATGCCACGCTGCATGGCAACAAAACTGCTGGGTTTCGTTTCTGTTCCATTAGCAGCTGATTGCTCATTTTTGCCTCATATTCTCAAGTTGAACTGTTTTACTGCTGGAGGGTAATTAAGAGGACTAATACCAATTAAAAGAAAGGGGGGGGGGCAGTTCAGAGAGTTTTGCACTTGTGTTTTGGGTTCAAGAGTTAAGGCTGCAGAGGTGTCAGCTCGGAGTTTGAGGACCCAATAAAAACAATGTATAATACTTTGATCAACAGACAGACGGGGACGTCCAAGTACGAGCTTCTAAATCGGAACACACCAGACCCCCGACCCTTACTTTTACCATCAAGTTTGTGCCAGAAGTTAGAAAAAAACAAAAGATGTAACTGTTACTTATACTCATGTCATACTCTTTGTCTTTATAATTACTATTACTACTACTAATATTACTATAATAATTGCTGTTGTTAATATAGATATTATTACTATTATTATTATTGAAATCTCATCATCGTGGCCGATATAACTGCACCTTCTCAGTTGTTTGTTAGCTGCGTTCCTTATCCCGTGGCTAAGCTAACACCCATATCACACAGTGCTACAGTTAACACCTACTGTGAGTCATAGACTCTGACAGTGAAGCAGGTCTGTTGGGTTCATTGCCTGGTAGCTGAGGGTTGACGATATATTTTGCTCCTCGGGGAACATGTACACAAATATTCTAATGAGATTAGCTGTCAATCACCAGCGGCCCCTGTTCCACATAACTATGTATGTTTGTGGTAAAGACCCTGTCTGTGTGTGTGTGTGTGTGTGTTTGCTCGCTCGCTTCAGTAAAAGTGAGCTGCCTCGCCTGCAGGGATCCACACATTGGAAGGGAAAACAAAACAAATTTTACATATTTTCATTTAAATACAAAAAATCAAATTGATGTTTTTTACCCAACGTCATCTTTAAAAACACTAATAAAATAAATCAAAGCCATCTCTAGTTGTGGCACAAAGGAAAGTTACACCAATTTTCCGGCCAGACTTGACGTGTTTATAGGAATGCTGTTATTATGATTGATTGTGCTTTTACGCTGTACTTATGGTTGTTCATTTGCTTTACTGAGAGCTCACATCTCTAAGGCGCCTGTGAGTGCTGCTACACTGAAGCCATTGATTTTGGCTTTTGGGATCAGCAGTTAGAGAGAGCTTGACTCGAACATCTGTTGAAAAACAAAAAGGCTTCCAGCAAACTGGGACACCGAGAACAGAAGAAATATGACCTCAATGTTAGTCATTGAGAGTAAAAGGAATAAACGCAGGAAGTGGAGTTTTACAATGAAAAATTAAACGGAAAATCAGAATGGAGTTTTTCAATTTTTTTCAAATTGTTTTTTTTTAGAAAAGGCCATTGAATCCAAAGAACAATTATTCTATAATAAGTCTTCATCCACACTAAAGGTGCAATGCAAAGTGTTATACTTTTAATAAAATTGACAAAACTGTGGTAATTAATTCCTAATTGGTTTTTATGTCAATCAAACAGAGATCTGTTATTATTTAAACCACTATTTTTATCATTATTCATTTTTCATATTAGCTTAGCATAAAAATCAAACAAGAGCCCATGACAAATTTGACTTCATATCTTAGCCATGCTAATGCTAATGTTTCATAATTTGTCCACATTAATCCAGCTTCTGCCTTCGTACAATCTGCTGTTTATTCTACGATACCTGACCCCACTCACTCTGATTGGTTCCTCCAGTGTTTACGATGAAGCAGCGTTGATTAGTTTTAGTCACGGTCAGATTCATCATGTAGTCGCACACAACTTCCTACTTAGTTATGTTTAGTTTACGTCTTAGTAAAGTCTTTGACAAAATTCAAATGAATTCAATGCCAGGAAGACTCTGATGTTCAGTCATTCAAATGAATTAAATGCCAGGAAGACTCCGATGTTCAGTCAAAGTCAGAGTTCAGTCACAAAAGTCTGTATTTGTTCATTTTCCTGTCAATGACTAAAACAAGGAACAGGAAAAACCATCACCATTCACATGTGGATTCAGATTGTACTCGCCCTTTTAATAGTATGAGGAATAAAGAGCCTCTGTTGAAGTACTGCACTACTGTAGTAGTACTGCACTACTGTAGTAGTACTGCACTACTGTAGTCATAGAAACATCTGTGTGTGCTGTAAATTATGACCAAACACATGCAGACAAAGGAATTCGTAATTATGTGTATGAGCCGAGAGTGCATGCTGCGATAACATATACACACAGTTATACACACACACACACACATGCAGTCGGAGCAGACTAACAGAGCCTGACCTTGCAGCACCTACAGGACGCTCTGAGCTACGATCACGTGCCTGTTCTTCTTCTTCTTCTTCTTCTTCTTCTTCCTTCTCACATCTGTTTCTCAAAGTATTTGTCAGAAACAAAAACTTGTTTAGAAAACTCTCTGTTTTCCGACTATACAGTGATCTGAAGTTCCACAGTTGATAAATAGGACTCCTCACCTAATAAGCACATTCTTCTCTCCTCATTCACTAATGCATCCACGGCACCAACCACACTTCTCTCTCCTTCACACTTTCCCTGCCCATTTGGCAGCCGGCCAGTTTCCAAACATGACGATGGAGCAAAAGGAAATTGATTTCTAAAGAGCTCTGTGTGCCGCGCTCGGATATGAAAACTGCAGCCAGTTATTAGGGCTACCCTTGATATGAACGTAACCTGACAACCGTGTCCAGATATAAATCAAAGATGTCTCTCTTTCACACTTTTTAAAGAGACGAGTGGAAGAATGCGACGTACCAGACTCGCAGCTATTCCCGTCACGGCAAATCATTATTACCACTGTACAAATGTGACGATTGTGCTCGGCTCAAAGGAGGAACAGAGGAGCTGAGAGCTCCTTGGACGAGGTTGGCACTGTGAGATGTTGCTGACAGAGACAGAGTCAATATGTCGATGGTGCAGACAGGCACAGCAGGCGTTTTCTTTTTAGTTATTATGCCACTATTAATGAGCGCAAACACGGGAAGGTCACGGGGGCCTCACACAACATGGACCCTGGCGTACACGCTGACACGGATGCTGA
>NC_024318.1:8400139-8417112 GCF_000523025.1 Cynoglossus semilaevis | reverse complement strand
CCATGGATGACAAGGGATCAATATGGCCGGGAGAGAGAGAGAGAGAGAGAGAGAGAGAGAGAGAGAGAGAGAGAGAAAAGAGGAAGATATTTGAAGAAGATGTGTGTCCTGTTGCTATGGAGCACGCCTGCAGATAAACGTGCACACACACCTACACACCGCGCTCACTCTTACAGAAACTGGAGCAAATTGCACTTCTTTGAAAACAAAACGCCTGCACACACGGTCAGCGTGTACGTACGCTCCTCTTTAATTATTCCCCGTCCTGTAAAAGAAAACAAGGCGGAGCAGCCAACGCTGCGGAGCATCACAGTCACAATTAACTGCTCTCATTCTCTCTCCCCGTGTTTGTGTTCAGAGACCGCTCCGTAGCCGAGCTACTGTTTGCACGCACAGAGCACAGACGTGAACTCTCCTTTCCTCCCGTTAGGACCTTGTAAATGATGCCAGTCGGTTAATCAGATTCTCCCTCAGACACAGTTCAGCTCCTCACGAGAGTCGGAATGAATAAAATAGGTTATTCTTCCCCTGGATGGGAATAAAGCCGCGAAGAGCTGTTTTGCATATGTTCCACATTATGAACATGCTAATTGACTTTCTTTAGTTTTTCCCGCAGCCTTTTCAACCTCAGCTCTTTGTATTTAGCTTTACATCTACGGTAACAATAAATACCAAATATTGTTGTTCATGTTAGTTAAACTTTTCAATATTATTAATCACAAGGTAGCTGTGCATTAATCACGATTAATTGCGATAGTTCTGATCCTTTTTGAGTTAGTTGTATATATTATACATATATTATATTATATTATTTATATATGTGTCTTAACTGTGTTTCAGACAAAATGACATGTATTTGTCCTAAAAATTGGACAAAAGTTGAACTGACCCCATGACCTCATCAGAGATAGAAATGATTGTTGGTAGAAGACCGAACCGTCACTTGACCTTTTGGTGAACAGGTGTATTTGATTTATGAGAGTGCAATAATGTTCAGTCATGACAAACTATAGATTTCTCCTGGTTTCCATGTCAGTAAAGGTCAACTGTAACTGTGTTTGGACAGTAATCCAAGCAAATATACTGCGTAAACATTTCTAGGACTTTTTCCCCCTAAAGATCATTTTAATCAATCATTTAACACAACATTCATCATTTATAACTTCCACTCGTTGTAATACATTCAGTACATCGCAGCAACAGTTGACGACTGTCAAACTATTCCAGGGCATCGTACTTCACGGCCAAGTCTACTACACTGACCTGAAGTCAAACAAAAGTCTGAATCAATAAAGATCGCAGACGCAAACGTCTGGTCAGTGGCTGCGTGTAAACAGAGCGTGACGTCCGGCCCCCCCACCTCCCCTCCGCTCCCCCCACCTCCACTGCAACTCTTTGAAAATTAAACAGCCAGAAAGTGGGTAGTATTAACAGCCTGCTCTGCGCGTTCTTTTCACCCAAAAATCCCACTTCGGCCAAGTCCTGGGCTCCAGGAAGCTCAAAGTTAGATCAAGGAGAGATACAAGTCTGTGCTTGATGAATCGGCGCAGTCTTTTCAGGGTCCCGACAACCCCAGCTGACCTGCGGGTGTGTGTTTTTGACAAACAGGTGGAGGTTGTGTAAAGCTGATACGATCCTGCCACTGATGCACCGGTGTGAGAATGACTGGACGTTCTTCCCAAAGTGATAAATACTTGCAATAAAAAGGGATCTCAATCCGATGGAGTGAAGCCAGTGAAACGTGATGCAGCAAGTATCAGAGATAATTCACACTGTAGCATATTTGACATGAGGATCATTTTCATGGGTCACAGAAATAAAGCCCTTATTGACTCTGGGGCAAAGCTTGGATTTCAGACTTTAGATCAAATCCGTTCGTGCCGATATGTTTTTGCTTTAAATTTTAAGACCACAAAAGAAGAAATTAGAAGAGATTTCTAATTAGGCGTAGGCTTTTTATTATTTATATGACATTAGAGCGACAGTGGAAACCTGTCTCTGGAGATGCTGTAGATATGGGTTTGTAATATTTTGACTAGAAGTCTTAATAGGAGTTATTAAAAGAATTTGAATGCCTTCTCTGCAGAACCACACCAGCGCCCCCTAGCACAGGTTATAGGTGGCCAAAGGCTGACCAAGCCATTGTCCGCCTTTCGTTTTTTAAAATAAATTCTGATTAAATGGAACAAAACCAGGTGACTGAGAGGGAGGACCCTGGTACCACACCACATCTGGCCACCCCTGTGAAACATCCTAGCTGCGCCCCTGCTCCATCAAGATTCCTGCGGACAGTTGCCGTTATTTGGACTTATTTAGTTTCCGGAGCTCATCACAAACTCCTGACACTTCACTCCAGGCTCTCATTTCGTAGAGAAAACCAAGTGATGTTGAAGTTACTCCAGACGACCGACAACAGGTCAACGTTCCATCTGTTGCACAAAGTCAACTGTCAGCGTTTCCCGCACTGGTTACAATCTCACATCACTCACCTTGCGCAGAGGCAGCGACACCTTTCCGCAAAACCGTCAGTCATCCGCCGGTCGGCTAATCCGTTTGCGCAACTGTGCGGCGTAAAATCCGTCAAAAACGGGAATCTAACCAGGTCCTCGTTAACGCTGCAGTTCCCGTGGTGGACTTTTATTTATTTATTTGTTTTTTAAAATCTTCTTTTTTTAAATCCAACACCAAACTCGACCCGTTGCTCCGTCCGTGCACGCCGTGACGCGCGTGTGTCCTTTGGCGACTCCTCCTGCTCCGGAACGCGCAGAGAAACGGAGCTCTGTTGATCCTCCGAGACCCACTCCGATCAGCAGTGAAAAAGTGAGCTGTCCGAGGGTGAGGAGAAAAGGGAGAGAGGGAGGGAGAAAGTGTGAGCAGCCTTCCACAGACACGATGGATGGATGATGTATGGACGCAGGACTGACAGGCTGGATGAATGAAGGGCTGCAGACACGGGCTGTGATATTACACTGGGAGCTCGCTTTTGCAGAGGGAGTGAGTGGGAGCTCACTGGTCGAGTGAGTAGGTTTCCACACGGTGGAGGATCAGCTTACACAGAAATCATCACAGATGACCCGACTGTAAATGATACAAATGTTTGCGTTGGTTTCAATTCAAAGTCACTTCCAAGTCTCTTCCAAGGTTATATTTTAACTTTATAATCATTACTTTATGAAGCTCAAACTTAGATATTAAAACAAAATTAATATTATATATTGTATATAATGTGGAGTTATCCACACATTACTGTTTAATGACTTCAACTTAAAAAGTTATAGTACCACAGCCACCCCAAAATTATTTTAATTAGTTTAAAACAAAATCCACGAACAGACAGACATTAAGAAGTGACTTTATGTTGTTAATAGTCCAGAAAGCAAGGCGATGTAATGACACAGTGAACCACTAGAGGGCGAATGGCATCTTACTTTTCCACTTTTGTGAGGAAATTCCCAGCCAGTATATTTATGTTCACCTCCAAAAATATTTTTGTTTCACATTAGATCTGATGCAAGTGTTCAAGTGTCACTAGTTTGCATTTTCCCAGCATGCATTTGACACAGGACAATGTCATGTCCTGGACAGGTTGTCAAGGTTTTAGTTGTGATAATCCTACACCAAGGTCACCTAGAGTTCTAAGGAAATGATCAGAATATGAAAATCACGGACTCCTTCAGTGTACCTGTAATCTATGTCCACACACTTCACTAAGTATCTGCACTGGTCCAAACCTTTGAGGACATGATCAATATATAAATATTTTTACTATTGGAAACTAGAAAAAAACAAAATCCTAAATTACTTCTTCAAGCCAAGCTGAAAGAAGATAATAACTGATGGACTTCTTGTGAAACTCCAACATACAGTATTCTTTTGAATTCGACTGGTCCTTGTTGTACTTTTGTGTACTACTGCTCGTTGACCTTTATTTCAGGAAAAACATTTCCGAGGACTCGGAACAAATAAAGGGCATACATTTTCAATGTTTTGCCCAAACTTTCCAAAGCAGCCATAATGCTTTCAACCTTTGAAATATAGATCTTTTTCTCTCTCTGTGATTACCCACAGTCCTTTGGAAACGCCACATTTTCTCACCAGTGTATGGATGTGCATTTATTCCAGGAGAATTCACGCCCATTACACGCTTTCAAAGTCTGTGACAGCGGTCCTCGACGAGGAAGCCAAACACTTCACAGTTCATACAATGTACTCTGGCAGACACGGGCACACACACACACACACACACGTACACACACACACAGCGTCGGTGGGTCCTAATACACACAACTTACTGACACAATACACATTGACAAGATGAAAGGGCCAATTTATCAAACCAGCAGCCGGAGCGGGCCTGAGGAGGTGAAGTGCCAGCGTGGGTCTGGTGGAGAAACGGTGCATGATGTGCCTGTGGTCCAAGTGTGTTCAACATTGTTTCACTCTCTTTTATATATATATATATTTCCCTTTCGTTGACACTGAAGAATTCCTTCTGTCATATCAGACCTTCAGGCTAAATTTACTCTCAGTTATTGTGCGGTGCCTCAGCGTATGGTCTTGAACAGTTAATCGTGGTTAATTGAGATGAATTAACATTCTAGATGTGCTTTTTTTCCCCTGTATTTAGTTGGCAGGGGTGGACAGATACCAGCAGGTAGATGTTTGTGTTTTCCACCTGATTTTGTCTGTGACTAATCCCCATTGTTGAAATATAAATATTGAAAAATGTCAAGGAAAATGTATCTATAGAGTTGGTGGCTTTTAGTTATTGTGTATTTTGGATGATGGTTTGTAAAATGCATCAATGCTGTAGTTTCCTTCTAAACTTTAGTGAAGCTGTTGGTGAATCAGAGAAATTTAAACAGATAGATCTTTTTTTTTTTTTTACTTCTTCTTCTTCTCATGCTAACTCCCTCGCTGAAGGCGCGTTTATATTTAGATCAGCACCGCGGCGTGTGTCTATGTGAGAGTGAGAACATTTCAAACCTTCTCAGTCTGCTGATATTGTGATGTCGGCTTCAGAACAGTAAGTGCATCTGTTGGCTCTTGGCTGCAGGGATCCTGGCCTGGTCTCAGTGATTCTGCTCCAAGGTCCCAGGGCAGCCTGGCGGCGCTGCCAGTTGGTGGCGAGTGTGAGCCAGACTGAGACAATAGTTTCTGTTACTGTAATTATGAATTTAAAAAAAAAAAGAAGATATTTATAAAAGGCTGTTGAAAAGATAAACCAAACTTGTCAGTGTTGTTTGAGTTTGTCTCCAGAGATTGTCAGGACACAAAGTCGACCCCCGAGTGTGTGACCTGCTTGGCGTGTGGACCACAAGGGCAGACAGACCAGTACAGATCTGCTGTCTCTCTGTAATGAAGTGTTTATTGGTAACAGGTGAAGATGTTCCAGATTTGATATCAGGAGCATCAGCAGCTCTGCCACATTTCAAAACTCAGATCACTTACAAACAGATGTGTAAATATAGAGATCCCACACTCACCTCCAGGAGTCTACACCAGTAAATCACAGTAACCGTCATGTTGTCACCACTCGGAACAGCAGAGGATAACGGACGAGCACGGAGAACAAATATTCTGCAGGCTCAACTCGTACTCCCTCCTTAGTGTCTGAAACCGAGACTAATATTTTTCTTTTTTGTGTAAACCTAAGACAACAAATGATTTATTAGGAGAATACAATTCTCTCAATTTCTTTATTTTTCAAAAAGGAAACCAATGACGACCGTGACATTGTGCGACCTCAAACCAGAGGGGGCGGCTGTGAGAGGTATTTATGGCGAGGTGACAGACGTATCTGTGTCGTCTTCACTGTAAAAACGTGACACTTCGCCATCAGATGTCTGGAGATGTATTTTTATACAAACAACACCTGCAGCCCTGTAATATGCATGAGATTCTGTCTGGTGTCAGTGAGACGAGGAGTCGGCTTGGGTGATGTGTTGAACTGATGTCACAGTATGTGTGTGAGGGGTGACGGTTGAGAGGTGGGGGTGGGGGGGGGTCTGCTCAGTTTTATTACCTTTGGACGGGTGGAGTAACGTGTTTGGCTGGTGTTTAAAACATTAAACAGTTTTATATATATATTATTCCAGTCAGATTAAACAATTGATTTGTAAAAAATATATATATATTTTTATTTTATGAATATATAGTCTCCCTGAGAACGTTCCACCTGAATGCGCTCATGTACTACTGAGTGAAATAAATATGTAAAGCTGTTAAAATTTCTTCAATATTTAAAAAAATTATCTACACCTGAAAACAAACCTAATTTGTACTACTGAGTGAAATAAATATGTAAAACTGTTAAAATGTCTTCAATATTTAAAAAAAATTCTTCTACACAACATTATGAAAACAAACCTAATTCTTTTAGCCAATTAAAAACGACCGTTTTAATCAGTGTTTAATTAATGCAATGACTATTAAACGTGGACCCATGTGAAGTAGACTGCTGTTCGGTCTCCACCTGTCAGCTGTCGCCATCTATAGGAACTATGGACACAGTGCAGTTTCCATTACAGTACTGTACAAGCCTACCCATAAAGTAGCAGCAGTATCTGCCATTTTTACTTTGAAAGTATTTTCAAAAGAACATTCATTAACGCAGTATTGAACTAAAGGTCTTGAGAATAGTTTTTGTAGCAGTAACTGGGAGGGAGCTTATTTCCTCACATTTACTCCACTTTCATGCATACTGTACCTTTAAGAACATAACATGAGGTTTTAGTTTTTCCAATCTTCATAAAGTATAATCTATATATCAAAATAAGAGACGTACGTATACCCACCTCAGCAGATGTGACGGTCACCGTTTGGTTGTTGCATGGTAATAGACGCAAGATGGCGCTAACGCACTTCATTTTCACTCAGCATTCGGGACGTGGGGTGATCGGAGATGCGTGTATATATGTGACAAACAAGGAGAGAGTGGAGGAGAGGAGACCCCGGTAATGCTTTATGACAGGAAATTAGCTGAGAGCGTCCATTAAAGCGACATTAATTGAATTTATGGCAAATTGAGTTTTCACACTGCGACTGCATTCTCTCTCCTGAACTCACTTGGAGTTGATTTACTCTATCTGTTCCGCCTGGCTGCCCATAATTAGATCCAAATGACTCAGTCCTCATTACAGACGTCTCCCTGGAATTTAAATATGTGACTCCGTGTGTGTGTGTGTGTGTGAGAGAGAGAGATTGTGAGTGTGTGTGTGTGTGTGTGTGGATCTGCACACACATGCACAGGTCTGGGAGGTCCTTATTGATGCTAGATTACATCTGCGTGTACATTCCATACATGTCCCTTTAAGTTAGTGCTTTTTTCATGGCAGTTGATCCACAGTCGGCTCTTAAGGTTCTGACTTTAACTTATCCTGTGTGTGTGTGTGTGTGTGTGTGTGGGTCTGTAGGTATTCCTGGTCCTTGAATCCCAGCCTTCTCTCATTCTCTGCAGCGTTCCCATCAAAAGTATTCTCTTTCCAGAGTTAGACTTTTCTGCTGGTCACAGGTGTATTAACCTGTATTAATATTACCATTAAATTAATTCTGTTAACAGGTGTATTAACCTGTATTAATATTAGCATTAAATTAATTCTGTTTTAATTTATAAACATTAGGTTCAGCCCATGACCAAATGATTCAAGGATCAACTTAATTATTTCTTCTTCTTTTCCTGCTTCCTCTTCCTCTTTCTCATCTTCTTCCTTGCCTCCTTAGTCTTACACTTCTTTCCTATCACCTTCATCCTCCTCTTCCTCTTAAATATATACCTCTTCCTTATTACTGACCCACTCTTCCTCCTTTGTCTCCATCTCCATTAACCTCTGCTCCTTCTTCTTCCACCTACTGTCCATTACAGCAGGCCACTGCACCACTGACGTGTTATTTTTCTTCTTCTTTTTCATCTAAACATACTTCCCTCTGGAGTCCAGCCAACACGACAGAACTCCCGTTCCCGTTGGTGAAAATGAGTATAAAACATTTACAGTCGGTTGCCGTCACGACCGTGCGTGCGTGAGGCCGTGATGTGTTCATTTAAGATTTAGTGCGTGATCGTGTGTGTTCTTGCATGGTAGATGTATGGTAAAGTTGTTTTGACGTGTGCTTCAAACTCGCCGCTATCCCACTGTTCCCAGGGCACAGAAGATTATGAGATTATAGAAGTGGTTGAGGGTCTACCTGGGGCCCAGACCAGAACTCCCAGGGGCCCCACTATGGAGTATGTGTTTTTTAAAGAAAAGGTTTAAATTGGAACGGTATAGTGGGAAAGACGAGAGAAGAGAACCACCCACACAGTTACTGGATGGTTCTTATCCATTCTCACAGCGTCTGAGTGAGAATGAAAACAGTAATGAATGAAAATAGAACAGAATCAGAATGATCATCAGAATCATATACGTATATAAACATATATGTACATATATGCTGCATATATGTATATATAAATGTCATATGTACAAATTTAGATTTGCCAAACAATTAAACACCACCTTTAATCATATGAGAAATTATTATTTAAAAACACTTATGTAAATAAATGATGTATAACTTTAAACATTGTTTCACCAAAAAATGTAAGTGTTAAAACTTGAATGTTCAACGCAAGCACAAACACTCTGTATGCTGAAAAGAAAATCTGAATTTTAATTTCAAAAGTCTTTTTTTTTTCACCTTTTTTTCTTTTACGTTTCTAACGGCCTCCACCCTGCTGGGCAACCCAGGATCTGGGGTGAAAACTTGTTTACTTGTCCCTGAGAGTCGGTCAAGTGGCCAAATTGGCCTGACACAACAGAGACTTTAATATTGCTCAGCAAGTGTAGACAGTCCAGAGAAGTGGAAGTTGCCACATGTTAAGGCCATCAAACAGAATTTCCTGTGAGGGCTTAGCTTAGCTCACTGCATGCGTACCTTGTACCTTCCTCTAGTTTTCCCCTCCAGCTCCCCGGCTTGTTTGGCCAAGCCATGATTGACAGCAGTGGTGCACCGCGTATGTGTGTGTGTGTGTTTGTTCTTGTGCGTTTCTGCATGCGTGTCCTTGTTTTACATCCCTCAGGTGTAGCCACGCTAAATCATCCAGGAAATAAAATGTCATGATACAGCGATCAGCGGTTTAATGCTTGTACGAATGTTATTCTTCAATAATGTGTCTCAGGTGCCTGTGGATCCAGGGTGTCCAAGGGGGAAAATGTCTCTCAGTCCTCCTCCTGCACCGTGCATCCATCAAAGTGGCTAATAATGAGCTGTTTTCTTAATCTCACCTGGAGATCCATCATGCAGCAGACTGCTGACCGTGCCGTCGCTCAGTGTTCTGCTCCTGGCTGCTGCCACACGTCCCGCTGCTTCACGTCTGCCTGTACAAGGCTGTTCTCAGCGTGTGAGCCTCATTTCTCTGCTCACCCCCAGATCCCCCTCTCACTGTTTGTCCAACGCGTAACAACAGTCAGAAAGTGAGGGATTTTTCTTTTCTTTACATCATGTAGTTATGGCATATGTTGCTGTGTTCAAGTGTCTGTCTCTCAGTCGGTGTCGTGGACACGTTCGTCAAGTCGACGCTGTGAAGATGATGTACAACGGTTCCTGACGCACTGGCATTTGGAAAAAGACATTAGTTGATGCAGAGACGTGTGTCATCAGCGGGGGTGGGGGTTGGGGGGTAATTACCTGGCAACCCTTTAGGTGTGGCAAAGGAGAGTATTCCCTATTGCCAACTGTCAGCTCCAGCATATTAAGCAGTGGATAAAACTATTAGAGAGTCTGGAACGATTTATTTTTCTTGTAGTGTTTTCCAAGTACATTTTATGCAGTGAAAAAATGCATGGCTCTTTTCATGACTTGACTTTGCAAGAGAAACAAAATCATTTCAAAATATGTAAAGTTCCAAGGTTAAAAAAATCCCCCTGTCCCTTTTGTGTTGAGGGTCAAGTTAATGGTATTACTGCTGAAAAGACTGCTGTCGTTCAAGGCACTTTGAAATAAATTGCAAAAGTAAATCACCACAGCACATTTTTCTCCAGACACTAACAGTCACCATAATCCACAGGAGGTGTTCTTTTGGAGGTCATTTTATGTTGAAAGAAAGAAGTTATGTTGAGACTTGTTGACCTTTTGGAGGTCATTTTATGTTGAAAGACCAAAGCAGTGGTTCCTAAACTGAGGGGCGTGTGTCTCCGATGGTGAGATGTATTTCAGAAATGGCCCAGCAAGACAATTCAGTTTCAATTAGAATATATTGATTTATTCAACACTGGAGAAATGTTAATGTTTTATAACTTTATTTCATTTGTTCAGTGATTTTACAGTGTTTTTAAAAAAGTTATGTTGAGACTTGTTGATGTATGAGGTCACCAGTACTACTATCTACAGACAGGGGGTGCTATAGAAAAAAGTTTCAGTACTCCTGGGCAACACCTGTTTAGACTGAATCCTCCAAGATTCCACAACTCTGATGAAGAATGTATATGTTGTAGTATTCAGCGTGTTTACTGAACAATTAGGACACATATCAAACCTCATGATGCAGTGTGTTTAAAGCTGGCAGATCTTCAGTTTCAGTAAGGAGAGCTCAGGTGATGTAACTGTTCTTTCCTGCACGTGTTGAACATGAAGGCCTGTACTCTGGCTGGCCTCAGGCCCTGGAAGTCTTGGTTTTCTCCAGATGTGGTCTGAGACCCTGGATAATTTGGTACAAAATGAAAGACCAACGAGCCTCCGCTGGTCAAGAGCCAGCAGTGAGGGTTGGGCGGGGCGCTACAGTACGCATGTGTAGGCGCATGTGTGATTTAGATATGTATCAGCCTGAATTAGTCCATCTATATGCAGCTCCGATGTCTGGAAAAACCTTAAAAGTCTTCTTGACTGCTATTTATAAATATTTCTGTATTTGGTCCAGGCATCAATCACATGATATCTATAGAACGTTAAAGACATGCTGGCACCAAAACCCGGGGCATTAAGGAACTTGAAATGAAATGGAGGTTAAACTAAATCAAAGATGGTTTTCAGCTCAAACCGTAGTATTTGGCGAATTGCGTTTCTGCACGAACTTCAAATATGGACCAAATCCCCAAGTCGACCGCAGACATTTTTATTTTCTACAGAACCAATTTCAATTAAACCTGCATTGGCAACGTCAGTGGGTGCACATGATCCTTCCTGTAATCTGTGCGGGGAACAGATATAATCACCACCAGTGCACTGAATGTCTAAGTGCGCTTTTCACACACATGGAGCGGCGGCGACATGCTGTACTTCAAAGGAGCTCAGACTGCTGCGTCCAACGGTTAATGTGAGGCAGAAAAATGGCAAACAAGATGGAATCAGGATTAGTCCAGACTTACTGCTAAGTCTACATTCCTTCTAGTATCTAATTGATATTTAGCTGCTTCACTGGTTTCGTACACTTGTAAGGACTGTTCGGAGAAGAGAGGATATTTTTCTCAGTTATATTCTTATGCTTGTTATTGTTGTTATTGTATTATTATTATATACATACATATATATACATATGTACATATATATTTGTGTCTATATACAGTATGTAAGTGTGTGTACATATGTATATATGTAAGTATCCATGTAGCTACAGTATATAGCTTTATCTGTATATCCATGCTTTACAGACAATTTTCTCTTAAATAACAAAAAAGAAAAATACCTGTAAATCCTCAATGACAGCAGTAACGCTATGGAAAATGTGAAAAAGTTTTCTTTTACAGACATTTCTAATACAGTCACATATACAGTTTCAAATGAGTACAGTTGTAAATACAGTATACAGTCCACTACTGCTACGTATGTCTTCAACTCCATTGTGGTTGATGAAGAACTTACAGAACCCAGACTAAACACGCGTCTACCTGTGTGTTTGTGTGTGTGTGTGTGTGTCAGACTAAACAGGATTAAGAGGCAGAGACAGTAGATGTGGTCCAGTTCAGATCTGCGTTTAATAAGCAAACATAAGGAAATATGCAATTAGAGTAACATGCACATGTGGCGCAGCTCTACGCCGACGCTGGTCGACTGAACATTTGTGGAGGACACGGGCGGAATGTGTGTACTCGGGAATGCCTACTACTGTGTGTGTGTGTTCGTGTGTGTGTGTTCGTGTGTGGCAGGGCTGACTTAAGTTGAGATGTCAGTGCCTGTTTGCACAGGCTGTAATGATTTTGCCAGGCAGTTCTCCCATGGGTGCAGTGGCTATGAGACACACGCACACACACACATTTTTGCCCATACTACATTTAACACTCCCTTCCTCTAAGGACATTATTCCTCTCTCCTATTTACTCAGGCCGGCCAACTGCCATGGCAACCAACAGTGTTTTGGAGAGTGCTTATTTTAAAAAATGCGTGTCAGAGGACGGATGAGCGAAGACACGGGACCCTCACTGTTCCTGCAAGCAGTGAAGCACAGGGTTGGATGTGAAATGAGGGGTGTTGAGGGAGAAACAAAAGGGAAAGTTATTCCACAAACAGACGACTACTGTCGCTCTCTGTCTCTCACCGGCGTCTGACTTTTTTATCTTCACCTGACAAATCTGATGTTGGCCCTGATCTGGTCTCTAACCTGGTTGGTCTTCTGTTCTCAGCCAGTGGACCGGTGTGATGGAGAGGCAGCGCCGGCTTCTTTACACATGTCTCTGGAATATCAACAAACTGCATTTGTGCCTCTGGCCTGCCTGCAGTCCAGATCTGTATCTGATCGAAAATGAATCAATGTCCCAGAGTCAGACTTTGTTTCTGAGCTTCTTTTTTTCTATGTCAAAAATATGCATAAAGGAAATCACATTAAAAATATAAACTGGTTTATATTTGGTGATATGGTTTTGATGATTATAAAATACAAGGGAGGATTTAAACCCCCTCATCTGTGCTCGACTGACGTTCCCTCCAACAGTTGGAGTAGACGGTAGAAGTCTGAGCATCATGTGGTGACTCTGGACTACTTTTTTTTTTACTCCAAAAATGAATCAAGAATCATAACTATACATTGAAAATCCATTAAAGACCAGAAGAGGGCAGCACTGGCCAATGTTAATAAATATCACCTGGCACCTCAGTATTGTAAATGCCAATATTTCATACTTAGCATCTTTATATGTGCTGTATATGTGAAGGTACCCCCCCCCCCCCCGGCCCCACCCACAGTGTCATGTTGTTCTCAAAGAAACCCCACTTCAGCAGTGGGTTTTCCCCCCACTTCAGATTCTGGCAGAAACAGGCGAGTGTGTAACCCCTTCTATCGACACCTCTGCAACTTCACAGCGTCTTAACGTTGAGATTTTGTTGTTGTGCAGATGCATGCTGGTCAGTGTCTAACGCCTGGTCTGACAGTAGCTACTTCACATTGTCGCAGCTCTGTTAGATTAGCAGCGGTCGGAGGTCCCGCGGTCGGAACTGCTTTCGGGCAAAACGCAAAGCCGATGCTTCGCACAATTGGGATTCAAAGGGAGTGTTTGACTGGTGTGGCTGGAGTGATGAAACTGCCCTTCAGTTTGGAATGTTAATGATTTGGCTTTGATGGGGTGAAAATATGTGATAGTCCATCATTGGGTCCGTGAGCGTGGGCTTTATAGTTGCTTTCAAAATAAAGGCCTCATGAGAAAGTTCTATATAATTGGTTAAACATGTCGATGTCTTGACAAGCATCCGGTTGAAGCAACAATGTCCAGTAACATTGACTGTGTATGAATTGGTACGCTCCGACCACAGACGCTGATGAATAAACTGTACAAAGTCCGGCTCCTTAATCCCCGTGAGCGACTAATTTATGCAGCCACTCAGAGGAAATTCTGATGCAGGTTGTCCTCACACTACTTCTACTTTGGGCTTGGTCGAGGGAGAGACGCAGGGGGGAGAGGGAGGGGGGAGTGGAGTTTGTGGGGCCATGGAAAGAATCACAGTGGATTTATGATGTCTGAGCCCTCCTGTGAGAGGGCCTTTCCCCTGACAGACAAGAAAATACTTCACTCCAATGTGTCTTCCGGCTGACACTAGTGCCTAACATCCACACATGACATACACGCCTACGCCATCTCTCAGCACACCCCTCTCCCCCCCCGCCCCCTTCACTTTCCACGTCTGGTGCTTCTGTGTGACCCGTCTTAAAACTCAGCTGGTGATGATGCAGCTCATTGACAGTGGTGTGAGCGGAGGAAAGACAAACTGGAAGAAAACCAATGAGGAGAAAAGAGAGGGACATGTCCGGTCCCCAGAGCCTCGGCAGGTCCCTGACTGTGGAAAAAGTGTGTTCATCATCTCTTGGTCTCCCTGCAGAGACCACCGTTTCCAGGAAGTGGAGAGGTTAAGCACACATAGTTTGATGTTGCCCTCTCACCTCTGATTACCCTAGCGTAGCCGCTAAGTGGTTTTGTGTGACTCCTGCACTCTGCCTAACGCTTTTTCGAGCCATTTTCACACAGTAAAAGGGGAGATGACATGGAACTCTTGTGGTTTTGATAAACAGATAACCCAGCCTGAGAAAAACTAGACCTTTTCATCTACTGTACAGAAAGATCGCCCTAATCGTGCCGTACACTCAGACACAAATGAGTCAACACCAGTGTTTCATTGTGTTACTCAACACGGAGGCCTGCGGGTGGTGACCCTGGGTAGTTTGTGGCTTTATATTGTTGGGTTTGCAAAGCTGTAGAAAGTTCAACCAGCGGCTTTGACTTGTTTTTTTTTTTTTTTTCCTCAGCTGACCCATTTATGACCTTTTTTTTTTCTCCCCATGCCTGAATTTAGAGAAGTTTAATCCTTCAGTTACTCCTGTGTTATATTTCCTACCACTGTCACTTGACCGCAAAAATAGCCATTAGTTTGGTCACTTTGATTATAACTGTACATACAGTTAGCAGGTTAATAATATATAATAACTTCACTTAAATAATGGGTTTCCTGTTTTAATCCGTACCAAAGGAACATCCACCAAAGGCTTAGTCTTTAAAAAAAAAAAGATACCAATAAATATAGCATTAAATCTGCTGTGACCCTCAGGGCTGAAGACGTGGTGTGGTGCCCCATCTACCCCCCCCCCATCCATACAGATTTCTTGTGCTGTCTGTTCTGTCTGTTGTTTCAACACAGCACCTGTACTCCATCACCCACTCTACACTCTGCCTTCTGTATGGACACTAACAGCACGGCTGTTACGGTCTTTCAAGAGAGATTGATTTACAGTCATTAGAATATGGCTCCATCCTCCAATCAGCTTCCTGCTTTTGTCTATACGTGACTGTGCATACGTGTCTCTGCCGGCACTTGTTGTTTATGTTAGAAGAACAGACGTTGTAGGACGCACATTTTAAAACCCATCAGATAAGACCTGATAGGAGAGTTCAGACTGGCTCTTTATCAGGTGTGGTTGAGTGAAAAGGATGACCTGTACACACATTTTGGGTGGAGCTCATACTCCCTGTGAATCCAGTGATTCAGCAATGTGTAAGTTTACAACTACAGTTTTGGAGAGGGCAGTGCTGAATACATGTTATTAATAGTCTGGTTGTACCAGGTGCATATTCGTCCACAGAATGTCAAAGCAAAGCAAAGCCCATTGTTATGATAGCAGTGTGTGTAAACCAGTAGGGAGTTTAGAATGGAAATGTGACTCTGATCTCAAACATCAAAGTCTTCAGAACCTTGTTTTTGGAGCTAAGAACTCTGGAGTTTGTGCGTGTTAAAGGCCATGTGTGGGCTAACATCGGATAGGTGCTCTGTGGCCCACGAAGAGTGTAGTATGTCCACAGTTTGTTTGATGTATGATGCTATCTACTGGATGCATACCACCAACTCAGCCCCGTCACCAGATGGATGTAAAGTCAGCCTGAGGCCATACAGTAGTCGCCTTTATCCTTTGAAGTTGTCTGTTGATGAAGTCAACCGTCGTTAGCCTTAGCCTTACATCTGTTTTTCTAATTAAATTAAATTTAGATTTTAGATTAAATTAAATTAAATGTCTTAAATAATTAGTACCTAGCCAATATGGCACATAAAATATTTTTAACTTAATAAATATATATTGTTATATATATTTACACATATATTGTACATATGTATAAATATACATATATGTATCTCAGTATATATGTTCATATTAATATACAAGTATATTTATATGTATATGTTAATATATGTATTTATCACCTATATATAGTTATATATGTATTTATGACCTAATGTTTTATAAGGAACTTCCTGCGTTTTATACCTTTCCCATTAAAAATGTCAAACTCTACATCACAGCTTTATTTGTGCCGACATATTTAAACCTCCTGTTTCATGTTTGCCTCATGTTTTTGACCTCGTCGGGGAAACACGACCTTTACTCCGAACACACCCTAATTGATTGATTACTATTTGTCATTGACCGCGACCCCTCATCACACACAAATACACACACACACACACACACACACATGCAGGAGCAGAATTTTTTCAGATACGGTATCTTCTCCAAAGGCATTTCTTGTCGACAGGGAGCCAATAAAGCCATCGTTTCCAGGATTGAGTGGTGAAATATTGCAGCCAGTCTGCTTTGGTTTCCCTGAACACACACACACACACACACACATCCATCATCTTTGTAGTTACTCTGACAAAGTCAGGCCACAGTTGTCTGCAACACGCTCTAATCTTCACGGGCCTCTTCAAGGCGCGTATACACGTCCTTTTAAACTCTCCTTTAAACACACTGGAACTGCACCAGTCTTTTAACTCTTTAAACACACTGGAACTGCACCGGTCACCGACAAATATACTTATGTAAGTATTTTTAATCCCTTAGAAAAAACCCCCCCAAACACTTTAAAGCCCTTTCAAACATTTGGCCTGGGCAATAAAACATTGTGGTCCCGTGTGCTGCCCACAGATTAAACACATTAAACATTTACATGCCACATTACGGAGCGGTGGCTTCATGGGAGGACGCTTCACTTTACACTTCAGGCAACAAACCAATAGCAGACAGA
>NC_024318.1:8330035-8398391 GCF_000523025.1 Cynoglossus semilaevis | reverse complement strand
CGGTCGCTTGCTTGTTTGAGCAAGATCCCCCCCCCAGCAGCAGCGGCAGCAGCAGCAGCAGCAGCAGCAGCCTCCTGCACGGCCCTGTCTTTGGCTGCTCCGAGCCGCTCAGAGCCCCTGTTGTTGTTGTAAAAATGTGTAAGTGTTTGCTCTGGCCAGGGCTGGACCTGTGAAAGTCTATTCTTAGCCACTGAAAAATTAAATAAGGCATCCGTCAAGCTGCTGGCTGTGAACTGAGTGACTGTATCAGGTTAGTGCATGGTAATCCTATATAAACATGGACACACACACACACACACACACACACATATTTGTGTCAACCTGTTTACTTCAGGTGTATCCATGAGCTATCACAGACACACACACACGTGAATGTGTGTGTGTTTGTGGTGCAGATATGAGCAGGTTTGTGTGCGACTCCCACTCAGAGTCTCAGTGAGAGTGTGGATGAGCCACTGCTGCACAGTTTGAGCGTTGTGTGACGCGTTTGGCACAGGAAGCCGTTGATTTGTTGACTCGTCCCTCTACGTCAACAGAGCTGCCAGCAGTGGCTCTGCAGGACAGACCGAAGGACGGAAGACGAAGGGTCGGAGGGTGGACGGCACCACAGAGCTGTCCTGACTGTCTGCAACCTGTGGCTCCTGGGCCACAAGTGTTTCAAACTTTATATACCGCATTATTGACCTACTTTGAAAGACTAAATATTTTTTATTGCTTGATGAATTTCACTTGGTGGAACAATGATAAATGAATGGATGTTTGGTGTTGAAAGCTGCGGGTCTTTGTCCTGGTGTGAAAATATGCAGAAATACACACAGAAGTCAGTGTACTGAATTACACTACATATTCAGTGTAAGCTATAATAATGGAAATGTGTTTCCTGCAGTTCACTTCTGAAAAGTTTGGACGACGACTACATACACAGACCAGTTAAATGCTAACACCTGAAGTGTGATGATTGGATAGATATACTGTATAAAAGGAGCGTCCATAAAAGGGCGAGAAGTGACTGTGTTGACAATTGGATAGATATACTGTATAAAAGGAGTGAGGACGAGAAGTGACTCAGCAACTTATGTTGACTCAAGTATTGTCATCATTGGTAGAAGCAGGGAAAATGTCTATTCTTCAATTGCTGCAACTCTGATCACTAACTCATGGCCTCGGAAACAGAAAATATTAAAGCCATCGTTGATTATCACTGAAGTTCTACTTGTGCTGAGTTTTAAACTAAAAAAAAATCAGAGTCTTAATATTTGGGACGTGATGTCAGCAGGGATCAGCTTCTAATGTTCTGCCTTCTAGTCAGTGAGTCACTCTGCCAGTTAGTGCCACTAACCCTACGTCTAACAGGGCCAAGGCCTGTGGTGGTGGTGAGGAAAGAGACGTACGGGTCGGTGCACCAGTGGATAACGGGATAAATGGTCAGGCTACTTGAATGTGAATTTAGCAGAGAGTGTGCTGCAGGAAATTGAATCTAAAGAAGGATTCAACCCGCATGTTCGTGTGTGTGTGTGTGGTTTTTCTTTCAGCCTCTTTCTCTTGCAGCACACACTCACTGCTCAGGAATCTTCCCTTTGTTCACTCTGTCCATTGTGTTTGGAAACAAGTGTGTCAGTGCTGCTATTCATCTCCACCTACCCGTACCTATGACTGTCCAATCAGTGGTTGGGGGTCTAACTGCGGGCACCTGGTACTCCATCATATCACTTGTGTGTGCCTGCATTTGTGCATATGTGTGCACAAAGAGAGAGCAGTTGTTTTTGATGGTGATGGAATAAGAACACACTGACCTAATAACTGTTTGATACTGTGGCGAGTATCAAACCTCTGGCTTGGGGGCCATGAATGCATGTCAATAATAATAATTTTGACCTTGTTTTAAATCAAAATAAACCTTGAATTTTTTTTCATTTAAGAAGAGGAAAAACATTTTTTCACAAGTATTAAACAGTATTTTTATTAAACAAACACTACTGTTTATTTTTCTAAAATATTTGTGTTTTTGTGTTGAAATGCCGAGGGCAGCAGCTGGTTTGTGTTTGAGACCTCTGACTTACAGCAAAAGAATTTACTGAATGGAATTCCCGGTTCTTCTGTATTGTACCACACATTCAGATGCACAATGAAGTAAACGTCTGTGTACGGGCAAACATCCATATTTGTTTTGGCTGCTGCGAGCCCCCGCTGACGGAGACGTCTCCTCTTCCTAAGAGGCATCTGCAAACATGTAGGCGAACAAAAAATCCTTCAGCTGTTGCAGATAATGAATTGAAATGCTAACTCGTTGGAGCTAATCAGGATTTGTGCTGTTTACATGATTCGCTTTGGATTAGCGGATTTGTTTAAACATTACTTGTCGTTTCAAAGCATTAACGCGACCACCAGTGTCATTTGACTAATGAAAGTCAGAGATGCAGTTAGAGGCTTTATACTTTATTTTTTTTGGTATTCTTCAGCTTCTCTTTACAGAAACCAAATGACCGGACACTTGTTTCTGTTACTTTATTGCTTGACTCGAAATCAAAAGTCATCGTGCTAACACGTGTCACAGATGTCGATACATCCACACGGTCTGACACACTCGCACCAGACTTGTATTGCACTTAGTGGAAAGTTTCCCATTTTATTTCCATGTTAGATGTGTTTGGCTGCTCTTTAAGGCTTTTTCAGCCACTGCTGTGATATTTACTGCCTCCTGCATGATGAATAAACCTGCTCAAAACTCCTGCACACCATGCTGTAGAACATGCAGGTCATAGGTCATAGGTCATGTTCTGATGAGGTTCAGTGGACGTGGTGAGGTCATTTATATTGATATTTCTCTTCATCATCGAGGAGTTTGTACAGCAAAGACAAACATCTAAAACCCAGTGTAGAATCTGTCTCTGCTGAGCTGAAGAAACCACTGTGAGTGGAGACACTGTCCAGGGGGGACACTGGTCCAAAGCTTACAGTTACAATCAAGTCTTTTCCAATAGTTTCTCCAACCCTCACACTCCCATCTTCACACTTTTTTCTACTCACGCTGACTTTTTAATTTCAAACGTCTGTTGGCTTCGTGAGGATTAAATGCTCAAAGTCAGTCTTTCCATGTGATCCTCTCGCTTCTTTTGATCAGAGACACTTTGGCCTCATTTCCTTGTCGTTGGAGAGAGGAAGAAAATACCTTAAGTCACTCCTTTGGTCATCATTAAGTTTCTGCAGTTCTTTTTTTCAGTTCTCCTGGATGTTAGACAGTATTTTCCAGCAGAATAGATTATGGCATTACAAATGTATTAACCGACCTTTAATGACCTCTAATGGCTTTTAGCACCACATACATCATTTCCAGCAGAGCTGTATGCTTCCACGGCATCGTGTGGCTTCTCCAAGTTCCAAAAAACTCTAGCTCCAGCTCTCACATACTTTGACTGCAGACACACAGAGCCTGACTGATGTGCGCTGAAACTGTGTTCCTGTTTCCTCTCTGTCCCAGAGCTTTGTGGTAATCTCTGCTCCATGTCTTTCACCTCCTCACTTTGATCTCTAAAACAGAGACTGTGGTTGCAGACAGTGTGTCATGCTCAGATAAACAGATCGTAGGTTAGAGAGAAAAACATGAGGACCCATCCTGCAACATCAAATATGAAAAGAGTTTGTTGGTTCCGTGGCCAAAACAAACAGTGAAAAACAATATTCAACCTATGGTGATATTTGTTCACTTTTCAATTTGTCAAAATCAGATGAGAAGAATAAAAACAAAAAAGAGTGAAAATGAGTTACATCTGGATGTAGCCCACTTTCTGTGACCACCGCTGTTTCCATCCATCCATCCATCCATCCATCCATCCATCTACAGTCATAATTTGAACCATGTTAATTCCTCCATTGTAGTGCACTTCACTCAGCGGGTGAATTTCATGATCTGTAAAAAGGATCAACATGAACTAAGGCTCTAAGTACCAAGTGTGTGCCTCATATGTGATAATGGACAACCCAGGACGCTCATTTGTCCCAATACACTTTCCCTCAAATCACATATTGTAAAGTAACCCAACATTTTCCATTGAAAAAGTGAAATATCTCTCCTGTGTGCCTTTGTTTAGCCAAACATGTGCTGCTCTTTTAAAAATCTTGGATCATTAATATCCTCAAATGTTTCAAAATGCCGGAGAGTGATTGTTCTGAAGGAAGCTGGCTCCGAGACGCTGCAGTTTGTCCGGTTATTATTTCAGGCAGCGGGAGAGAAAAAGACTGATTTACTTCAAAACTCTGTTCATGGAAAAGGAAATCTGCAGATTTGCTCCATGTAGTCACACCAGTGACAAATACCAGCAGGGAGCGTTTCAGGGCTTTAGTTACTGTGTTAATGTTCACTGAAGCCAGTCCTATTACACAAAACTGCCCCTCAACTTTTCTGGGCTTTTCACATCACAAAACACATGAAGCTGTTAGTTAGTTAGTCGACCTCCGCCATTTCACTCTTATACATCTATATATATATATATATATATGTATATATATATATGTATGTATCATTGCTGAAAGATTGAAGTCATCACAGACATATTGAAGTGTTGGTGTTATTCCACTGCAGCTGTGATGTCAACGTGTAACATCATACATCGTTAGTCGGATGCTGTAAAATATCACACTGCAATGCTAAGTCTTTCAGTTATGGGACAAATGTGTGTTGACATGTCAGTGGTTTCCGTGTGATTTATAACATGAGCAAAAACTGGGCAGAGGACGCACGAAGACCCAACTGTGTCACTGATAGTGAAACAGTAAATACGGATTTGAAAGAAGGAGAGGAACTAGAAACTGTATCATCAGGGCGGGAACTGCAGACGTAGGACGTGTTCTTAACTGTGGGAGAAGAAGTGTCAAGATGTACAAGAGGGAAGAAAGTTGGTAAAGCCTGAAGGAAATGATTACTTAAAAAAATTATTTGAACTAATTAGACCAGTTACTTTATTGCTAGTGATTTGATAGTAAAATGACTTGGTGATTTATTCCATTTTTGTTTTATAGAAAAGATACAGATTGGATTCTGTAAAGTTAGATAAATGATTCAGTAGCAGCGTTTCACCTCTGGGGCAGGAGAGATTGGAATCTGATTACCCTCTGATTATTAGAAGCAGAAAAGAAAAACACAATTTTCCGTAGGACAAAAATTAATTACAATGAAGTGGGAAAAAATTTTCCAGCTTCTCCGTTCACCGTTCATCCCTGTAATCACCAACACGTTCTCGTCTCCATCAGGGGGAGCTCTCCTTAAAATAATAGCTAACAATGACAGGTGATAGTAAAATAGGCCAACACACACAGACATACACACACACACACACACACAGTGCTAAAATATTTCCACGGTCAGTAAAAACACTGACAGACAGATAACTATTACGACCTCTCATATTGAAGATATGTGATGTCATAAATACACGGGGCCTGGATACTGCTGAGTCCCTCATTTATTGGCTGAATACTTTCAGTACGTGTATTTCGACTCAAATGTCAAGTGAGGCCCGAAATAGTACTTCTCAGTATCTTTCGATATTTCCCTTTGTCCCTCTGAGTCAGGGAAGTAAAATGAGGGAGGATGACTCCACGTTAGTGGGAAACAGAGGAAGCACGGAGAGAATGACCCAACGTACGATGTCACTCAAACGCAGCCTCCCTGGACCACAGAGCGTTTCCTGGTGGGTCTGAAAAGAAAAGACCAACGAGCAGAAAATAGGAGATTATGTCAATTAGTGGCCGTAGTCCCACCTGACCAGACCTCCTCCTCTGTCAGGGTCTAATGGGGGTCGGAGGTCATGACCTGACTTCCAAAACATTGTGGATCTAAAACAGGGGGGAGTGGGTGGGGTCTGCAGTGCACCGTGCCCCCCCCCCACACACACACACGAAGTCCCTGACCTTCCAGTCATCCCTGGATGACCTTGACCTCTGCTCTCACAAAAGCCTGTGTGTGTGTGTGTGTGTGTGTGTGACAGGTCTATTGACTGGCTGATGGCTGTCTTTCCATATGGTCATGAATCTTTGTAACAACCAGGGCTTTTGCCTGTGCGTTGCCTGATTGTGTCAGTTTGTCCATGACCTTTGCTGTGGTCAGACTCCACGACTGGATTCCAAAATTGTGAGGATTAAAGAGAAAATATCGTGTCGTGCCGACCGTTAAAGCAACTGAGAAACAACAGCTGAGACTGAGTATAACTTTCAGTAACCTTCACTATTTATGACAAAATGTGATTTTTAAAATTTCATTTTATTGGATTGTCCGTCCAGAAAGAGTCTGGCAAATATAACTGCTGACCCCTGGTCTACGGTCCGCCAGCACCAAAATTAACGACATGCTTTTTGAAGTGTGTGTGTGTGTGTGTGTGTGTGATAGTAGTGGTGTCTACAGGTGTGTTTGCAGATGTATCTATACTTTCCACACGCCTGTAAATCCATGCATTGACATGTTGGTTCAATGGGGAAATGGCAGGTTTGGGACCCGCTGATGGCATTTACACATGGCTTCTCACTCTCTGCTCCACCTGCTAATTTATTCATTTTCCACTGCTGAGGATACACTGAGGCCAATGTGATTGTTTCCGTGAGCCAAAGTCCCCAGAGAGCTGCCTGCTTGTTTTCTTATCCAGTTTCTTCAGGCCTTCCCCAACCCCCACCTTCCTCCCCGCGAGCTTCGCTCTCTCCTCACCCTTTTCTGCGGCGGGTCCCTGAGTGAGTGTGTGATTTTCTGTGGATCTAATCTCATCACAGTAGTTCAACAGTCCGGCTGACAGGCCGTGAATGTCGCTGTCACTGGGTCATTGTTTCGCCGTGTCAGTGTGTGGGACACAGTGTTAGAACGAAGGAACGGCTCCAGCTCCACTGTCATCTGCTCCGTTCACACGAAGCCACGTCCGTAATAAAAGATGAATGTAAACATATTTCAAAATGTTTTCATTTGACAGAGAGAGTAAAGGACTTCATTTGTTATTTGTTTCTTTATCTTCAGGTTATTTTAAACACTTTTTTGAGTTTCCTGGGCTTTATTACTTTTTAAGCAAAAATAACCCTTACCTTCCCCCCTGTAAAAGGAACACTTTTTAGGTTCATACAGAAGTTAGTTAGCATGATGCAACAAAGATTTGAAACTAAGAAAAAAACAAACAGTCAAGGACAGTTTTACTGAACAGAAAAGCTTTCTGTTCAAAGTCAAAATTAATGACACACTAAAAAAAATTTGTTGATTTTTTTTTCCAATAATCTTGTGTCATATGCTAACATAGATATGCTAACCTAGCTCAACAAAATCCAATATGAAGTGGCAGCTATTTCAGAGAAACACCAGCAGTTGTCAAATACTGGGACATTTTAGGGTAAAGTTTGATAATGTAATCTTCCCAGAAATGTGCGACATTTATTTAAAGATACTCGGACTGCGTGATGTTTTACATGTGGGCTTCATTAGGCCTACATTCATTCTGTCTGGGTCAGATGAAAGCTAGCGTTTGTGTACAACTGCCAGACATGGGCAGCATTGAAAGTCTTTCCTCTAACCGAAACCAGGAAACTTGTAAAAAGGTTTTTGCTTCATTTGGACCAGTCTCGGGCCACCAGAAGGACTTCTGATTCTGAAATGGTGAATGTTTATATCAGGCTACACACACATACACACTCAGACACATAAAATCCAGCATCTTTGATTCATTTGCTGAGGAGCCGAGGCCAAGGCTCGGAGCCGGTCCAGTCCTTGTGTCCGTGTGCTGCTGTTACCACCAGTCTTCACTCCCTCCTAAGTGAATGAACAAACTCTCACTGCCCTCCCTTCCTGCAGGCAGGTGGTCTGGAGCTCCAGTCCAGGAGGATGTTGGCTGCCTTTCTGATGAGGCCTTTAATGACACCCTGTGTGGTGGGTAGAGAGGCTTGCTGCGAGTCATTCACCTACGACTAACTGTGGAGTATGTCATATAAAAGCTCTCATTCAGCTGAGGCCGACTCGTCAAATGTGATTAACTTGCAACTGGCCATGTGTGTGTGTGTTTTTTCATGTGCTCATTACACTGCTGTAAATGTGTGTTTGTGTGAAGATAAAATCAAATCAAAGATGAGATTATTGGACCTCAGTCCGATAAAGTAACACGATCTACGATGAAGCGGTTCTTTTGTCCGCGAACAAACTCGTAACAGTTTCCACAAGCCATAAACTTTGCTTGTTCTCATTTGAAGAAAATGTAGTTTATTGCCAGGGCACAGTAACTCATCCAAAAAAATGAAGTTTAAAACATCAGCAGTAAATTGTCAGCCTTTTTTGCCAGTTGCCCAGGAGAGGGCTTTGGTCCAGACTCACATTTTTCTGCAAAGTACTTTCTCCATCCATCCTGAAAAGTGGAGCGAAACTACGACATCTGATACTGAAAAGCGAGGCTTTTTTGTTTGTTCTTTTACCGCCCCTTAATTATAAAGAAATTAAATTAAACCACATTGAGCTGATAAATTTAAAACCAGGGAAGAGTTCAACAAAACAGAGCCACCGATTTCACACAGTGCAGGGGTAAAAGAGAGAACTTTAATCTTGTTCACTGTGTTCAGAGTTAGAGGTTGGTGGTTTTTACTGTAATTTTATCACATCATATTCTGATGTGTTTCAGTGTTTGGTCATTAGATATGGAAGAACCTGGGACAAAGACACGTATGGGACAAAGACACGTATGGGACAAAGACACGTATGGGACAAAGACACATATGGGACAAAGACACGTATAGGACACGTGCTGCCCTGTTATTGAGAGCGAACACTTCCCTCCGTCCTGACATTATAGATCAGTGATTGTTTATATTTGTTAGTGAATATACAAAGTTTTCCAGTTTGTTCTTCCAGAGATGGAAGTGCGTGTGCGTGTGCACGTGTGTGTGTGTGTGTGTGTGTGTGTGTGTGTGTGTGCAGGTGACAGCTCCAACAGTTCACCGTCATTGACCCGTGAAAAAATGTGCCATGATTAACTGGCAACTACATTAAAAATCGGACAATGTGGCCTTTCTCCTGCAGCCTGTGTGTGTGTGTGTGTGTGTGTGTGTGTGTGTGTGTTTCTTTAACTCACTTATCACTCGGTGTTATGGTTTGATTTTGCTGTAATTAGTTTGAACTCAGCTGTACTTGCAGAAGAGGGAGAGACTTCCAGACATCTTTTATATGCTCGTGTGTGTGTGTTTGTGTGTGTGTGTGTCCCTCATCAAGCCCTTATTAACTACATTAAGTGACCTTTTGAAGAGGTGTTGATGGATGTCTCTGGTCCTGGTCCAACTTTCTTCTTGGCTCCTTTTTCACTTTCCCTCTGTGTTTTTCCCCTGGTGCGTTTCTTCACCTTACTCTATGAAAGCTCCTTATCGTTTCTTTAAGGCTTAAGTTGCCAGGCAGGGCCAACAAACCCCTCCCCTCTCAGTGAAAATGTGTTTATGTTTGGTAGAGTGAAGATGTAAACTCTCCAATAAAAGCAGTGCTGTTCTACGCCTTCGCTCTCCAATGCTTTTCTGCCACTCTGTGAGCTAACAAGTGTCTGTTATCTCTTCAATCAGTTAAAAATGGTCCATCGTTTTGTTGGCGTTAGCACTTGAAACAGTCGCCAAAAGTCTCTGAATTCTGGGAAATCTGGGCGTTCGTCAATAACATCTACGGCTTCAAAAAAAAGAAGAATCTTTGGCTTCTATGAAGTGGACGCCAAAGTTATTCGCTGTATTATTTCTATGTCAATCACATGAAATAGATACAGTGAAGTTTGTCTCTCCACGTACTTCACCGTTAAATATCGTTTTCATCGACCTGAACTGTGTAAAACAAAATCACGATGTTAAATATATTGGTGTCCTGCAGAGTTCGACTAAGTTTTCAGGTTTGATTTTCTTTGCTTGTGATTGGGACAGATTGGTAAAGCTAAAAAGGAACCACTAGGGGGCAGTAATGCAAAATTGAATGTGCTATTATGACTCATAGAAGAAGAAGCAGGGGGCAGCTAGCAAACTTAGCTGCCGTTAGCTAAGCTTTAAGGATGTTGGCAATTATAGATTTAAAAAATCATATTTAATACTTAACTCTCAGTACCTAACTTGAGTACAATGTAATGTAAAAATCTCTTAAAATTAAAATTAAAATAAATCTCAATTATTTGTATGATTATTTAATACTTAACTCTCAGTACCTAACTTGAGTACAATGTAATGTAAAAATCTCTTAAAATTAAAATTAAAATAAATCTCAATTATTTGTATGATATTGAAATGTCATTTTTGTGCAGTATTATACAGTATTTTTACTTCAGTTTTTCCAACACTAACAGAACCAGGAGTATTTTATCACGTGTGTGAGTGAACAACAATAACAATAACGGGAAAAAAGGCACAATTCACTGGTTTTGTTTATAAAAATTTCAAATATATTTTATTTATTTACTTTTTTTTTTTAAACAAAGATGCATTATGGTATGAGATCTACTTACATGTTGTAAAGTTGAGCTTTAACTTTGAAGATTCTCTATGGAGATTGTGAATTACCGTGTTATGCACGTATGATTTCGGCTTTCATACCACAGGTGTTTAACTGAATAAAATTTATAAAATGTAGAAATGTAAAAAGGAAACAATCAAGTGATAATGACAAAAAAAAAACAAAAATACTGCATACCAGAGATTTAAAAACCCAACACTGTCGGTTCTGTCCAGAGTCTCTTTTCTCTCCTTTTTTTCTTTTCATCTTTTTTTTCCGCGAAGTTTTCTCAGCTTTTTACCTTCTTCTTACTTTAATTCAAAATTCTGTAAAAAAATATTCAAGTCTCCCTCTTTAAGGCTGTAAAAACACGGCTGTACGAGGCCAGCGGAGGCATGTTCACCAGCCTGTCAGTCTTTCTCATTCCATCAGTTGTCTTTTCCCCGCAGGAATTGAAGACAAAGACACGTTTACTACAATTCATCATCTCATTTACCTACTTTGTACAATAATATAACATAGATTTAAGTGGATCGTCTCCATCTTATGTTTGTCACTGGGGACAGGAACCACAGAAACTGTTTCCTGTCTCACAGTAATCACTGTATTCATCAATCATGTTGACAAACCTGCTGTTTTTTTCACTCACTCCTCGGTGCTGTTATCTCACTCAAAAGGATATACAAATGATTAGATCTAAGGATATAATAGAAGGAATTTAAATTTTTAGGAGAGATTTCTACAGAATTCCTAGGTTGCTGATGCAATAATATTGATTTCCCACTCTTATGGATACATTTGCTATTTTCTTTCCGCTGAGAGAAGCAGAATATGCAGCATGTAGCCTTTCCCACTTCAATATGTCTAATTCATGTGAGGGGGATTGAAGATTTGGTTCACGATGAGGCTAAGAATATAAAATGACCATCCTGAAGCTGTGTAGGAGTCGAAGAGTCGTTGGCTGCAAAAACACACTCGTCCTTCAGGGTCGCGTTGGTGGAACAGGAGTCGGGGATTGAAGTGAGGAGAGACGGGGGGAGGGAGGGGAGGGGGAAGGATGTGGTTGGTTAAATCACTGGAAGACGGTGTGGTAGGTGGGACACTGATGAGACTTCATGTACTTGATGGCGAACTTGAGCTCCTTGCTCTTCTTGTCCCACTTGTGAATGGACATGAGCAGCAGTTGCTGGTCCACTTTGCGGCCCATGATGAGGAAGTTAGAGCCCAGGCTGTCCAGCTGGGCACACGGGCAGTTGGCGCCGTTCTTGATGTACAAGGTCAGCTTTTTCAGGTCTTTCTTCCTCAGCACGCCCTGCTTCAGTACTCTCTTTTTCTTTTGAGCCGCAATCAGCTTCCTGTCTCCCTTCTCTTTCTTCACCTCCTTGATTTTCATCTTGAGGACTGAGGGAGAAGAGAGAGTAGATTTATTTTTGCGTCATAGAAATCATAAAAAGAACATAATGACCTTCAGTGAATCTGTGGAAAAACAGCCAGAGATCGAGGCTGGTTTCTGAGAGCAATGCTGCGATAAAAACCTGAAATTTCTAACTTTCAGAAAAAAACATAGACGTAGTTTTTAAATCCAGTAGCTGTTTTTTCCAGTAGAAAGTTGATCGTGCAGGTATTTCTGAAATAAGGCATTGTTTCCCAAAGACTGGGTCGCGACCCTCAGGTAGGTCGCAAGATATTTTTTTTGGGTCGTCTCGCATCATGTTTCCCAGTAGTTTACGAATAATGTCTGTTGACTTGGGTCGCGAAGGTTTGTGACTTTTAAAATATGTTTTGGGAAACACTGTATTAAATACTCTTTTTCTGAGGCTTCTGTTAATAAATATATTCTACAAACAGAGTCTACCTTTGAAATATTCATCTTGAAGTGTCTCAAATCAATATACAATACCTGCAACTTGACCATCAAATATATTTAATTTATTAGGGTAATCTATAACTTGGTTGATGTGAAGAAATTAATATTTGTCTAGGAATTGTCCATCTCTTTTCTTGTCTTTGTCTTTTTTATTCAACGAGCACAAACAGTCCCAGTCTCAATTTTACAAATAGGCAACAGGAAATGTTTTGCCTACTTTTAAACACGTTCTCCTTAATAAGTTATTCGAGAGGTTAATATTTGAAGCGCCAAGCGTTCCAGAGTTGAATCCTCGGAGCACTCGCTTTGACAGATTCAATCAATCACAGGCCGGGCAGAAGCACAGGGCCAGCATGGAGCATCACAGTGTACACCAGTGTGCTGGAGGATTGCCATTTCACTCCTCGCCTACACGTCTGCAGTTGCATAAACAGCCCTTGTCAAACTGCGATACGTGTTCGGCACATGCAAAGTGATAGCGTGTAAAAAAAAAAAAAGTGCGTGTGTTGATTCGCCTTGTATCCACATCCTGGTTGACTTCAGCTCCGTCACTGAGGGTGTGTGTCTGTGCGCTGCAGTGTGGTGCTGACATACAGTATCTGAGTTGTACAGTACATGTGAAGTGTATTTTGTGTGTGAATGAATGTATTCATTGGTGGGATAAAGATGATTTCTCGCTCTAAGTGGCTTCACATGCCCAGAGGTAGTGAAGGGTTTGGTCTAAAAGACCTGGAATAAATAGTTCATGTAATAAAACTGTAGTAAGAAATAAAACTTTATTTTATTAGGACAGACAGATAGATCACGCTGGGAGTTGAGAAAGTATTTCAAGCACGAGAAGCTTTTGTGAAACAAAAACGTTTTTGTCCACTGTGTGTACGACGTGTTATTGTGTATTAAAGCAACAGGTGGATTTAGAGTGAAATTCACAACTCAATTATTACTGGTTAGGGTGTAAATGTTGAGATCCTTGAATCAAGTTACTGATTTTTTAAAATGTTTTCACCAAGTTACTGATTTTTTAAAGTTTTTTTTCACACAAGTTACTGATTTTTTAAAGTTTTTTTCAGTTTTTGTCTTTAAAACATAAAGCCTGAAGTGAGTTACCAAACATCAGTTTCACTGAAGAGTACCGATGTTCCTGGAAGTAGGGCTAGCAGTACCATGTTCTGCACACATCAATAAACAAACTCCCTCTTTGACGTCGGCGGGTTGCCGTGGATGAAAGGAAAATAAAAGATGAATGTTTTGTCAAATCGAGATGTAAGAGAGCGTCTTTAAGCTAAATCAAACCAAATCAAGACGCCTCCCTCTCTGATACGGACCAGGTGTAGACCGCAGCTGCTTTTCTTCTCTACTCCTGTTATTACTGCTCCATCACGCTGCTGAATGGTACGAAAAAAGTATAAACAGCAAAGAGATCAGACTTCAAAAGCAACGCTTTAAAGAAACGCTCGAGTTTGAAACGCTCTGAGGGCAAACAACGTCTGGAGCTGGATGGTTAATAAGGTTAAGCAGGATCAGGCTGTTATTAGCCGTGGCCGTGTGGAACAACAGTGATGTTTCATCCGCGCCTTGATCTCCACATCCATACGTCAAGGTTATCTTTACTCCCACCGACTCATCCCCGTGTCTCGTCCAATCACGTACAGTGTGTTCATGGCCAATTGAATGCCTGGCCGTCTGCCTTCACATGTACTCATCTTTCATTCTAATAAAAAGTATCAGCCTGCTGCTCCTTGAACCCTTAAAACAAACAGACGTTATTGAGACGTGCATCAAAGTCACAGTAAATCAGACAGAAAATGTCTGAGTGTCGATTTAAAGGAGTGAGCTCGTGTGTTGTGTTAAATAACAAGCTAATTATTTGGTGGTAATCTTTGTTTCCGGACTTCTTCAGGCCCAATTAACGACTAAGCATTTTCTGATGTTGTACCTCATCCTTGAAAGTTTTGAACCCCCCCCCCCCCGACAAGTGGAGAAAAGTGAAGGACTGGGGCAAATGTCTGAGTGTGATGTTGCCAAAATCTTCTGTGAACAAGAATAATGAACTCATTATTGTCTGGCTTTGTGAAGCGTTCATTTCTGGGCTAAAGGTGGGAAAACTGGACCGTGGTGTTGAGAAGCGTTCATTTCTGGGCTAAAGGTGGAAAAACTGGACCGTGGTGTTGAACGGACTTTGGAGATTTGAAGCCGTTATGAGACGGAGGGTTTGGCAAAAAGAGGGAAAATGTGTCAGGTCATTTGTCATGTCTGTGTTAATTTCATCCAAACTTGTGAGTACGTGGTTCAACAGAGGTGGAAAAAAACCTTACATAAACACAGAACTGTTATTAGTGATTATTGTCATCATCGGTTAATGTCTTTTGTTTTGTTTTTTTATTTTGGCTCAGACGTTTCCTGAGACAGCATTTATTTAACAAAGGAATATAATAATAATGGCTGTCAAAAGATTGGTATTTTTCATCTAAATAATCTCTGGGTAGCTGTGAAGTAATCTTACTTGAAATTATGCAATATTCCTAAATATAAAAATCCTATATTTTGCTGAGATAGGAATAGAAAAAACAGCTTATTTTTAAGCATTTTCGTGCCTTATTTTTTAACAATTTATTTCACTGTTTAAGATGCATATATTTTGGAACCTGTTTAGTGGCCTCAACCTGTAACTTCTGTCTTAATCATTTAAATATCCTGCCTATACAGTACAGTGTTGTATCATCAGTGTTGCGGCTCCACACGTACCAAAGTCACTGGCGCAGTAATGCTCCATGATGTTGTCCGCCTTCAGCTCGTTGTCACACGGAGGACATGCCTTGGACACTGTGGGTAGAGAAAAATAATTAAAATACCTGAGCACTTTTCATTGGGACTTGTTAAAACCAGATTAACACTTTTCTAAGAGCCACGTTGACGTCACTGCGCAGTCAGCACAACAAAAGCTGTGTGAAACCGTTGAGCTCTAACCCCCTTTTTTTCAGACACATATTTTTCAACCCCCTCAACTTGTCAGAGACCATTTGCTGTGAAGTGAGTAAAAAGTCCAGCAGGGCAACTCATGTTTGGCCTGCAATTAAACTGGAGAAAATGTTTTTATTCGGCTCCTTGTATATTTTGATGGTGTAGGCGTGGTCTGGAATTTTGCAGAAAAAAAAAAGGTAAACACTTCTGCTGCAGCAGCTGACCGGGGTGCAAAGTGATTTAGCAAACAGAGCTGGTCAGAAGTGGAGGACAGAGAATCTACACAAGAGAGGCAGGCAATCTACTTCTTGGAGCAGATAATTCAAACTACAGATCAGTTCTATTTCTCAGTTCATTTTTTATTGTTCTAAGCTTGATCATTGTGTAAGTCTAACTTTCTCTAAACAGCGGGAGGTCATGACATCGCTAACATTTACTGAGAAAATGACATCAGTCATATCTTCTGCCGCCCTAAAGCTATTGGTCAATAATTACTGATGTCATGATTTTTGAGAAATAATAAAAGTAATTTTAGACAGATTTGTAAACAAACTCAGCTCTCATTTTTCTTTTCCCCTCAAAGAACAGTTTTTGATAACGAGTTTTTTCCATTCGTTTCCAGGATGACGAGCTTTTACAGCCCTGGTTCTCAGTTCTCAGTTCCCATGTTACTTGAGTCAGGCGTGTTGTTCACATCTGCTATGAGATTACAACAATGTCTCCTTTCCTCTTTGTGTCACTTTAACATCCCCCCACTGCCCCCACTCCCCTCCTCCTCCACCACACACACACACACACACACCCTCACTCACTCACTCACTTACACAGCTATCCCAGCCCCTGGGTTAAAAGTCAGGGTTCAGAGGTTATCACGCCGGCCCAAACCTCAGCGTCTGTGCAGATAATAGGAGAGGTCAAAGTTTAGCATGCTTGGTTGCCCAGGTCGTGAGGAGGTGAAGCCCCCTCACCACCACCGTGTGGAGTGTTTGGGCCGTCACATGTGCATCAGAGGGAGCCGAACCGTGTTCTTGTGGAGTTACTGCCCGTTCTTCCCGTGCTCTAACAGACGACAGACCCGTGAGGCCCGACTGGGTCACGGCTCTAATTGTCTGGTGCTGACAAGAAGACTAGACCATTGGTATGGAAATACACACACACACACACAGAGAGAGAGGCAGATTAAGAGATGCCAGGATTCTTTGGATTGGTCCATTTTGAATGATTGCCTCCGAGCTGGTGCATCTTATTCAGACTCCACAGGAATTCATTTTGCTTTCACAGTGGCGGTGTGTTGGCAGGAGACTCTGCTGCTGCTGTGATGCCAGAACATGTGTCAGGGAAGTGCACAGCCTCCATAAAACGTAGCTGGAGTCGGACTTTAAAAAAACACCATTTGGACGCTGCTGAAATCAATTTAGTGACAACTGCCCCTCACACTGTTAGCTGTGTTTCTGAAAAATGACCGTCCTGCGCTGAAGAAAACCACTGCTCCATGGCTTGATGTAGTGTATTTTATTATGTAGACACATTTCAAGTTAAAGATCTCTTTTTTTATCGCTATCACCAAATCATTTAGAATTGTTATCACTAACTTGACTATAAACTCGACTTCCTCTTGTTGGAGATCTGAAGGGTCGTATTGGAGTTTAAAGTCGTGGCAAATTGTTTGCTGATGTCTTATATCTAGTGGCCAGCTGTTAGACTCAGAGCAGATAATCACTTGATCGTCTGCAAAACCGTTGACCACACAAAAGATTAACGCCCACCTGCCGATGCAAAAATATCCATCCTTAAAATCAATCGTCTCAACAGTCAGGGTTGATTTTATTTATATTAACAACAGAAGTATTTTAAAAAAATATCTTTCATTAAAAAACTGAATTATAAACTTTATCCACAAACCAAATACCATGATGAAAAGACAGAGGTCAAGAGTTGATTGTTTTGCATGAGAGGAGGAGAAGAAGGATGGGAGCTGGACAGGAATGGAGTCGGTCTGTTCTGAAAAACCGTCTGTTGATTCTCAAACCACGGACCTGACTGTTTGTGACACGCAGCAAAGACTGCAGCTTTTATAACGACGCTCTTTTACCTTCATCAAAAAAATGAGGCAAAAAAAAAAGTTTCAATAGAGTTCACGTGAATGAACGACATTAAAGACAGAGATCCAGATGTTACAGTTCTGTCATGTGATTGGCTGACATGCCTCATACTTCATCAGCTCCTGCCTGAGCATCACATGGTTTATTTAATGGCCGCAGAGATTCATGTAAAATATGTTCACTTCACTATCTCGTACCTCATTCTGGCCCTCAGAGTTACAGGCAGAAACACTTATGACATAAAAGGCATCCTGCCATGGATGAAATGCAGCGTGTGATTTATGTCCAACGGTCCAACATCTGTTTAAATGTGGCATGCTCGCAGGCAGACAGAGTTAAACACTGCCCGCAAGACCCCCCTCGCCCCCCAGCGGGCCCCCACAGCTCGCTCCTGGCATCTGTAGGAATCCTATACAGAAGAGAAAATACATTCTCCAAAGAGCCAGGCCCAGTCAGTCTTCCATGCACAGACCATTGGATCACATTTTCCCTTTCATTCGGCTGCCAAGGACACATGAGTAGTGTGCATTGTGCTGCCGGGACCTGACGAAGCTGCCAGTCTCCTCTGGCGTGATTGTAACTCAAACTGGTCTCATCAGTGAGGACGGAGATAAAGGACAATATCTTTCACACTGTGTAATTGCCGCAGATTTGACCGAACAATGTCCACACTGTGACCAGAAATGTTGAAAAATCACAATATGTGTTGACAGAGAAGTTAGAAGACGTTTAACGGCCGAGAGTGAAATTTGACCCAAAGGCCGACACACAAACCAACAAGTGATTATCTACAGTATGTGAATCACGAGTAAGTTAGGAAAGAAATCCAACCATTAAAAAACTGTTAGGACAGATGTAAGGTTTTGTTTTTGTGGGTAAATGTTATATATTTAACAAACCTTTTCATTGTTACGTTTGAAAGATTGCAAAGTACCACATAGAGAAGACTCTGGACTGCAGCCAGGCCAGTGAAGCTTGCAGAAACTTTAGACTCACACCTTGAGCTACACTACATCGCTTTTTTTTTTTTTTGCAAAATCCGACATTGTCTTGCTCAAAATTCCATGTGAAAATAAGTTCTCTTCATAGAGTATGCCTATAACAGTCACTGCAGTATGGTCCATCAGAGTAAGTGCAGCTCCACCACCACAGATATGAGCATGGACGGTATTTCAACGTTCAGAACAGTTTTTTCTATATTTGGCAAAAACTTGAGTGAATACATTTCCAAGAAACTGGAAATGGAATTTGATGAAAATATAGGCTGGTGTAAGTCCCATCAAACGGGCCACTGGGACCCCTAGTGGGATGTGAAGGCATTACAGGAGAATAATAATAATAATAATAATAATAATAATAATAATAATAATAATAATAATAATAATATAGGGGATAGTCTTCTTTATGGTGACAAGTTGTCATCGTCAACAGACTTGTGAATATTGGCTAGGATTTGAGGCTTGAACCGTGGGTTTTATAATAATAATAATAATAATAATAATAATAATAATGTTCGGCAAGCACAAAAAAAGTCCAGCCTTCTGCTTGTGTGGGTTATGTGTAGAGAGTGATATCTCTAATTGAATCTTAACAGTCCTGACAAATAGATAAAAATAACGTAAACATTTATTTTAAAGGAGACTTTTGTGCACCTCCGATGGCTACGATTGATACAGACAGACCTGTTTCACATGCCTGATATAATCACACATCATCAATCTGGACTCAACAGAAACAGCCACACACACACACACACACACACAGGGAGGGAGATACTTGAAAAAAGAGAATGTAGCCCTGAAGAAGCTTTACATATTTGATTTTTTTTTACCCAAGAAAGCTTAAAACATGGAGAATCATTTTAGAGAGCCATCACGCTGCGTACTTAATATCTGTTTATCCAACCTCCAAACTTCCACCAGATTTACTACAGACATCCTCACATGACCTCAGACAAGAGATCTGGCTGCATTTTCTTAATTGAAGTCTTCCAGGTAACTGATCCTCTGGATTCTTTACATTTTCTCTGCACAAAATATAGCCCTCATTTAGACGATATCTAAATGAATGAAAAGATCTTTGAAAGTAAGTCATGAAGTTCCGACAGATGTTTTAATTTATCTCCGATTTTTGAACCCTTTGAAAATGATAAGTTCATGTTTGTATCTGCAGTAGCACGATGTGGTTGTTGTGTTTTCACCAAAACTGAAAGAACATGTGACGGGACCTGGTGCAGAGGGGTGTAGTCACATTTAGACACAGTCATGTGTGGAGGAACAACTCCATATATTTCACAAAGACAGAGAGACAGACAGACAGACAGGACCATGGCCTGTTTGGTTAAGAGACTAAATCAAATATTACCATTAAAGAACATTTAGTTTGGTGAAAACCGAGACTCTACAAAAAAAAGTGGGGAAAAAAAAAGAATTCCACACTGTTTCTTTAAGCCCTTGCTAAGAGCGGTGAAGCAGACACTCGATGCTCGCAGGAAGCAGCTTTTCTCCTCTTCATATGCACTTTCTGTCTCCCTTTAGTCTCCCCCACCCCTCTCCTTCCACCCCTCTCCATTCAGACTCCTCATGGGACAACTTCACTTCAACCATTCCCATTCTTCGCCTGCCTCTCTTGTCCTGTCATGCCCACTAATTAGCGGGAGCTCACTAATTGGCCTTCTAGCTAATTGGCCTGCTGCTGGCTGCCAGACCTAAACAAAGGCTGAGCACGGAGGGACACGGCGGGGACAGACCCCTCTCCACTGTCTCAAAGTATCTCATTAACTCCCTCTTCTACCTCTCTTGGCTTTTGTGAAGAGGCTGTGGAACACAAACCCACACACAGAGTTGTGGGTTTAGTTCCCATTCACTGCCATTCTGTCCCATCACTCATGGTCAGTGAAATATTAAAAAAAAAAAGAAAAAAGAAAAGGACATTTCTGTCGGTTCATGCTTCCTTCGTCGGCAGCAGCTTTTGATTTTCACAGATGAGTTCAAATGAGACACTCACTCAACTGTTAGATTGATTGATGATCTGTTGATGGTGTCTGCAGATAAAGATCTGCATGTGTGTGTGTGTGTGTGTGTGTGTACTTGCATGTCTGAATCACCTTTGCATTTATGGTTTGCTAAACATCACAGTGCATTTATCTTCACTCAGTCAACGGTCTGTGAACGGTCTGGTCTCTGGAGCCACTCAGTCTCCACTCAGTCTCAGCTGCTCTCAGCCTCGGGCGAATGTAAACGGCAGAGAGCCGCACAGAGGCGTCCACATAACCGGGAACTTTCCCCTCTTACCTCTTCTTGCCCCCGTGTTTCCCCACTGACCCCTGGATAGTCTCTGACTCAGACCTTTACCTGTCATCGTCATTTATCACACTCTTTTTGACAGCGGACTCATCAGTCTTACTAACAGCCTTTTTTCAACAATTATTTTTCATTCTATGGATCACTGATACAATCTTTAAATTTTATATGTAATTTCCTGAATTTTGCAGTGAAATGAAGACTTGGATTTGGCCAAAGAATTGTAGAACACTACAAAACCCCAGCCATTTTTTATTTTTTTATTTAGGGACTAGTGTAACAGCATCTGGTTTGGTGCATTAGTCAGCCTTACCTGGTGCCTGTGTTGCGTGGTTCCCAGTGAACTGCATGGGAATGCAGAGGTCGTTGTCAATGGGGAACTTGTCACAGGTCAGCATCTCTGGCCAGGGGAAGCCGTAGGTCTCCATCACCGGAGCGCAGCTGTCCCTCACTGCCTCACACAGGGAGCGGCAGGGGTAGATGGGTCTGTCCAGGCACACCGGCGCAAAAAGTGAGCAAAGGAACACCTGGGTGTCGGCGTGGCACCGTTTGGCCAAAAGTGGCACCCAGCTTCCCGCCTGCTGCTTGACTTCGGGCATGGTCTCGTGGTCCAGGAGGTTGGGCAGCCGCATCTTCTTGTAGCCCACATTGTGGCACAGCCTCAGGTCGGCCGGTATGTCCACACACTGCGGCTGCTTGGTGTAGAAACGCCCGTTGTGGAAGTTGTCCGACTGCCAGCTGTAGTAGTCGTACTCGTCTGCGGCTGAAACGGTGAGGAGCAGGAGGGAGAGCAGCCACAGACCCAGTGCTGAACTGAAGGAGCCCTGGGTCTCTGCCCACCTGTGGCTCTTTTGTCCGTGTGCCATGCCTCTCTGAGTTGGAACCAGCAGTTTGGCAAAGTTGTATCCAAAATATCCAAAGTGACTCAATGACAACAAAATGCAGAGAAGAGATGGGAACAAGTGGAGCGCAGTACCAGCTCTAATCCTTCTTTTTAATCTCCAGAGAATAGATGCAGTGGATTGGTAAAAAAAATGTAATTCCCTTCTTCCCTAGAGAGTCAGCGCCGGTAGCCTCCCTGTCAGCCCTCCACACATATATCTGTGTGTATGTGTGTGTGTGTCCCTCAGGTATTATAGTGGGGAGTTGGATAAGGGTGAGCACACAAGTAGGACTGCTTGTCAACTAACTTTCCCTGTGCACAAATTCTCAGATATGTTTCGTGTCCTCCACCCTCCTCTCCCTCTGTGTCTCTCTCCCTCTCTCTCTCTCTCTCAGTCTGCAGCTGTATCAGGGAACACCTTGGTTTTAAGAGGCATTAGTCTCTGCTCCTTTATTGCTGCCTGCCCCCTAGCAGGCTTCCAGACCACTCACCTTCTTACTGGCCTCCCCTGGACTCAGTCACAGCGGCCTCAGCCAATCACAGTCCCTGGGGGTGGACTCAGTGGCCCTTTGGACACACCCACTCCTCCTCCTGCCCCCTGTTCCCACAAACCACTCCTTTAGGACAAGTCAACAGGAGAGACAGACAACAAACTCCAGATTTCTCCAGCTGTATCTTCATGTTAAACTTGGCAGTGAGTGCAGGATCCAGAACGACCCAGAGTGTGTGTCCTCACCTTGATGTCTGTGGCCTGTCCACGCCTCTTGGATTTACTCGTCGGCAGTGCAACAGTTTGACATGACAGGGTTATGTTTGCAATAACAGGAAAAATAATCTTCCCCACTCTGGTACTGAAGCTAATGTTTAGTGGAGGATCATTAAAACCAAAGATGATGAAGCAGGATTAGGGTTTCGGTTCTTGCAGCCACAGGTGACTCTCGGCTTCACCAACACTTACGATTGGCCCCGACAAAGGCTTTCTGCCCCTCTGTGTTTCTGTCAGTGCTGCTGACACAGTGAGAGTCTTCCTGGGCAGCCATGTTATTCAGTGGGTCACTCTCAGACTGTCAGAGTGCTGCAGCTCTGTGAACAGGATGTGGGATTTGTGGGTCATGCAGAGGTTTTTTTTTTTTCCTTCATCTCGATCTTGATCTACGACACACATTAACACCTTTCCTCCTGTGAACGGAGCTGCGAATGCGGGTTTTATTCAAACTGCTTGTTTTTGGTCGGTGTGACAATATTTTATTATTGTCATACTTTTAAAGGTCACATGGTGAGACGTACCGTAGCAGCCGAAGACTACTGACGATTTGACTGACAGTTGTTTTAATAAAGCAGACAGTCCCCTGGGTGGAGTAGAACCAGGAATACTGTGGGTTGTTTTCTGACTGCAGCACAGAAAATGAAATTCCATGACGTTCCAAATATTACTTTTATCTGTGAAATGAATTTAAAAAACTTGTTTTATACCTGATAAAACTTCACATCAGCTGAATCTAATTTGTTTGTACGAGGAGTCATGCAAACTTTAACTTTAATCTTTAAGAGCTACAGTTTAAATCTCCATTGGCGTATTTATGTGTGCAGATACCGTGGAGACATTTTTACAGGGACTAAAAGCCGCCAGTCGACCAAACAAAACAAACGCCATCCATTCTCAGGGCGTTTTCATAACTTCCATAATGGAAAAAATGAGAAGGTGGTGAGTTGAATTTGTCCCAGAAATGTCACCGCCGTTGGGAGAGTCGTTGCTGATTGATATAAGGCTTAACGTTGTGATGGGTTTATAGCCAAGGCTAAGTTTTCTTCAGCTTTTTTCTTCCGTCTCTCTGCTGTTGTTGTCTGCGCTAACCTTTGCACTGCAGCTAATCAATATTACTCACAGCTAATAATCTTTGGACCTTAGTCTCTCTGGAAGCGTTGGTGAGATTGGTTAGTTGCACACGTCGCTATCTCTGCACGGCAGCGTTGACCTATTTTAAGCTGGAGGTTTGATCTAAATACAGGCGTAGTGTACTACCTTCAAGCTGCTAACAAAAGTGTCTTTCATGCTAATCATTCAACAATGGTTGTCTCCTCTTGTTCTCTTTTCTCTGACTGGCCCTTGTGTCCACCGGCCAATCAGTTCCACCCTTCACGTTTCCAGCCCTGTGATTGGTCCAGCGCCATAAGATTAGGTCCGGTCTGTATTGTTAGATATAAAGGTTTAGCGTGGTTTTTAAGGAGAGTCTACACAATTGTGTGTGTGTGTGTGTGTGTGTGAGAGTGAGAGAGAGAGAGAGAGAAAGGCTGGAGGCTGTGGGTGAGCAGGGCTTACACCCAGATATGCCTAGCAAGCAGAGTTTGAATTCCACACCACACAAGAAGGATGAGTGGGTAGGGGGTTATGGGAGGGGTCATTTGATGGATATCCTATTGTGCCCTACACATATGACCCATGTTATGCCCTGGAATCTACTGGAAAATTCTTTCAAGACACCTAGTTTTTGTCAGATTCATACAACACTCTACAGTTGTAGTATTTGTTGAAGTATTTGCTGCTTTTACCACTAGATGGTTAAAGCATTGTGTTCATGTTTTAGATGAAAGCAGCTAAAGTTGCATAACTGTAAGCACGTGCAGAAAAAAAGTCTAATCAGTGGAGAACTTTTTTTTTTTTTTCAGTTTCTAATTTTTACCCATACACACAAATGTGATTCCATGCAATGTATTACATGCTCAGAATATTGTTACAAGAGCAATGCAACATGAACAGCTAGCACCCAGTGTTGGAAATGACTTATCCCTGACAGAATACTTGCAGGCTTTTATATGGTGTAAATGCTCAGTATGATCTCACTGACCGACGTTCTCCTCAAAGACCACAAAACATTATGGCAATAAAAATGATCACAATAAAAAACAATAATGATGTCAACAGTTCAAACTCCCAAACTAAAATCATATGTGCTGGGTGGTTAATCTGTCAAACAGAGACATTTTTCTTATGACTGATAATAAGAACTGTCATGAAGTCATGAACAATCGTTGCCTTTGTTTTTAAATGATCTAATTTCCCTTTTTTTTCAAACGTTTTGCTGAATTACTCTCCTGAAATCTTTCACATTTAGAATGAAGCAACATTTCTGCAACATTTCTTCATTTCTACCTTCATTACATCAGGATCCACATAGACCGCCCTCTACTGGACGGACTAGAGTGTATTAGTGTCACTAACCAGGAAACCAGATTTGGTTCACAGGTCGTTCCAGGAACGACTTTGTCAGAGTGGACTTAGCACGGAGTCGCTGCAATGTGATGAAATAATGTCAGAAGACTTTAGCACCTCACAGTCACATAGTGCAAAAACCGTAGATGTCCGTCACACCAGGCAGCTGTTCAGACCAGTCCTGGCCAGAGTTCAATGCTCTCTTTTGTCTGTGGGCCTCATGTTCGCAAATTCAACGTGACTCTAGGTTTGTTTTTTCTCACACCATTTCCATGTTCCATGATGCCTCGGAGGCTTCTGCGTCAGACGTCAACTCAAATGATTTCACCTTCCTCCTCCACTCTCCTCCTCCTCCTCTCACAACTACACACCACCTAAGAACACACACAGAGACGTTGCACCTCCCTTCTCTATCAGCTTAAACCCTCACAGCTGGCTTCAGTTTCCCCCCCGCTAAGTCGCTGCAACGACTTTGCCCAGATCAACGTCGTGGAGCCCGATGTAAAGAGACAGAGCGGAGAGAGAAAAAGACCTCCGCTACACACTGGGCTGGAGGTCTTTTATTTTGTCGGTGTGGGCAACATCAGCTTCTAGTAAAAAGCTCTAAGTGATAGATGATTTTTTTTGGGAGATTTAGTTGCCCACACCTGTTAGCAGCAGCAGCAGCAGTGGTGGTAAACCTCCAACAGATTGTATCTCTGCCAGAAACGATGGCTGTCATCAGTATTTTGGGTCAGATTTGCTACCACAGTGCTACAATCCACACGGTTGCTGTGTGTGTAAGTGTTAGCATCCCGTTCAGTGAAGAAGGATGTGTACGGTGAGCATCAGCTGTAGTATGTGAGCGTCAGCTCCCGTCCTGTTTTAGGCCTCGTATGTTGAATCCGTTTGATCCGCGTCGTCTCACTTTCACAGAGTGACGTACGTGTGTGCTGTCAAACTGCATCGTCACCCACCGTATGAGAAATGACATGAGAGTCAAGAACATTAGAGGTGTTGAAAAATGTGCAGAGAACAAAGTCAATGTTTTTTTTCTTTTTCTTCTTTTGGAGAACATCATTTTTCACCGCGCTCCTGACACAGCACAGTTGCTCAACACTTGGTCGCTCTGCACGTCAGAATATGGAAACCTGATGACTGATTTCACCACATTCATTTTAAGCTGGACAGTGTTAAGAGTGACCTTTTTTTTTTCTCTTCCCGCTGTGATATTCAAACCACTTGAGCTTGTTTTTTTTTTTTTTGGGTTTGGGATCAGTTAAAAGTTAAAAAGAATTGGTAATTTTTTGGGGGGTTTCCAAAAAAACATGGCTAGAGAATAAAAGTGAACTGATGAGAATTCTTTTGTGGCAGTGCATGTTAAATTACAGTAAAACTTTCCCTGGCCAAATCCAGATTAGTCCTGATTAGAGTGGTGGTTTCCAAAATAGGGGTAGGGTCCCCCTGTGGGGTTACAGCAGTGTTGAAGGAGGGACACAGCAAGGCAAAAGAATTGGAATTTTGATATTTTATCTTTGTCATGCACTAGTGGATGAAGGGCAATTACTGAGTGGTTTTATTTATGTTGAACAATTGGAATTGTAGTCCTGAACAAAATACAAGGTTTCAGAAAGCTGTAAATATGTAGATTAAGTGAGAAAAAAAATTGTTTTTAAGAATACAGGCTGTGACTTCTGTCTTTTTACATTCCTACAATCCATTAAGATTTTTATAGAGTGCTGAGGAAGTGCATTTTACACATCCGTGAAACAACCCGTTAATTAACACTGGTCACAGTGGGCCGCACACATTTAAATGTGGCCCCGGGGAGCTGCAGCGTGGGGGGGTTTGGGGGGTGAACTAGATGCCTAATCTTTTTGACGCTCACCTGAATTCTCCTCTGCTTCTTCTGCACTGGGTGATATTAAACCTGTCTTCGCGCTACTGAACAGCTGAACAATTTTAGCGCCGCTCTCAAGTCGTCTGTCGTTGTTCCAAGTGTAACGTGAACCTCGGCTTGAGAACAAGCTCTGCATCATCACAAACACTTCCTTGTCTCTCTATCTGCCTGCGTGTTGTGTGTTGTGTGTTTGTGTTTGACCACCAGGGTCATCAGTTAAGGAGCAGTCCTCACCTCTGTTGAGAAATGCAGAAGTTTCAACAAACAGAGAGGGAGTTTCTCATGTCTCAGTCAAAGATTGCATGATAACATTTTTTTGGCTGCTGGAAGAAAACAGGGCTTGGCGTTTATGTCCAGCTTTAAGACTCATTCTCTGACTTTCAAAAAGGTCTGTTACTCACTGTCCCGCTGGGAGCCAAATATTCCATCAGCTTCTAAATGAATGTATTTATACTGCGGAGATTTATCGTGTTCTTTTGTGTAACTACTTCATAAATGAGCTGGAACACGTTGAAGCAGAGATGTCATTGAAATGTCTTTGATATCTGGTGTTCTGGATCCGTATGGAAAAATGTCCACGTGTAAAGACATTGTGCAACGCCATTTTTTCCCTTTTTTCATCATTTTTGAAGACTCCATCATTCGTTAGGATTTTCTCTGCAGAGCGAGCGGTGAGCAGTTTGTTTGTTTGTTTGTTTGTTTTGTTTTGTACCAGCGTTCTGCAGGTTTTATCCACCGTTCTTGTCCATTAGCTTGGATTTAGACAAGTAGCTGGTTGGTTAGAGCTGCTGACTTGGTAACTCCAGACAGCTGGGAGCTCAGACTTCCACTTGGAGTTTACTGCTGCTGCTGGAGCTCAAAGCCTTTCAGGGGAATGAAGTGGAACATAAATAAAACATATGGACGTGATATTTGCATTGTTTTTAAGGGGACACTTTGAAGTCCAGCATATTGAGGGGGAAACACTGCAGATTCCATAAGTTGGTCTTTTGTCTTGACAGCATCCCCACTATTACTCTGTATGAAAGAAGAAAACAAATACCTGGGGTTTAAAATGAATGTAAAACAAAAAGAATGAATGTAAAACATTTATTAATTTTTTTATTTTATTAATGTTTATGTATATTTTTTTATATTATATATTTTATATATATTTTGTCCATATTCATGGTTAGAGCCGTTGTTCTGTGAATGGACCAATTAGCTTCAGTTAAACCACAGTGTCATTCCAGTGCATTTTTCCTAATTGAGTCAGACATTTCAGACTTCCCCATGTTTGGGAAGGCACCAATGGAATTATATTTTTATTATCCCTAAAGTAGGCCTTTTAAAATATGGATCAAGAGCTAAAGAAAGAGAAGTAAAAAAAAAAAACGAAACAAAAAAACTTGTCCTGTCCGACGTAAGGGATACCATATGCTTGTACTTGAGCTGCCTGGACATTTAGGATGAAATGATGCAGACATTCTGCCTCAGTGTGACCTTTAAATGGACGTGGAGGTGCCATAAGAATGAATGAATGAATGAATGAATGAATGAAGACAGTATAGTGCCCTTTTATTCCATTGTGTATGGTTTTCCCAACCAAGGCCCAATAATAACAGGAGTGGAGTCATGTCCACCCCAATATATTCATTTACACTCTTGACAATTTGTTAAACTAAATGCTACATGTTGAATATTCACCGGCCGTCGACATGATTATGCATGTGTACGAACAGAAACCTCATATGTTTTCACAGCAAAATTGTAATATTTTCAGAAAACTAATGACTGCAGTAGAAATAATATGTTCACACATTAGACACATTTACACAGTGGGCGATCTGGATAGAAAAAAAAATCATTACTAATGTGGTTCCACACTTCAGCTGTCCTTGAGCTAAGTGCATGAATGGAGCTGTTAGTGGCTTGCAGCAGCAGCAGCAGCAGCAGCAGCAGCAGCAGGAGCAGCAGCAGCAGTAGTCAGAGTACATGAGTGAAGGAATGTGACATATTGCATAAGAACATATGCACTGCACCAACGTCGGCCAAGTAAACGAAGGTTAGAACAAACTGGTTAATTGTTGAGCACAATGGTTCTTTGACTAATCCATTGGACAGACGTGATACTGCACTGTGTTAGTGGAAGAACAGCAGGCTCACATTGGCAGCAGGGCAGCTGTTCCAAAACCACTTCATCTGTCCTCTCCCAGTCTGGTTACCATACACCTATGCTAGTTTTGGACAACGCTAACTTTGGAAGAAGGAAAGCATAATTCTCTCCCCCCTCTCTCTCTCTCTCTCTCCCTCTCTCAAATACCTCTATTGTCGTCCTCTCTCGTCCTCGTGCACGTTACCCCACACATACCAATTTGCACAGATGAGAATTGTCAAGGGCAGACCACCTGGCTGTTCCATGTCTGCTCAGAGGAAAGTCTTCCTGTCCTCGTCAATGAGGCGCAGTGTGCAGAGCGCGCTCTGTCCCACTCACATATCACGGCCATTAGACAGGCATGTGTTGGTCCGACTCCAGGGCAGCGCCTGCAGCTCCACTCAGCGAAGACTCGCTGAAAGTAATCCACACGACCCCAACGATTTCCCCGAGTGCAAAAACTGTGTAACGAGGAGAAGTTGAACTGTTGATGTGATCCTGCCGCGGGTTCAATTGTGTGGAAATGACTGTTTTACAAGCAGTAATAAAATGTGAAATTAAAGGCACAATATAGATTTCTTTTTTTCTGTTAGAGCTCATGAACGGGGAACATATTATTACAAGGCATGAACTGATGTAGGTTCAAGTCTGGCTCTCATTCAAAAATGTGTTTTTACAAATCCAAGGGTACCCAACCTCCGGTCCCTGAACTGGGAGCAGTCCGTGGGTCATTTGGTACGGGGCCACAGAGATTTAAAGAGAATCCAGTCGTTTTCATTTTTGTTCTTTATTTAATCAGGATAAAGGCAAAAATATTTCTGAATTTTGAAAATTCACCAAAATCAATATCCGTTGGCTTCATCAGTGTATAAACAGGATGGACTAATGTCAAAATGGCCGCCATTCACCTCTATGGACTCTGCTCACCCACCTCCCCATGACGGTCCTCCTTGTTTTCTATAGATCTATGGTCAGTTTCCACCAGAGTAGATGCAAACATGTTGCTTTATATTAGTAGGAGCCGCAACCAATGAGAGGGAGAGATGCTGCCTGTCCAAGATTCAAATGAACCAATCATGAAGTCTCTGGTTTTTTTACTGCAATTATTCACCAAACTGAGCTGTGAATTGTAAACAAAACACATTCTTGACACGTATGTTTTTGACAGAAGCCGAGTTTTTCTTCGAGCGATCTCCACTGCTGCTCTTTTTTAATACTGCAGTTATTTGCAGTATTTGTTCACGGCAGTCAAATATTTCTAACGTGCCGTCGACTCAACGTTATCAACTCCCAGTGTGTCCGTACCGTGTGTGCGTGTGCACACGTGCGTGGTCCACACTGTTTGCCTGTGCCTACAGTAGCTCCACTCATTTATCACGTGTGACTTTTATGAGTCAGGTACATTAAAGATAAACAGGAAAATGAGGGCATCTATTTAGAGTGTTGGGCTGCATATAAATACTTCTAAGAGCATGTGCTGAACATGCAACCAGTTAACGTGACCCCAATGAGAGACGCCATATTTTCCGTCTCCGAGTTAAGTAAGTCAACACAGTCTGCGCGGTGTTTTTAGCTGAGGAGAAAGTGCTGCGGGCTACTGCCTGTCTGACACAAGAACCGATTAATTAGTACCATGTCAGGTGAAGAGGGGTGAGAGAGGAGCTGTGGTTTCCTTCAAGGTAAAAACAGAGTGAAAACATCAAACTTGTTTTTTGAAAATAAACAGCCAATTTTGTTTTAGCCGTTCGACCACTGACATTTTCCAAAATGATTCAAATCTCCCTCCTCTCTCTCCCTTTTCTTTCTGCACATGTTCATATGTGAGTCTTCCATTGCTTCATTTCAAATCAGCAGACTAAACTGTGCTGTACTCTTACTGTAATTAATCTAAATCCATCCAGATGAGGAACAGGTTTTAGTCCCATCTTAAAGTCTGAATTCTCTCTGATCCATTTCTTATTAACGGCAGCTGCAGTGACAGACAGTCTGAGGTCGGACTCGTCGTCATGGATCAGCTGTTCCTCTGCCTCTGTAACCATTTCTGTGTCTTTTCTGTCCTGGTCTTTTGGCAAGTGCTGAACAACTCTCTTGTCTCTTGATCTTTCTCCTCACCCTCCCCCATCTCTCCCTCAGCACCTCCTCCTGTGATTGTATGTCTTCACATTCATTTCTGTGGGTCGCTGCTCTGATTATTGTTGCAGTCTGGTTACGTTTTGCAGCATTTGACAGTTTAATTTTTACTACATCCCATCCTGAATGTATGGCTTTTCTTACTGCACTAATTGTTTCCATCAGACTTTGTCTTCTCCTCCTTCCTTTTCCTCCTCTTCTTCTTCTTTTTCTTGCTCAACAGGTCACTAGAGTTTAAACCACTCTAAGTAAAGACTAAAGCTGGAGACCTGACCTCAGTCTTCTCTGGAATCATCAATAAAGAAATAAATCTTGATTCAATCGAACAAAGAGAAAGCTCTAAATGAAGTTTACCTGGTAACAGGATGTCCTTCCTGTTTCCTGGTCCTTCACTTATTTCTAATCCATTAAAAATCAAGGTCAAATTGGTTCCTGTTTGACGATGATGTTTTGACTTTTTAAAAACCCAGATGTCAGATCCAGACGTTTGCAGTGAAGGTCACAGTCCTAATGTGGCAAACATTTCTTAAAAACTACAGACCAAGTATTTGCAACAACTCAAAGAGACATAATTCTGAAAATTGTTTGGAAATCAGCACTGAGTGAATTAATCACCACTGTTGGAATGTGATCATTCACGTGTTTTAAACAAATCCATTCTTTCACCGCAGACCTTTCAGGGGAATCTTGGCACTGAAACAGAACCACGTTCAAAAATCCCCTTTTATACAATTCAAGATCTCTGACAAATTTATTAAGGCCTTTCTTTCTTTCTTCCTTTCTTTCTTTCAGATGAAATAGTCTTATTGTCGGTTCCAGCTGAAAACCCATTCCATATTCAGCGGATTATTCTTCTCCGCTCACGTTCTTAAAATGCGTCCCAGCTTTTCTTATGTAGAGACTCCAAGTCGATGCAGCGCAGAGTCTTATCTTCATTTCTCATTGCCTCTGCCTCCTCTAATTAAGGAGGACATATGGGCTGGATGACGAGCGCTCTCCATCATCTGTCTCCAGGTGACGGGACATTTGGTGAAGAGTCAAAGCTCAGTTTCCTCTGAGTCACAAAACAGAAGGTGTAGTTTCCAAGTCCGAGGCCCAGACGGGCCCTAAAATAATCTGTGTTTGTACAGTTTAGGAAATGAACGGTTGATTAAAAGCATCCACAGATCTGATCCAGGGCCACCCTGTGGCTCTGAGTTTGAAGACGGTGGTTCTGTGATGAACAGATTTCTGGACAGTCACTGTGACATTTTAACTACTTCAAATGGCACAATGGAAGGTTTAAAAAAAACAGTCCAGCAGTCAGGAGCAGCAGTGACACATGGAGCCAGTGAGCTCTGTGTTTGCCATTAGTTCAGTGTGTCAGGTTGTCCCGGAACCAATACATAACATTAAAAAACTAAACATAAAAAAAAAAAATCACAATATAAAAGTCTGTCTCTGCTCCCAAAGCTCACAGGACGCCTATTGTTTTCATCTGTGCTTGGACGGATGTGGAAACATCTACTGTAAATGTTCAAGTGCACATGTGTGTCCCCCCCGCTCCCCCCCACCTCTCATACTTCTACACACACTTGAGCTCCTTCTGATTGAGTTGGAATAAAGTAGGCTGCAGTTCTGGGAAGAAGTGGGCAGAACCGGTTCTGTGTGGCTGCTTCCAAGTGTCTTTGATACAACAAAGCCCGAGTGTGTGTGAGCCTTTGTGGGTGTTCGCGTCCACATCATTGTGTTAGTCATTCACTAAGGCATGTGTGTGTGTGTGTGTGTGTGTATGATCTAGACATTTATGCTCAACAGTTCAACTATGTACATGCACTTTCTGATTTTATAATAAAATAAAACTGAAAATACATGTTTGCCAGATTAATATCTTTAAATGAACTCTACATTAACCTCAGAGTTCTCTAAGTACTTTAGATTTTAGGCAGTACTTTAGAAAGAGGGGTTATTTCTGTATCTGTCTTATTTAGTTAGTAAGTTTAGCATTTAGTTTAGTATAAAATAAAAAATTAAATCTGTGAAGTATTCATTCTGTAGTTTCATTTGTGGAAATCAGTTTTTACTGAATTTTGTTTGTTGTCCTTTTTGTTTGCCTTTTTCTGCTCTTGTTCCTTCCACCACTCTCTGTGTTGTCCGCTAGAGGGGGCAGTGGCCACAGTTGATCTTTGGCCTCTGACTTACCTTCCTGCCAGTTTTCTGTTAAATGGGTATTTTAATATCCAATACAATATCAATTCTCCTGCAGCGTCTCTGAGAGTTTACGAGTGTGTTCTGCTACTTCTGTTCCTCTGTGTTTTAATCAGAAAACGCCCTGTAGGTGGCACTAACCTGTACCTGCCACGTAGACGGTGTTAGATACGTGTTGCAGATGAAGAGTCTGACAACAGCCTGAAGCAGGAGCCTCAAAGCGCCTCTGCCATCTGCTCTGGCACCAAAATCCAGGAAAGTCGTTGGCTTTACCTTCTCTCCTCCCAACTGCACTCTGGGCTGTTCTGTGAATATCAGTCACAGCCAGAGTTGAGCTTCCTGACGGCCAGGAAATCTGCTCTCACCGTGGGCTACGACGTGCAAACCTGGCACACGGCCTGAACTCTCGCTTTCACTTGTGATTACGGTCATTTTGATACGGAGAGAACCGCGTTGCTGCCAGACTCGGGGCTGTAGTCAAATTACCTAGCCTGTGGGTTGTAGCCTGAGATCCAGCAGATCCACTGGTCCCAAACACCGACCAATAAATACACTCCTCTCCTGAAACTAAGAAGGATTTTCTCCCTCTGGATGTTTGATGGAAAAGTGCATTTTAATCTGCACAAAATCCTGGCTCTGGGAACAGGACCTGCAGCCAAACAGAATATCAGAACTCCGCGGGGTGGTGTGTGTGTGTGTGTGTGTGTGTGTCTTCTGTGAGTAAAATAGTGTGTGTGTGTGTGGGGTGGGGGGGGTGGGGGTGTGTGTTTTTTTTCTGTGTCTTCTGTGAGTAAAATTCCTTCCGCTGCTGGTGCTGTTGGTGATATTATTACACTGCACTCAATTAGAGAGCAGTCTGTGGTGATGCTCAGTCCAACCGCCTTCATACTTGTCTTCTGTCAGTGTCACCCTGTGTTTGGGTGATTCTGTGAAAGGAAAACACATAATAATCAAAAGACAGAAAGATCCAGGTTTTTGACAATATATTTTAATATTTCAGTGCTTCGGCTCTAGTTCTGTTTTTGTTTGTAACAACCAAAAACTGTCAGGGGACAGAAAGACCAAAGGTTCTGAGAATAAAAATGGTAATGGGAAAAATGAAAATTAGAAATAGATCATAATAATTCTGGATAGATAGATAGAACATTATTTTTTATCATTTTAGGACATATATATGATACATATTTTCAAGTAAAGTCTAAATACTTCTGTAAGGTATGTTTCCAAAATGAAACTGCTGCAGGATTTCTTTCTCAAACAAAAATCAAGACTAAACCTGGACCTTTATAATTCCCGTTCTCTCTGAACTTTTTGCCTTTCCTCCATATAGTCAAATATGATTTTTAAAAAAGAAAATAATTGTGAATCCCGTGAGCTGGAGCGTATCGTAGCTACAGTAGCAGTAACAGAGCGACCTTGACCGTGTTTTCACTCTGAGTTCTTTCTCTTTTTTAACACTTTTCCTCGTCTCAGCCCAGTGTTCGTTTGGGATGAGGTTGACATAAAACTCTCAGCAGTTTTCAGTCATTGTTTGGGCCAAACACAGTCTTATATGTTTTATGTGTCAACACAACGCGCCTTGAGCAGCATCACCAGCCTCCTGGCCTGACTGTTTGACTACACGACTTCCCATCGGTTGTTCTTTAGAGGATCGGGAATTGTTGCTGGAAAATTTAGAGCGGTTTCTTTGACTAATTACTTTAAGCTCCATGAAATTTTCTTTTCTTTCTATTCTTTATCTGGTTTAAATCTGTCACGACTTTGTGAAGTAAGGAGTAAATAATGAATCAACATTGACACAATAACAGTGTGTGTTTTCTTAGGCCGTGTTTCACAGAGTTTTCTTCCCACTCAGGCTTGTTTGTTTGGCTTCTTAAAATAAACTCCATGTAATCTAACTCCTCTGATCCTGGAAACAACACAGAAACAACAAGCACGGAGCGAGCTCAACACAACCGCCTTATTTAGTTCTATGGCCCTTTAAATAAGGAAGAGAATTTCTTTTTTCATATACTTACATATATAAATATATATATATATATATATATATTATATATTATATATATTACATAATATATATACTACTACAAATGGTGGAAAATATGTGTCTATATGTATCAATATACTAGATAAACATGTATATTTTTCAATATATGTATTATTATATACTGTATATATACAGTATACATATATGTATGCACAAATATAAGAAAAAAATATATAAATATATATGTATATACAGTAGATCCAAACATACTGTATATACATATATTTTTACCCTAAAAATTTGTAGTAGTTTTGGGACTAGTTTGAAGATTCGTCTTGAGGTGAGTGAAACCATGGCAACAGACCAGACAAATATATAGGGGACCTCAGTTCGAGTTGCTTTAGCTCAGTGGAAATCAGTGCACGTCTCGGTGTACTGTCAGAGTGGGAAGTTTTCTTTTCTCAAAGGCCTTCCCACATCTGTCTGACACGGACCTGCAGGCACTGACAGACTTGTCAAGTGAGGAAATAAAAAAGTGTTTACATCAGCGTGGCTGGTGCGTTCTGTGGGTTTGTAAAGATACTTTAATTAAATCTTGACAAACATAATCACCAGAAAGACAGCCACAGTTGCTTGTTAACATCATGACTCTGTGTTCGAGGCAGGCGGAGACAGATGTTTTTCTGTGAGTGTGTGTCTGTGTGCGCTGCAGTGAGCAGGAACGAGTGAGGCGAGAGTCTTCGGCTCGTTTGTCTAATCTTCTTCCCTCTGGCAGTTAAAAACCACAGTCGTCCACCACCGCAGCAGCATGCAGTCAGAAAACTACCGTGTTACTCTGAACGACGGTGAAAAGATTTCCTGAAACACGATCGACCGTTGGTGTCACCGTGAATCAAAACACAGAGTCACGTGGACCGGTTCCCATTTGTCATTATTAAAGGATGAACGTCGGCCTCATGAATCACTGCTTCATGGTAGAGTGAGTAACAAGCACTGCCTGCAGTAGTATTTCACTGGGCGTAGTACAAAGGTCAGGCTGCAACAAAAGCTTTTCAAATGGTTTCATTTCTGCCCAAAACATCTTTGTTCACAACATTTTCAACATACCAGTTGGTGCTGCCAGGCCACCAGGAGCAAGACGACTTTTTTGGGTTTGTTGTCTTCCTCCTGATTAAATGTACTGTACTGTACTGTACTGTACCACGCCCTCTTTATCGATTGTACTTCTCATTTAATCTGCGTCCTTCCTTACGATCGTTCCTCACGTCCTCCGTTCGCTCCGAGGAACACAATCCAGTTGATGCTTCGGCCCTGAGTTTTTATTCCTTTTTATTAGAGAAAGATATTTGTTTGCCTCCTGCACCGTTCCACGTGTCATATTCAGCTGTATTTTAATATTTGGAGCCGTATCCAGAGTACAGCTGGCTTCTTATTGTGTCTTATCCCTGTCTTTTTTCTGTCTTCCTTTAAATCTAGAACTGAAACAGTCAGATTACAGATCAAATGAATGGGATTTTGTCAATTTCTGTTCTCCCAAATGTCCTGTTTTCATTTCTCCCTGGTGGCTTGTTCCAGTAATTACGTGTGAACTGAGCTGATCGAGTTGCTTCAACAAGGTCTTGTGCAAAGTCAACCGATAGCTCAGCGGGTCCGACGCCAGTTTGATATCAGATCTGAGACCGTGCGCTGGCTCTCAGATGAACTCAGGTTTGATTGAGGCAGATCAACATTCCTGCAGGGCCAGGTCGGCTGTGGTGAAAGTCCAAGTCACTCACTCAGGGTGTTTCAGACGTGTTGCACAGAAAGATGACTTTTTCGTGAGTGTTTTTGAACAGATATTTATTTGCATTTGAATATTCCAATTTAAAGTAGTAGGTTTGGGATTTTTTTCTCATTTCCTGTCATGTTGGAGGAGGACAAAACCTCTTTGAATCAACTCCCCAGAGTGTGTTTGGGTATTTGTCTGTGAGATTCTCAACTTGCGGTTAAGTCAATATACGAGTGCTGTTTGCTGTGGCTCGAGGCCCAGGGAAAGTGGAGATAAAAAAAAACATGGTGAGCACGGAGACAAATCCTCTGCATTGGTTTTTTGTATGTGTTACATGAACATGTAAGACGGAGGTCATTCTGAGACACATGCTCGCTGTGCTAAACATTCCAAATGCTGCTTCATATCAACATACAGATGGAAAGTTAGTGTAATAACAATGTTGGTTTGGATGGTACTTTTTGTGTTTGTGTAGACTAAACACTGGGCCAGACTGGGACAGCGTTTGATGAAGTGTAAGAACTGTTGAGGGTGAACTCCGTTTCACAGCTCAGGCGACGATTTTATTACGAAACCACAGAAACCAGCGAAACCTGAAAAGTGCTTCATGATGCTGCCTGAACGACTCGTGAGGACACGAGGGGAAAAAATAGAAACCACAGTAATAGTCTGCGGTGTTTTCTTTAGTTTCTCTTTTTTTCTTCCCATCGCGGCATCAATATCAACCTCTCTGACGTTTCTGCAGCGAAGGCTTCAAATACAAACTGGCAGTTTGGCGAGAAACGGAAACCGAGGTCATTTCGCTGAAATAAATATTCAGTGGCGAAAGAAATGTGAAAGAGTCCACAGTATATGATTATATTTTATATTTGTGTGCGCATGTACATTTGTGTGGGTCGTTATTACGATTCCCCGCTGCAGCCAAGTTATTATTTTTCTGCTGAAGTGCACATTCAGACACATCTGAAGACCACGACATGCTGTAACACCGCTTTCATTACGTTCTCAGTGTGAATAGGACTGAAAACGTGGAGCCATGAATCAGATTTGAATGTAACAACCCCGTAATTTTACTCACTTGGTTTGAAGCCCCTGGAAAACCAAAATACAATCAGTCAAAACCCAGACTCGATATCTGTCCTCTCCGTCTAACCAGATGACACTGAACTGTACGCTATAAATTCACCGCAAACCACGGCTACCAATACAACAGACACACTGTATGAAATTCATCTTCATGATGTCACACACAATCTCCTGGAGTTAATAGAGAAGAATTGCTGATTTGTCACTGACAAAGTATCATTTTTATTTGTTCAGTGGACGTCATCTTCAACCGTCACGTGCCAAAAAGTTAACTCAATCATCGTAGCTAGCTGGTCATGTGACCTAACAAACTGCAAACGCATGGAAAAACAGACATGACTTATAAGGATGACGCCAAATTGACTGGTTTCTGAAGCTTCTCTTTTACACATTGAACCAGACCTTCACCATCAATCAGTTACATTTAAACCAATCATAACTAATGGTCAGTTCACCACTGCTGCTGCTGTTGTTGTTGTTGTTGTTGTTGTTGTTCTCAGTTGAATCTGACATCCTTGGGCAGTCATCCATCTCCAAGCCTTTCATCCTTGAATGATTGACAGGAGGCTGGAGCCAGTCCAGACAGTCCTTGGCCGAGGCCGGGCTACAGTCTGGACAGTTTGTTAGTCCATCACAGAGCTGTGGACTGTGACGCATTCTATCAAAGACAGGAAATTAAAGCGATTTACAACATCACAGATCTATTATCAGTGCAGTGGAGAACGTCATGTTGTTCTTCTGTTAAGCTCTTGAATCAGTCCGAGTGTGAAGACCCTCACAGCACCACACGTGCCTGACTGTGTGTGTGTGTGAAAGCCTGGAGGAGATAACACACGAGCGGATGTTCACATGCATGAAGAAAAACGACTTGAACACAAACGCTTTTCCTGCCAGGAATCTGTGCCAGTGCAGGATTAGATATGCTTTCCGTTTTTCTTTTTTTTTTCTCAAATCCACTTTTGAACGGACTCAACCAGGATCCTGACAAACATATCACTTTGTGCCGTTGTCGTTTCCTTCGAGGCTTTTTCATGTTATTTTTGGAAATCGTTCTCCATTATTGAACTCTTTTGTGTCTTTTGTGAATATATCTGTCTGGATTTCCATTCCATCTCTGTGTGATTTCATGTCTCTCTTCCTCCAGGGAACTTGAAGAGTTGTGACAGTTGGAGTGAGTCACAAATGACGGTGTTAGGAGAATTTATAAAATAAAGATTTTGTTTTTAATGCTGCCAAAACTAATTCATATTCCGGGACAGACGAGGGGAGGCTGTTAGGATGAGTTCAGATTTGTAAGTCAAACTCACATTTAAACCTCATCAATAATAAATAAACGGAACACATTTCCGTTCTTAAAAGTAAAGTGAAAGTGGCGACGTGGAATCTTAAGTGCGATCTGTTCCATTTTTAATGCCAGCGCTCTTTGATGGTGAATTTCAGGGTGACCAGGTGCAGCATGACCTTTTCAATAAAACATGAACTCTGAGTGTAAATAATGTAACTATCGGTGTGAGAATCTGTTCTCACTGTAGTACTGATATAATCTTGGTTAAAAAACAGTTTCAATTTCACTTTGAATGTTGGTTGTACCAGTAAAAGGCCAAAGGCCAAAATGTACAACATTTATATCTATAAATAATTCTCATTTCTGTTCATGAAATGTATAAACAAAAACATTTTTCCTTAACCTTAGAAGCTGCACCTTTAAATGTTTTGGTTTTCATCTAAATATCTGCTCTGTTCAGGTTTTTCACTTAAAACCAATTTATAAAAAAACACATTTTTATGCCAATTAAACTCTGTAATGACGGGGTGTGAAGACTTGACCTTGGAGACAGGAGGAAACGACACTGACTTCATGCATTAATAGAAATTCATCACATATAATTAGCTCTCCTGCCTGCTTCTATCTGCCCTCCCGCAGTTACAGGCACACGTGCACGTGCACGCGCCTGCCCAGTCTCTCTCTCTCCCTCTCTCTCTCTCTCTCTCTCCCCCCTCTCGGTGTAGTCGTGTTGAACCCCACTAACTCAGCCCACAGCTGTCGTGTTCTGCTCGGGACAGACCCTGCTGCAGCCTCTCACTGCATTATGGCGACAGAGGTGAGGAAATTCTGCTCGTTCCATATAAAAACGACGTGTTTATAACCGGTGTCACGTTTGCTGTAAAATGCGAGCCCGTGAACTGAACGTGTGTTTCTGACTGCTGCCGTGTTGTCGCGGTTCGTCGGGGTGTTTTCTTTTCCCACCAAACCCGCCAGTCTGTAGAAGTGAAGTCCAGCAGCAGGTCAGAGTCGTCATCTGATGACTTAGTTTTGCTACTTTAGCCGCTGCTCAGTCCAGCCGCGTCACGTATGTGAACAGAAACGTAAACGTGGTTTAATATTTCTTGTGAGTAACTTGGTAAAAGTAGAGCTCGAGCATCAGCACCATGGACAGGGACAGTCTGCGTCCTCCTCTCACATACTGTACGTAAACATTACATAGATCAGGCTCTAATGAACCTCTATTGTCGTACAGAGTTGTCCCTACACTAATCACTAGCAGTGTATGGTGTCGGCTTCATCTACAGCCACACACTCTACTTCATCTGTGTTGGTTTTTATTACAAATAGTCAGAATGTGATGGATATAAATGTCAATTATGAACGCATTCAGCTGCAGATGTGATCAGTGGTTGGATCATTGCCAGCTGTTAGTTGTATTTGTCAGATCAAGAGATGGAAATTCATGGCTTTAACCCTTGAACGACTGCTTCTGAAAACAAGTTTGATTTGAAATTGTTACATTTTACTGTTTAAAGTTTTTTGTTGCAGATAAAAGTAATAGAAGAAACTTTTCACACGAACTGTTTCAGTGAACTGGATGTTTAACAATGAAGTAACACGATAACAGGATGATCTGAAGAGTGAAGTAAAGTTTTGGTCATTTTCACAAAAGAAGTTAAGATATATGTGAGGTTTATGTTTTTACAGCATCTCTGGCTCCGCCCCCTTCACTCCTCCGCCTCAGTGTCCTTGTGGACACACTGCTGAAGGTGTAGCTGCCTCATGTATCACTGTCATGATTTTACAAACTGGTGTGTTCACTAACAGGGCAGTGTACAGTAACGTAATGCTAGGACGACCTGTTAGCATCCAGCTAACGATGGAGCTGTAGGTACAAATCTGGTTTAGAATCTTGAACTGACCCGGACTAGTGATGATTTTTATCATCAGCCGCTGGTCCTTGGCACAGTGACCTTGTTTTGTCAGATTTCATGTCAAAGTGAAATCTGTTCCACACGTGTGTGTGCACCAAACCTCATATGTACAAAACGTCACGTGCACTAGCAAAAGCAGGTTGCATGTCCAAGGCTCATCATTTATCCATGACATATCTAAGGTGAAGAAGATGCAGCAGCCTCTCTCTCTCTCTCTCTCTCTCTCTCTCTCTCTCTCTCCCTGAGTGTTTTAGTGCCTCTCGCTCTTTTTTTTTTATTACGACTCATTCATTTATTTATTGTGTACTAAGTCAGCGTATGCAGTAGCTCACAGAGCGGATGAAGTGTTGGTGCTGCAGCGACCGTCTCTGATCCTCGTGATTCTCTTCTCTGTGTCTGGCTCCAGTCCATCACTGTTAGATAAAAAGTATGTTGCAGGTTAATGAAAGGTTAGGGAGTATTTTAAGAGCTTGGCTCTAATTCAGCTGAATACTGAACTCCACCCAAGTACAGAGTATGCACAAAGTTTCCTTCTCTAAGTTCCCCATCTTCCTCCTCTAGCGTTTATGGAAATGAATTGTTTTGTCAACGCTTTTTAAAATCCAGTAATTTATGGTTTTCTGGGGGAATCAAAGTCATAACATTCATAAAAAAAATCATAATTAAAGTTTCTTATAATAATCTGTAAACTGAGGAGTGAACAACACAGACCTTATATGGTTTTAAAGGGACATGTTTGGTGCAGTATTTGAACCCTCTCTCTGTGAAACCCTAGTCCCTACAGCGACCCCTGACGAAGCAGAAAATCTGAACGTAAAATAATCCTTGTAAAATGAAACCCATTTTTTTCTGTCAAGAACAACATCTCATCATGACCATTATTTTTTACATTATATAGAAATATGTAAATAAAACGAGGTGTGGACAGAAGGGAAAGACAGAGAATGAAAATACAAAGCGTCATGGCAGGCGGCTGTAGTTGGTGTGACACTGATGTTGCTGTCTGTCTGGCCCTGTGCTTTATTTAGACCCAGGTACAGACTCTATTGGAACTGTTTCCCTCCCACTCAGAGCAGTGGCAGCAGCTCAGCAGCAGCAAACATGTTTCTCTGGGTCTCAACGTTCCACTGTGGAAGATTTAATGTTGAAGTTATGGAATATTTAACTTTACTGACAGAAAACAGAGAATGTTTCACTCAAGGACTCACATCTCATCATCTGATGCAGGAGGACATTTGTGAGACATAAACCAAACCATCAAAAATATATATTTTGAACAAAGTTCAAACCATCAAAAATATATATTTTGAACTAAGTTTAAAAGTAATATATATATATATAAAAATAAATACATTTATCAGTATTCATTTGTTTTAACAATTACTAGACATTTCAGTTGCTGTGGTTGCTAGTTTAAATCCCTTTTTTTGTTCATGTTCAGTATTTCTGTGAGGATAAATATTTTGCACATTTCTGTGTTTATACTTTTACATTTTTTATATTTTGACAGTTTTTACTGTTTTCCATTTCTTCAAAGCACATGGTTTAAACCAAAACCTTAAAACCCAGTTCTTTTACCAGTTAACCTGTAAATACAGACACAGATTCACCGTGTGACCTTTTTGACCTTTGTGAATTTTACTTCCACTTTGTCTCAACATTTTGCAGAGGTCGTTACCATGACTGTGACGTGGTCCTGATCTGTACCCCCACAGACATCCTCAGTCACCAACTCCTCTAAATCCTAATGAGTCGTCCTCCAGGGCCACACATCCAAACCCGAATAAATAAAACTCAATCACATGCCGTTAATTGCTTCTTTTATTAGAGCGACTCGTTTGTTGTTGCGGCCTGGAGGCAGCAGGGGGCGGAGTGGGGGAGGGGGGCTGTGACAAAGGCAGGGGAAGGCAACAAGCAGGATATTTAAAGCTCTGGCAGTGGGGAAGATCTAGTGGCAGTGGGACTGTTTTGGCTGCTGGCAGATGGAAATAGCAGCTTGAATGTTATTCCTGGTTGTGAGAGATACTCTCCACACAGACACAGAGCGGCGGCTCTGCGCCGCGTCTGCTTTTCTGGGAATTCTCTCGGCTCTCAGGGCCGTTACATGCAGGTTCTCTGCAGAACAATCACTCTGCAGGACGGAACACAAGGTGCCTTTGGTGTCGAGGAGATAAAATTGAGCGAGTTCACGTTGGAGCCGCTCGCTGTTGAGTTTGGACAATTGGGCTGTAATCTAATTATTTCAGAAATCATTACAAACCCTTCGTCCTTGGCGTTTTTTCTTATACTTTCAACCTGTTTCATCACTCCCCTGCTTTTCCTCCCTTCATCCCCCCCATTCCCCCCCTCTGCCGCTGCTTTATCTCTAATTACCCTCTCTTGGGGCAGAGTAATTTAGATCAGCAGGGGGATAAGTAACACCGTGGCAGTAGCTCTTAGGTTGTGTGCTTTCCAGTGGAAATGTGTTTTGGGTGGTGAAACACCAGGGCGGCGGCTCTCCGCCGCGTCTGCTTTTCTGGGAATTCTCTCGGCTCTCTCAGGGCCGTTACATGCAGGTTCTCTGCAGAACAATCACTCTGCAGGACGGAACACAAGGTGCCTTTGGTGTCGAGGAGATAAAATTGAGCGAGTTCACGTTGGAGCCGCTCGCTGTTGAGTTTGGACAATTGGGCTGTAATCTAATTATTTCAGAAATCATTACAAACCCTTCGTCCTTGGCGTTTTTTCTTATACTTTCAACCTGTTTCATCACTCCCCTGCTTTTCCTCCCTTCATCCCCCCCATTCCCCCCCTCTGCCGCTGCTTTATCTCTAATTACCCTCTCTTGGGGCAGAGTAATTTAGATCAGCAGGGGGATAAGTAACACCGTGGCAGTAGCTCTTAGGTTGTGTGCTTTCCAGTGGAAATGTGTTTTGGGTGGTGAAACACCACACTCAGCAACAACATCATTTAAACAGGATGTCTTTGGTAGTAAAACTGCAATTTAACCGATTGGACAACAAAAAGCTAAACGTGCTGCACTTGTCGTGGCTGAGATACTGAGATATTGACTCTCACTGTAACTACAGAACAGGCAGTGTTTTATGGCTGCAGCCTGAGCCCAGCAGAGAAGGAGTTCTTCTTTTTGAACAATAATATTGTTGGAGGAAATGAGTGATTCTGCTTAGATTCAAATATTCAACATCAATATGAAGATATTTTGGGCACAGATTTGACACTTGTGTGTGTTGTTCTCTCTTCTGTTTGCAGTTCCACAACCTACAGGAGCTGAGGCACAGTGTATCACTGGTAACTAAGGTGTTCATACAGAGAGACTACTGCGAAGGGACCGTCTGCCGCTTCCAGACCAAGTTCCCGTCAGAGCTTGACACCAGGGTCAGTACACAGGCAGACACTAACACTCAACACTTCCATGCCCCAGTGGCTGTACCACTTCAAGATTCACGCCAAACAAAAGTCTCGTAGGGTTGGAGTCTGGACTGTGATGATTGAAAATTATGCAACAATTTACATTTAAATGAGGCTTTCATGATGTGACTGAAATGGAACGAAAAATATTTCTTCTTGACAAAACACAGTCAGTAAGATGATTTTTTAAAAGTTCATTATACAGGGAACCAGAATTGATTACATCATTTTTAAAATACCTGCTTATATATACTGTAATTATACAGGGAACCAGAATTGATTACAGCATTTTTTAAAAGACCTTTACTTATATAAAATACATTTCTGTGTAATTATTAATTAATGGTGTTTTAATGCAGTATTTCCTCCTCCAAATGTCAAAGTCATTGCAGCTGAAACCTGGACTCTGAGCTCTAATTTCTCTCTGTTTTTGATTTCATTAACAAATTTCGAGGATGCAGATGGTTCGTTTGGCCATTCACACACACACTTCACTCACTTATGTTCCTGTGTCTGTGTGTGTCCTCACATCTCTACCGTGTGTGTGTGCTGTTGAACAGATTGAGCCAACCCTGCTGGAGGAGACGGTGAAGACCTTGAACTCTTATTATGCGGAGGCTGAAAAAATCGGGGGTCAGTCGTACCTGGAAGGATGTCTGGCCTGTGCAACGGTTTACATAATCTTCCTGTGTATGGAGACACGCTACGAGAAGGTAATAAACACGAGATCTTCTAACTGTGCAGGGATGACTGTGCATAATCAGTCAGTCAGATATTTCCTTCAGACCAAACCAAAGTGTTGGTATCAGGTGAAGAAAGACTGGTTTTCACTGCTCTCTCTAAATCTACTTAAGAACTAAAAAACACAAGTCGTTGCTGTTTTACAACCCTGTTGGTTGATGACTGGAGTCACTCAACAGTCGGTCAGTTCAGTCTGATTCTCCTCTTCTGGACACACCAGACAGTTTTGATTGGCCACAGATCTGCATGACTGCAGGCAGGACAGTCCTGTGTCCACAGGGGACTCCTTTTTCCTTCTGCTCTTACTTCATTCTGGGAAAACTCCAGAATCCAGGTCTCAGAACAAGCTTTGGGAGAAGACGGGACTGCACACACACACAGCAGATTCCATCCCTGATGTGGAGTCTCCTGTGTGTTTCCAAAGTCAATTTCACATTCATCATATTCATTAACAGCTGGTTGTCATAAATCCCTAGGCTAATTTACTGCCTTATTTGTCCAATTGTAATGATTTCCTGTTCTCTATCTCTCACATATGACTTATATTGAGTGTCCTCATAACAAACTCTGGATTGTGAAGGTCAAAACATGTTATTTACACAAACCCACGGGGGACAGCTGAAGGAAAGAACAGGAAATAAGTCTGTGCTTTTCTCCTGTGTGTTCTTGGTGGCAGATGTCCATCCATTGATTTCCACTACATTTACCTGAGAGACAGAACCCTGTGAGCCTGTGGGCAGGACGTGACATGACATTTACCTTGGGCCCTGTGTGTCCCACTTAAGAAGAAGCACTTGATTAAACTGCTGCGCAGCTTTGTTTGTTTGTTTGATTCGAGCGAGATTCTTTGATTCTTGTGTGCAGTCCAAGTCCCAGCATGCCGTTCTGCTCCTTTGTCTTGTTGCATTTTGTAAACATTTCTTTATCAGAGGGCAGCGGCAGTGTGAGCGAGAAGTAAAAAAGAACGGAGCTGAACGCAGAAAGACGCAGGTCGGAGGCTGCCTTCATCTTCCTTCATCTTCCTTCATCTTCCTTCATCTTCCTTCATCTTCCTGTCAGCTGGGCGCCGCTCCACTGACTTCATCAAATCAGAGAGTTGTTTATTTACTTGTTTAACATGACTTGCTTAACCCTGGATGAAGGACAACAGCACAGCCGACAATTAAATAAACCCACCCAAGTTGTGCACATAGTTGTGTAAGTGCTGATAAAGAGGCCACACACCATCATCCTGCACAGTCACTGGACTTGTCAAATCAAAGAGCGCTGATTGCTGCAGCCAGTACGTGTTGGAGCAGATCCACACACTCACACACACACACACTCACACACACATGCAGGAATCTTTGACGCACTTCAGCGTCCCTTCTTTGGAAGTGTGTTGTTAACTGGCAGCGACTCACGCCTGCAGCCGTACAGTCCTGATGCTCTGAACCTTCACGCTGGACTTGGTGCCATAAACACACCACGGTGACTGTGAAGCAGACTGTGACACACGCTGTTTCCCAGGATCTAGACACATTCCATGATACACACTGGGAGGCCAGTCACACACACGCACACACACACACACACACACGCGGGTCACAGCAGCTTGAATCCTTGGCTGTCACAGTGTTAGGCTGTAGAGGGTTGAACTCCAGGGTTGGATCGCTCTTAAAAAGACAGACACAGTTCCGTCTGCAGTGAAAATCTGTGAAAACAAACTGTCGAGGTTCCCAGCCAAATATTGATTTGTATTTTGAGGGGGTGTAATCACACAGGCTGTGTGCGTGTCTTGCATTCCAACACATCCTCAGTGATCTCATCACACCTGAACCGTGTCTGCCTGATTTGCATATAAATAAACAGCATTTATGTGCTGGGTTTTTTCCACTTTGACACTCGGAGGTAGATGCAGTAAACAAGGTTGGCCTGGTGGTTTAATCCTGTTCCATTGGGAGTTAGCCATGACCACTGGTCAGTAGCCCTGCCGTGGACTGGTCAGCTGGGAATGTATGTAGTGTATCATGCATTTGCCTCACAGCAGCTGGGATTAGCTGCAGTTTACTCTGACCCTGAAAAGGATGAAGGTGAAGAAGATGAATGAACAAATGAACTTAGAAACACACTTGTTGACGACTAAGAGTGAGATATAACAGCTTTCTTTTTACTTCTGTACTGTAGGCTGAGTCAGTGCTGGGCTCATGCTGGTTGAGAAGGTATGGATGGATGTAAATATTCAGTGAGTTTGTATTCCCTCAGTGTGACCCACAATGCATTTGTGTCTAGTTTATATTTATTGTATGTATCATTGCTGTCAGAGGGTTGCAGGTTTGAATCCCTGTCCTGTGTGTTTTAGCTCCCTGGACTATAAATCAGTCAGTCTGGTGTTAATCACTGGAGTGGTTCATAAATAGGTTAAACACTGAGCTCAATTCCCCCCAGGGAAATAATGGAGTGCTGCAAATTAAGAATGTAATTAAGTTAAATGTATGTACTCAGAGCCGTCCACCAGGATTCAGTCGAGATTAAGTTAAATGTATGTACTCAGAGCCAGGATTCAGTCGATACATTTTGTCAGCAGAGCTGCAGCTCTGACTGCAGTAAATTTGTCCATCCTGTTATTTTCTCAGCTTTAACGAAGAAAAACAAAACAAAACACAGGAATCAACAACACCTGCAGTCTGGTTGTTTCTCATGCCTTTATCCTCCTCTCTGTACAGTATTTCAGAGTCAACTATATTTGCTGCTGCCCCTGAAGCTGTAACTGACCTTTGACCCCTCAAAGAAGCACTGCTGCAGTAGTGTGTTGCTGTGCACTGTTGTAATCTCTCAAGGCAGAATGTGCTGCACTGACCTTCAGATAACTCGTCAGGCTGAAGAAATATTTCATCATGAACGTGAACCACCAGTTTGTAAACTTTACATTAAAAAATAATAATGAAACTGAAACTTCTGCAACCCCCACCCAAATTTTGAAAAAAAAAGTTTGAATTAATACTTAAAGCATTTAACTATCCACTCCTGATTCATTGTGTTGCATTACTGCCACCTGCTGTGAATCTGTGAATATTTTGATTCAAAATGATTGTGCGGTTTATTGTAGAAGGCAATTCCTACATGCTTTCCATTTAAATACGATTCATTGTTTTTATGCTCATGGATTTAATCACATGTGACTGACAATAATGTGACATAAGATCAGCTCTACGAAAGAATATTTAAATCTGTGCGAGGAAGTATTTTTTTCTTTTTATATTTCACCACTAAATCTGAACAATTCACAGACACACACACTTGTGCTCTCGTTAGTGAATATTTAATGGCAGCCACCGAATGATGAGCTCTGAGTTTGGCGTCTGATTAATGTTACAACGAGCTGAGAGTTTCCTCCGTGGACACGAGGCCCGCTGAAGCTCAGCTGAGCTAATTGACACGGTTCAACAGTGTGTGGGAGAGGAGCGTCACATCAGCACATCAGGCTGAATATGATTACGCTGCTGTAACGATAGCTGCTCATTTAGCACGGCTGGACATCAGTCTGCAGTCGTTCGCTTGTAATCACTTCAAACCCGTCTGGCGGAGCACGGCTGGTGTAAAACACTGTTCTATTCTCCAGCGTATAAAGTTGTTGGAAGACAGAAAAATACGCAGTAAGTTTTCTTTGAACGGCGCTGCCACAGCAGCTTCACTGTCAGCTCTGTCGGTTGTGTAAAACTGACTTGGGAAACTGGGAACTGGGTCCAGTGGCATTGCAATCTAAATAAACCCTCCACGTTTTATTCAGTGATTCCAAATTGCTCCGACAGTTAACCAAGGCATGACATTTAGCCCAAGAGAGCCATTGTTGGAATTAGGAACTGAAGCTTCTAAATGGAAAACTTCAGAAGGAGAAGAAAAAAAAAAAACTGCAGCTCGTCAGTTTCAGTAATTCAATTCATGCAGCTTTGCTCAACATGAGTGGCTTGGAACAGTGCATGAAAAAAAGTCATTGCTGTACTTAGAGCATAATGGAATTACTCTGAGTTTAGTTTACAATGTGGAGGGAAAATAAAGACGGGTCGTGATTTGAGAGATTTGGTATCATGTACCGTAGGCTAACTACGTGTATACGGGCCACAAAAATCATTCCTTCCATTTTTCATTTTTTCCAGCAGAGAGCGTACAGTTAACATTCACTTCTTCAGCTGACTGGTTATTACTGTATATGTTCCACAGGGGTCTCTGTAAAAACACGTTTAAATGATGGATTACCTGTTGCATTAAACAGCATGTTTGGATTTTCATTCCAATTGTGCAAATGAAAACCGGGCCGTGTTCAAACCCATTCTCCTCTGTCTTGTTCTGCTCCAGATCCTGAAGAAAATCTCAGGCTACATCCAGGAGCAGAACGAGAAGATCTACGCTCCTCGAGGTCTGCTGCTCATGGACCCCATCGAGAGAGGCATGAGGGTGGTATCCTTTACTCACCAAGATAAATATCCCGGACGGAACGGTCAGACATAAATAAGATGGATGGAAGAGCAGGGCAGCTGAAGGTTTGGAGGATTCATGAATTAATACGATTAATGAGTTCATGTCACCGCAGGGAGGATTTGAAACTGCAGGAAACGTTGTCAAATAAATAACTCTTCCTCGTTAATTACCACTGAGCTGCCTCGAGCGAAGCAGCGCTGCTACTGTAGAGGCGCTGTTCAGGGGTAAAAATAAACCACGTCATGCTCCATTAAATGCCTTGATACAAAGAGGTATGAAAGGCTGATGGGGTTAATTATTGTTATTATTTCAGAATTAGACGCTGGAAATAATGTGGCTGTAAAAAATCTGTCTTTTATCAAAGTCCTCACAGCTCGTCTGTGGTGTCAGTCAGACTGAACGCAGCCCCGGTGCTGGGCAGAGGCAGGAGCAGAGAATGTGTCCAGTGGACCATCAAACAGGGCTGGACCAAACTGGCTGAAGAAACAGGCTCCAACTGAGTGGGGCCAACCATTTACCAGCACTTATTAGTCATCTCACTACCGTACAATATGGTCTCTGTGAAGGCTGCTGGAGACTTCAGTGTCTTTTTGTCCTCCAGGTTTCTTCAATATATATCAGGTTAAAGGTTAATGGCCCAACCACCAAGATGATAGAGGTTTTGCAGGAACTGTCATTATGATAAAAAAAAAGAGGTTTTGCAGGAACTGTCATTATGATTAAAAAGAGAACAGAATTGTCATGTTGGAAGTCAGTGCAAAGATACACTTTTTATTCCTAAACGTACTCAAAATAACATTTCAAGCATAAAGCAACATAGGAAATTAAACCGCTCTGCAACTGTCATCCTTACATGGCTCTACTAGTTGTTAGCCAAGACCAAATGTGTCATCTGGAATTAAATACACGGTAAAGTCCTGTTAAAGCCGTTCATGTTGCATTGACCTTTGATCAAATAGCAGAATCCAATCGGGGGTCCTAAAATGTTTCCGTAGTGATCCATCCCTCCACCCCCTGCCCAACCCCGAGTCACAAAATTCTACTGAATTTTATCGAAAACTCTGTTATTCCTGGTTTTACAAATACAATAAAAATAATAATCAATTTCTCCACTGAGTCTTGACCAAGAAAAGAGCCTGATTAAGCCAAGCATACGCTCTGGTTGGGGGGTTTTGCCCCTACTTTGAGATCCAGTGGTTTAATGTCATTATCCCTCAAGTTTAGTTTTTCACTGCTGGGTTTCATCCACGACAGAAACAGCTGTATTTGAATATCGACCACAGTTTTTGTGAAATAACGTCTTTTGCACATTTCAGTTTCAACTCGTCTTATTGGGATTCATCATATGTGAACGGCCGAGTCCATGGAATGTCCCGGTCCAGTTCTGGGGAAAACGGCATTAGTTTGAACAGTCCTGATGTATCAAATGTGGCAGCTTGTCTCGTTTGCTTTATTTTAAAATCAAACACAAGATGCTGTTGTGTTTTTTTTTTCATGGAAATGGCTGCTGATCAACATGCATGCATTTTTAGACCAGTGCAGAAAGCCAGCTTTACACTACACCCACGGTAAAACTGAATGTGACAGGATAGTTGGTTTAGATTCTCCGTTTTTTTTAAACTTCTCAAACTGTAGAAATGCTTTTCTTTTTTTTCTTTTTTCTTTGCTAAGATGACCCTTAACCCTGATTTTCCCAGCTAGAAATCAGCGTCTTTGAAGACCAAGGCTCGGGCAGCTCCAGCCCCAGCAGCAGCATGTCATCAGCAGGCAGCAGCGCTCGGTGACTGGAGGACCAGCGCCAGGGTTACGGGTTCCACTACAGGGGCAGCGGGACATTTACCAACATCCGCATGCTGAAGCATGAGAGCACCAGGTTCTGAAAACAAGCGGTGAGAAAAATGCATAGAGATGAGCCACATCATTCACGGTCTCCCTGCAGCAGAGGAATAACACACCACCTCTGGAACAAGAGCCGGTTTACACAAACACACTGGATACGCAACAGAATCAACACAAGTGCAACACAACCCACACAATAGCAATAGGCTCACGCAGGACGAGCCAACAATCATAGAGTCTGTATGGGGAATAGATTTCACTTTCCAGCAGCTATCCAAACCACAATAATCCTCCTCTTTTTTTTTCCCATTTTTCTTTTTTTTTCCATTCACCTTTTCTCTCATTCCTTCACGTCTCTTTCCATGAGTCACACTCATGTCTCTGGTAGTGGCGTGGGAGTGGAGTGGGGGGGATGGAAGGTGGGGTGGGGGGGGGGGGGGGGCGATGTCATTGTCATTGTCTCCATCTGTTGTTGCGTAGTTAGCATAGGTTTGTGCAGCATTTATTTAATCTGTGGAGAGAGAGAGAGAGAGAGAGAGCGAGAGAGAGAGAGAGAGACGTCTCGGTGAACGAATGCGTTCATGTCAGGTTGTTTAGGTCAGGCTTCTGTGAGTGCATGCAAATTGAGCCGCAGTAGGACTGCAGGGGTCGGCTGCAGCGCTCACACGTGTTTGGCTCGGTATCAAACAGCTGCACTGACTGTTAATGCCTCTGTTTGACGACGGCGTTCATGCAAACGCACACACAAGTGCACACACACTCCGCCCTGCTGCTAACACAGATGTGTGTGTAGACATGCATGCACATAATGTGTGGTGGCGTGGACGTCTTTGGCTTATCTCGAGACATCTTTACGCACATGCAGTATGCACACACACACACACACACAGATACGATCCCAGACTCTGGCAGCGACTAGCTAAAAATGTTCTCTGTGGTCTCAGCTCGTTGGGAACCCAAGAAAATGTAGGCAGGTCTTCAAGGATGAGTGCAGTGGGAGAAGAACCACATTCAGAGAGTTGGTTGTTTACTGTGGGAACGTTCCACAGGTCACTACATCAGACCAAGACTTTTACAGAGAGTCCAGGTTCGTTTGTGTCTTCTCTGACACCTCGGCAAAAAAGGTCGTTGATTTGAAAACACAACTGTAACTGCAGCTACAGCAGGTTTTTGAAATCATATATTAGCGTTATGTATTTATGGCTGTCAACATAAATGTAATAATTCGTTTATCCGTGGCCTGAGAAGGAGAACCTCGCGGTCTAATTAGAAATTCATGAGTCCTGTCTGACTCTTGTGTACAATGTGGGCCGGCTGATGAGACAACAGATTATACTGATAGAGGAAAAACTGCTGAGGCCGGAAGACAGAACACCCACACAGTGTCTCAGTAAAAACACGACCTCCAGAGAAAGAAAAAGAAGAGATAGAACGTTCCACTGTGTTCCACCGTGTGTTTTTACGTTGTCATGTTCATATTGGTTTTAAACCATTCCATTTGTTCCTTCTTTTAAACCCACCTAGAAATATCAGATCCATCCTGTTCAGGGTCCAGAGTAATGAGTTTAATCAGACTCGATATCGGTGCTTGTTTGGACGACACGATCCCACCCTGCTGCTGCTGACTTCAGTTGTGCTTGTGTTCCACCTCTGGTGCTTTTTCAACGCCTTCATGTTTCATCCCAGTGGAAAGGAAACCCGTCCTGGAGCTGAAGGACCGGTCCACGTTAAAAACAAGGAAGCTCATTGGACGATGTATAAAGACAGACGTAGATAAGCCGTCCTGTACATGTATGTGAATATTGATACACCAGTGAGAACTTGGATGGAAGGAGAAGGAGAAGTGGTGGCTGACGTTTCTGGGGGAACATTTAAAAAAAAAAAAAAAAAAAAAAGAAGCGCTAAATGCTAAAGTTTTCCACCAATTAGAGCTGGAGACACCTCCTGGACCGGAGGTGAAACATCTCCAGGAACTGAAGCCAGTTCTGTTGCTAATATTTGAACTTAATTGCAGACTAACTTCCCAGGATGAATGAGAACCACAGACGACAGAGAGCAGCTGTACAAGCAGCGAGTCGCTGCGGCAAGTAATCGTTTTTTATTGAAAGAAAAAAAATACAGTTTTATTTTGTCAAAAGTGGAAGAACTGCTAAAGTAGCTAATGCTAAATACTGTTAATACTGTAATGTACAATTATGGAGGATGACCTAGAGTTGACAGTGAGGGTCCTGGGGAAGAAATCTGTTTGTAGAGAGTGCCAAGGTCAAAGGTTAATTCATAGAATATTCATTTTTATTCTGTTGTATATACTGTACCAGTCTTCACTGATGGTCAATATTAATAATATATTCAGTTGTGTTTTTTTCCACTGTTCTTGGAGACATGGGGGTCCAGACTGATGCAGTGGTGTGAATACTAGATGGTCTGGACCACTCAGTCCTTCTATCCTAGTGTGGGTTGTGTCAGGATGCAGCCTACTCCTGTGGTGACCCCCAGCAATTAATTTCTTTAATTATTTTTAATGATGTAGATGATGAAGGCAGACCGACTTGTAAGATATTATTACGTATGTATCTGAATAATGTTGGATAAGAGACGATTAATAATATATTTATCCTGTACTGTATGAATTGTACAGTGTATGTATTGGGATATAGGGGCGGGGCGGGGGTCTGTTGGTGGTACAATTTGTTCTGTGAGAGAGAAGGTCCACAGTGAACTATAACGTCTTCCTAAATCGTTTGGTTCTTTTTTAGATCCTTAACGACGTGGTAATAAAGAGTTTGTGCTGCTGAAAGTCGAAGAAATCCTAATGCAGTTTTTCTCTTTACTGTACAGTAAGTGAGGTCGTTAACATGTGTTTGATCTTTGTCCTCATTAATTCTTCTTATTATTCATGATGAGCATTTTTTGTTATGAACTTCTTCTTATTATTCATGATGAGCATTTGTTATGAATCTGATGAACTAATGATATGTTGTTATTCTGGATGCTGTTAAATGTCTATCAGACAGGGTTAACTTCATGTTGTTAAGGAGCTGACACACACACACACACACACACACACACACACACCTACGTCTGCAGGAACCCACTGAGACACAGGCCACACACTGAGACTTGGCCGCAGCCGGTGCTGGTCATACAACCAGGCCACTGGATCTCCAGGATTTCCTTTTGCTTAGAGGCAAAAAATGCATAGGTGCAACGCCTCATTTGCCCTGTGCTTACCAGGGGTGTGTTTGAATAAAACACTCGTTCAGAAAAAAATGTCAAGAATAATAATTCAACCTATTTTTTCAGTGCAGGTATGGAGTTGAGGAGGAGTTTTGGGATGATTAGTCCACAAATTTGAATGTTGTCGCAGTTGACGGACAGTGTTGTTTTGGCGTCAGTATTCATTACCAACAGATGTTTACAAAAGGCAATGTCTGGCTGTGCCTCCTCTCAAATAGATTTACAGTGAATTGGTTTCTAAGATTTAAGATTAAGAGAGTTTTGTTATGGTTTTGTTATTTATTTTTTATAACAAATTAACCACAAGAAGAAGAAAACGGTCGATAAAAACATAATTGACTGTGTTTTATATTCTGGCTGTGTCTCGTGGTGCTAAATGTGTCTGTATGGCAACTGTATAGTTAAATATTACATTGTTTTGGTGCTTGTTGTGCTACCCCCTAGTGGCTACAATGCAATTACAGTTTTTTTTCTGAGATGTGTTTTATATCTCAACTTGTTACATGGCCCTGTTTTTTTTCTTCTTTCTTTAATATACTGTTATTTCTCTACAGCATTTGTGTAAGTGTGTGTGTGTGTGTGTGTGTGTGTGTGTGTCAGCATGTGTGTGTGTGTACACATATCAGACCTGTACAGATCCATCACAGCCTTTTAATAAGGCCACAAATGAGTGATAACATTCCGGCTAATATTAAGGCTTAATTTTAGATCAGAGGAGAGGACGGGGGAGGACGGGGGAGGACGGGGGAGGACGGGGGAGATTAAAGTGATAACTTCTCCAGAACACCGTCTGGACACCTGTGAGGAAAGGTCACTCTGTGACTCACAGGCTTCTCTCTCCTTCCACAATGACTCTCTTTCTTCACTGAACCTTTTTCTACAGGCTCCTGCGCTGATTGTTCTGACTTTCCATGTTTTAAAATTCCGTGTTCTCTGGCTCACGACTCGGCCTCCTCTCCACTTTCTCCACACCCTTCCTGACCTCACATTCCTCGTTCTCCAAACAGGAAAACGGCCGGTGTTTGTCCGAGTCAAGGACACACAGATGAGGGGGGAAGAAATGTCACTTTCTAGTATTGATAGCTCTACATGTTTATTCCTAACATGACAGAATATCAGTTTCCCACTGTCGCTGCTGTTGCGTTCCAGAAATTATTATGACTGGCAGTCAGTTTGGCCGGCGCGGTGCGGTCGTTATGGTGTCGTTTACAGCGCTGTGCCTGGGTGTAATGCATCAAATCCAAAGGCTCTCAGGAGAAGCTCCAGCCATGAAGAAGAAAATCAGGCCTGTGGTCGAGTCAGACGGGGTTTCACTGCTGCTGTCGTGTTTTCTATTAATCTCCCTTATTGAATCATAGAAAGCTGCCGTCGCTCTGTCTATTTCGTATATAAGGCCATCACTGGGCCATTGTTCGGACACAAACCACCATTCACAGTTAAATTCACATCAGTCGTTAGCGTAGCAAAAACATGGGACGTTGTTTCGATTTCTTTGGACTACGTTTTTTTGAAGCTTTTTCAAATTCAATTCAAATTTTAAATGAAGTTTCTTCAGTTATCGTTATCCTAAAAATAAACCTTAAAAAACAAATTTCAAAGCCTTGAAACACAGACAAAGAGAAAAGAAGCATAAAAAATATATTTATAAAATAACATTTTCACAAATTTCTGTGTAAACCAACCAGCTTGATTTAAGGCTGTTTTGTTTCTAACGTTCTTTAAAGATTTTCTCTCACATACATTAACTGTTGGCCTTTGACATCATCTTCTGTCCACTCTCTTTAACCTCCGTGTGATTGACAGCCCTTGTGTTGTGTTTGCCGTCGGACCTTCACCGAGTGCAGCCCACGATACTGCCTTAAAAACACAGTTGAACGTCAGGGGCTGGAACTGTGTGGTTCACCTTAAAAATGTCACTTTTAATCAAATTGTTTAATCACGGACCAGCGTGTTGTGTTTCCTTCTGCTCCTAACGACTGGTTGACAGGGACAAAAACTGAGACATGACCAGCAGTGTTTAACCTCTGACCTCTGGTTGTTCTGGTTGTTTAACCTCTGACCTCTGGTTGTTCTGTTGATTTAGAAGAAGACTGACCACATCGTGTAACGGCATTTTTGTAACTTGTTCTCCACTGAACTAAACCTCCATGTATTTTGATTATTTTTCCACATGGAAGATGAAGTCTACACACAAACAGGCTGCACATCAACACGTACGGTCATCCAGAGTCCCCTTCACACACACACACACACACACACACACACATTTAACATTGTGTGTTCCAGGTTTATTCTCACAGCCACCTACAGTTATTGTTCATTTCTGCAGAGAGAAACACAGCTGGGGCCGTGTGTCAGGGAAATAACATTGGCAGTGACCATGACACACACACACACACACACACAGATATAAAATATTCCTCCTGCAGGACCTTGACTGTCATTGATCCTACCTTTGTCAGCCAGGTTCTGTCCGCGTTCAGGTGCAGAAAAAGTCAGTGTTTGTGTGAACGTTGTTTTTTGTTTTATTTTCTTCAGCTTCGTCCAGTGAAGTCACAGGACACAGAACAGATTAACATGAGTATTAGTTCTGAAGTGACAGACGTTGTGCCGTTACTGTAGAGACTCCGTGTGTTTGTTTGGCTACAGTGAATACAGTCACTACGACACGGGGGGAGTTGAGTTACATGAACCAGAACGGCCGACAGTCATCATCAGTACGTCCAGTTCTTTACAAACTTCAGTGTCAGATTGAACCAGTGCTTCTCAAATAGTGGGGCGGCCCCCCTGGGGTGAAAACAAGCCTCCAGTCACTAGGTGGCAGCAACTCATACAGTGGTTTGTACAGATAAATATATACGTTATCAGGTTCTCAATAGTATTTCAATTCGCACGTGGAATCATTTCTGTCCCCAAGAGGGCGCATGACGGAAAATAGTTGAGAACCACTGGATTAAACCAACACCACAGCAGTTACTGCAGGGAATGACACAATACGTCATCTTTTTTTTTGTCATTTTGAGCAGTGACATCAGGATGAATGTACAGCATTATGAACTTTTTTTTTTCACACGTGCAGGATTATTTTACACTTGTGGATCTTCATGCAAACTGTGATCTTACATACACACACACGTGACCTTCGTGATACATTCAGTCTGATCCAAGAGTGTGATTGGAAACAAAGACATGTCCGTGGTGATCACCACATCTCTGCAGCTGCACCTGTAGGAGTCGCAGAGTCAACGTGACCGGTGAGGATAAGATATCAGCAATAAAAAATAGGCTTAGTCTCAGCAGAAATGGTTGATATTTACAGGTGGTCTACGTTGGCTGAGTCCAGCTCGCTGACAGGCTGATGTCAGGGTCTGTGCTTGGTGCTGTTTCTTGAATGGAATGCATGAACTTTTGGCAAAAAAAAAAAAAAAAGACATTGGAAATGTAACATTGACCTCAGAATATGAACGAAGGGAAGTTCATGAAACACACACACACACACGTGTGTCCGTACGGAGACCTGACTCTGGAGGACTCTGCTGCTCCGTGTGGTTTCCCTCCAGTACAGTCGCTCTGCCTGTACAGTATTAACTGTGTTGAAGCTTCTGAAAAGGGGATTTTTCTTTAGTGGAGAATTGAAGCTGTTGTCGATTTCAATCAGTTTCAAACTGTGTTTTCACGTCTGAGTAATTCTTTATAGCAGAGTATTTATTAAATAAATAAATAAAAACTAGTCTCAGAAAATATGTGGCAGTTTGGCAATAATGACTTTCATTGTGTCACATTAAAACTTCCTGCTTTATTTCTAACCAAACTGATCACAGTGAAGGAAGGCACAGTAATGACTTCAGGCCAAATAGGCAGATGAGACTGTGTTTAGGAGGTGGAGTGGGTTGGTTGTTGGTTTAACTCCTGGCTCTGGGAGACTGTGTGACCTTAGAACAAGAACCTTTAGTCGTCGACAGTTTTTCGCAAATTTAACACCATTAGAATAAAGGAACCTTTTCATCGACTTCAATACAAACTTCTGTAGACGTTATAGTAAAACAGTGGTATAGAAACATGTGGTGTAAAGTTTTCTCATAACAATTGAATTAGAAAGTGCCTGGAAAGAAGATTGTTCATGTTGCATTGTACTGATAATTATATTTTGAGCACATTTGAAGGCAAAAATACACTTTAAATGACTTGTCGCATTAGATTTTGGTCTTTTTTAGTGTGACCACTTCACTTGGTGTTGGATTATACAACATGTCGTTTCGCTTATTAATAATGACAAGGAGCTTAACCTGGTAAAAACTGACCAGAGTTGTCACCAAAACACTGGGTTTGATTTATGTCCAAATATTATTGTTCATGTAATCATCTCAAATCTGTGAACCCACTAACTCCTCATCGTCATTAGCATCTGCTGCATAACCACGTTTCTGAAACATCCTGTAGAAACATCTCTCTCTTCTTAATCCTTAATTAATTTCATACAGTCTGTATCTACAATCTGCATACAATTTATATATCAATTAGCGTAGATTAAAGTTGCCTTGACAGCTGCGTCGTAAAAAATATATTTAAGGTTTTTTTTTTTAAATTGTTATAAAGAAACAACACCGTGTCCTTGTTATCGTCACTAATTTCACGTTCACTTTGACTCTGATTAATTAGGCATGAGCAGTAAAGATTAATTGAACACGGTGTCACGACAATTAATGTCAACAACATTAAATATCATTGTTAGCTGTTGCTCAGTTTATGATCGCCCCATAAATGATGGTGGGTTGAAGTAAACTGCTGTGCTTGTACAGTATACACAAAACACTGGTACACAAATGTCTCTCTGATGTTTCATTTCTTTCATACAAAAAACAAACAAACAAAAAAACTATCCTTCCATCAGCTACTACTACAGATGCTGTGGCTCGTGTTTCTTTTAGACCTCTCATACCTGCCGGACCCCGACGCACAGAGACCTGCTGTTTCTCAGCGTATCAGTGAGCCCAGATTAGGAATGAGAAAGACGTAGCTGAGATTAACGTCGCGACGCGGTGCAGATACACGTGGAGCCTCAGCGTTCGTCGGTGATGAACGTGGACGGTGGAGCCAGTTCTCTTCACGCACCGCGGCTCCACCTATTGACTTGGCTTTAGTTCAGGTCCTTTCGAGACTAGTGCCAGGTGATGACGTGAGGGCGTCTGCGGGCGTGACATTGTCAGGTCGAGGCGTCAGAGATCCCAGCGAGCATGCTCCCTTTTATGTCTCTCTACAGTCCAGCAGGGGGCTGGGAGCCCAGTGTGGAGGAGGGATGGAGACTGTGATGACTGATACTCTAGTAGGAAGATAGCGTACATCCACGGAGGAGCACAGGAAGTAGACGTGTCAGTGAAGAGAGTTTGTTTTTGTGTTGTTTTTTTTAATTTTTCAGTAAGATTCTGTACATTCCTGTTCCACAGTGGACACAGTTAGGAGCCGGGGAGGACGGTCGCTGATGGCTAAAGAAGTCCATTAGGGAGACGAGTACAGACCAGTGGGAGCACAGAGACGGGAAGTAACCAGAAATATAGGCCTGACCACTTGTGTCCTCCAGAGGACTGCACCCCTCCAAAGTACGCCACCTGAGCTGCAGACAGTGAGACACAGAAGACAGAGACAGTCAGACAGTACTTTGTCCACTCCTTTTTCTTTCTGTCTGGTTCAGGACCTGCTGTTGTCCTATGGTTGATAGTTGTGAGTTTGCTGTGTATTCCATTGAACTGTATGACCTTAGAGAACAGTGATGGCTTTACCTAAAAACATTAATGTGGTACAGAAATAACTATGAAAATAGATATAAACAATTAACTGTGTGAAAAAGCCCTCTAGTGGTAATAACGATATTTACAATGAGATCATGATGGTTTGTCATCATTAGACAATCTGTCCTCAGTTAATGGACTGGGTCTGTTTAGTCCCACAGGTCTTCTGTCTTCTGTGATGTTAACTCATGACGACATCACGTCATAAAGCTTGGAATCACCCTGATCCACTTACCCACACAGGCCGACCCATCGTCGCTGGGTTCAAAGCCCTGGTTGCATCTCTTCCTGGCTCGGCACTTATAGCTGCCGTAGGTGTTGGTGCAGACAGGACGGTCAGAGGGGCAAACAGAGGGGAACTGGGTACACTCATCCTGATCTGTGGGAGGGGACGGGAGGAGGAGTCGGGGGAGGGTCAGGGTGGGGGTGACAAACACTGCTTTTCAAACTGGGACTGAACAGTCGACAGGGTAATAGATATAAGAGACAACTCACCTGTGCAGCGGCCGTTCTCATTCAGCGCAAACCCATGACCACACTGTGAGGAGGTGACACAACGACAAATGTTGTTGAATAGTACACATACACATACTGTACTGTAGTACATGGTTTAATCAGTGTAATCAAGTGTTGGGTGCAGTACTCTGTTTGATACTTTTGAGTAAATATTGACAGTGAAGGTAGTGATGTTGATGATTGGACAGTTTAACCCTTCATGATCCAACCAACTTTATATACATAATACTGCATAGTGAAAGCCCACTGCATAGTATTAGCAGTAGTATTAGCCTCCGTATACTTTTATTCATCGTGGGGAAAATTTAAAAACCAGCCAAGTATTAGAAGTCTAGCTCTTCATCACTTGACTGTGCAGCCACTGTTAAATACAATATTGCATTTTAATGCAGTGTGTGTAGTTTAAGCATAACCAGACTGTCCTGAAGGGGGGGCTAAAAATAAATGTCCTATTTTGGTCAGCCATTACGTTACATAGTATATCGAAGATCTCGACCTTCAGATTTAAATCACCTCTAAAAACCAATCACAGCTTTACCTCTATTTCCACAGTGGGGGTGAACTCCTCCTCGTCTCTGGGGTAGTGTATTTCCAGCACAGAGTTCATCTCTGACGGCTCCAGGGGTCGAGCCACCGAGTGACCGTCTGGCCAGTAAACCTCCACGTTTGTGGCCACGTCTTTGCCTGTCCAAGACAGAAATCTGTGATTGTGATGCGAGTCAAAACACCAATTGAAAAACCTGAATTCCAGGTGACCACACGTGGGTTTGTGACCCCAAGATTGGAAAACAGTGGTCTGAACATATTTGCTTATGCTAGTTTGCTGAAATCGAGTTCTCTGTTCCAGTAGAATAATAACTGTACTTGTAGTTTGGACCAGTTATGGTCCTAGTGTTAAGAGGATTTGCGGGTTTGAATCCCGTCTTGGCTGGTTGTTTTGTGATTACCTCTGTGACATCACTGCTCCCCATGACTGTGTTGATGGATTAGAAGTTGAGGTCAAAGGTCATTGTCTGTATATGAACGGTGACAGTAAAGGTGATTCTTCAAGTCCACTTAAACATTTGTACTTGTGCTCGCGTTAGCATAAAGAGCTAATTCTGTTCACTGTACAGCGCTGGTCTGGACCAGAAACAAAGATGTCTCTCACATCAGGTCCATTAACTGTCTCCACCGGCCACAGACTGGACTCCTCTCCACAGGACCTCTGCTGCCCTTAATTAAAGTGGCATTTCTCAATGTAAACAGATCTGCTGCCGCTCGGCCGCTCACAGTGGATCCACTGAGCAGGTGTTCAGCCTGAGAGCCCCAGATTATTCACCTGCTCTCTGCCTTCAAACACTCGCTCCTCTCTAACCCCAGGGAGGGGCAGGAGGGAGGAAGGGTGGGGGGGGTTCACAGGGCCACTCAAAGTGACGCAGTTTGGAGGTCGGCTCAGCTTTGACGCTGCAGTCTGTGGAAAGTTTGCCCCTCAGAATGTGTTATGAGTAACCAGGCAGTAAAAGTGAGGGCCTCTGCTGCAGATCACTGCTGAACGGCCTCAGTGAGCAGAGCCAGGGAGAAGTGGTGGGTGGGCTGTAGGTGGTCTGGATGGCCACCAGCAGACTGTCCAGGGAGGGCAAATCAGGCAGGTGTCCAGCTGCAGCACCTGCCCCCCAAACCTCCCATGTTTCCCCTTCCTCCATGTCCAACCTGCTCCTTCACTCAGATATCTTACCCTCCCCTGGGTGTCCAATCAGGACGATGGCTGTAAAATGATGTTCGCCAGAAATGTCTTTTTTTTATCATTGTTTCTTTGTTCTCCACCAGACAGTGGTTCAGATGTGAAAATATTTGAAATAAGACACTGTTATTTTGGCTATGGATCAATGAAAACAACTTTCTCTCACATTTCTGATGTAAGAACACACACAGTAAGAGATTTCAACAGTGGTGCTGGTCCTGAGGAGGTAGTTACCAAGGCCAAAGTGTGCGACAGGCTCCATCTCACACAGGTATCCTGAGCCACCGTCGATGATCCGTGTGTGTGGGCCCGTCTTTTTTGTGTACACCACCACTTTGGCTCCCCTGGCAAAGGCACCGAATTTGGTCCGAGGAATCACTCGCAGCCACGAGTTAGTGGAGCCCTGTGGGACACAGACAGGAATGAGGGGGCGGTGGGTTTCAGCTGAGCTGAGACGTCCAACTCCGGGTGTCACATGTCCTAAAAACACTCACCTGATTGACTTTGTAGACAGAGAGCGGTTGTGCTGCACTCTCACCGTGAGACACCAACAGTTCCAGGCGGCCGTCGCCGTCAAAGTCCGTGGCGACGGCCCCTGGAGATCCATCACAGTAATAAAGCAGCGTACATATCAATTATCCACCTCGTAAAGGGGGGTGGGGGGGGGGGGGGGGGGGGGGCATGGACACTGTGCATCATGAAGGTAATTGTGTGGAACAAGTCATTTCTACTGGCTGACGCGGTAGATGTACTCAGAGCACACTTGGAGCTCTGGCGCCATCTAACGGTGAGGTCTGGGAATGCCAGGTGTCAGGCTTTTTTTTTTTTTTTTTTTTTTTCTCGTACCATGGTTCTGTGTTCCACTCACCTGTTCCTCTGCCTTCAGGTTCAGATGCATCTCCGATATTTAGCTCTTCTATCTGTGGATCTCCATGTTCTCTCCTGCTCACCCTGAACACCACAGCAGCACAGCAGTGTGAACACGTCTATTTTAACATTTACATCAGCACATGCCTCGATTATAACAAGGCCAACATGTAACTGAAATTAAAAAAATGATTTAGACGTTGATTAGTTAAAAGGCTAAAAAGTATAAAAATACTGCATATATGTTTATATATATTTATAAGTAACACTTGCTAATTTTGTACAATGAGCACAGTAAACATTAAATAGTAACATTTATTTTAGATTTGTTATTAGAATACAACCAGGGCACTAACTTTCTTCTTCTTTCTTTTTTTTTTTTTCAATTCACAATCTTCCTCTATTTCTTAAGATTTTCCAAGTAATCAATGTTGGCAAATGAGCACTTACTTACTTTGTGGAAACTAATTAAGAACAGTCTGGGCTGCTAACTAATTACATTCATCCAGTCTTTTGGACATTTACATTTATTGGATTAGAAGGAAATCCCCATTAACTTAACGAAGAAAAAAAGCCCAGGAAGTCAGAGGTGAAATATACTTTTCTGTTTGTATTAATTCTATAGGTCCCTTAACTTAACGAAGAAAAAAAGCCCAGGATATTTGTATTAATTCTTCAGGTCCCAAATTCCACCATATTCTGTTTCTTTCGCTCTGTGATGTTCTTTATAACAGTGTACATTTAAAATGATGAATTTTCAGCTCCAAATATATCAGATTACTATTAAGTGTATTTTTTTTTTTTTGTGATGTTTTTGTCATTGCTGCTTTTTTATTCTCTTGCTACAGTGTCGTAGTACACAGGGTTGTGTGGTTGAACGCTGCTGCTGTGACTTTGAAATTCCGCAGTGTAGTAACAGTACCGACAAAGCACTTTACATCCAACATCACATAAGTTATAATTTCATTTCACAGTGCACTAATGTGCTGATCCTGGCTGTTCAAGTCCACAGCTCAGCTTAATATTGATTAGGTGTATTAAATTAATTAGCTCGGGAACAAAGTTAAAGCTCTTTTTTTTTTCCCCAGTGCTAGAGAGCAGAGTTAAATTAGCTGATTAATCTTTATATAAGACAATGGCTCAGCCTTGAGCTGTGGAGCAGTGACCCCTGTCAGAGCAGCCGAGTGTCCAGAAAAACAAAAGAGTGTCCCGCAGTGATAGTCAGGAATGTTGGGTCGGAGCTCACGCTGAGATGCGTCCAGATTTCTTCAGCCTCTGTGATGAGGGAGGTAGAGCCAGATCAGATGGCCGTTCAGGCAGGACGAGTTTATTCCACTGTTAAGTCTTTACACTTGATACGTATCGTATATTGCATTTTGAATGTTGAGCTCATTAATATTATCTGGAGAGGAAGCCAAACCGTGATCCAAGAGAGGAGACCTAAAACTGTCTTAATGAAAGACTCATTCATGTGTGGAGGAGGAGGCGGGATGCCAGGCGAGATAAGTTTCCTCGGCTGGGATTTTTTAAATTCTTCTCAGCTTCGAAGCCTTGTTTTAGAATATTAAATCACCAGGTGAGAATAGTCTATTAAGCCTCGTCATTAAAGGGCTATTAAAATGACTGCCGTACTCGCACGACATGTGTGTGTTTTAGTGTGTGTGGCCGTGTTGGATTACTGTGAGTACCTGAAGAGCCTATTGGCAGAGGGCCCCCTGTAGGCGATGTTGTTGAAGAACACCTCCAGCTCGTTGTCGTTGTCAAAGTCCGCGGCGATGACGGTGCGGACGGGAGACGGCATGGCAAACTTCTGAGAAGCTATGTCCTAAACAGGAAGAAATAAGAACGCTGGTTATTTTCCCAGAGCAGATGAGACTTGATGTCCAACTGAATTTAAATCTGAAAAAATCCCTAAATATATTTAAACACATTTAATTCCTTTTTATGGTTTTAATTTAATTAATTAAATTATTGATGTTATTTATGTATTTGTTTTGTATTGTCAGCACTCTGTATTCAATTTTATGTGCTTTATACATTGAAGTCAGCACTCTGTATTCAATTTTATGTGTGCTTTATGCATTTAATTAAATTGGATTAGATTAGATTAAACTAGATTGGTTTGGTTTGGACAGGATTGGATTAAACTTGATTTGCTTGGATGAGACGAGATAAGATTGGATCAAATTTAATTCTAGTCTCCTTTAATATTATGAGATATATTTAGTAAATATATACTAAAATATATTTAGTATTCAAATGTGTAATACAGTCTTTTATTTTACTCACATTGTTTAAAAACTAAAAAACTGTCAGTTTCTTTGCACGAAGTCTGTTACTACAACAGGAACAGGCAGAAAATCCTTTGACTTTAAAACTGCAGCAGTCAGCAACACTGGGCGACTGCCCCACTTCCACTATCATTTCCAGCTCCTGTTTCAAATTATTAATTATTTTTTAATGGGTGGTCTGAGCCAACGAGTTAAAAAAAACAGCTTTCCTAAGCTGGAGAATGAGGTCACAAGTTCAGTGCTGTTGTCCATCAATAATCAATGTCCAGTCCTTGGGTCGGACACTGTCATATGTTTAGTCCCTTACTGTATAGGTCACCCTGGGAAATAGATTTGTCCGACGCGCAGAGGTAACAACAATGGCCTCTTTTAAATGATCTGGCACCTGAAAAGCGGACGGCAAACCTCCAGCCCAAAAAGTCTCCTCAGCAGAGGAGTTTTTTTGCATGAGAAAGTAACGGATATCTCCTCGCTTCAGTGACACGGTGATAAGTCGGGAAGAGTTATAGAGCAGCCCTTCACTCCCTCCAGTATTTACTCCCTGTTTTAATTATAAGGCTCATAAAGCTGCAGGGGAGGGGGCGGCCCACTGTGACCTTCTGTTTCTCAGGTGAAGGAGAGGGAATGGCCGAATAAAGCCATGAGGGGGGGAGAACGGAGCCGTTATACATTTACAACATTATTTCGTGGATAGATAGATGTGCCGCCGGAGAAAAGGTGGCAAATAAATATTAGAGTGTGGGAACATGACAGCTGCAGGAAAAACATGAGAAAACTTCAAAATTAATAGTGTTTTTTTTTTATTTATTTATGTCTATACATTGGTAAGAATGGAATATTTAAACTTTTCACCAAAAGTGAATATAGTTCAGAAATTTTCATATACAGTATATATATAAAATATATATACATATATTTTGTCTCTCTATGTATTTAAATATATAATATATATAAATACATATATACATATTGTTATACACTGGTGTGTATATGTATTGTTCTTTGTGTGTGTATATAAATTCATACATTTATATATTTATATATGTTTATATATATTCTATATACTTATTTTACTTTTTTCTTCATATATATTTATATATGTATATATATGTGTAAATGCCCGTTTGTGATTATAATATTTCTAAACACATACTCAAAGGAAATATACATAAAACACTTTAAATGTTTAAACCTGAGATTTATATAAAGTTAATAATTTGAGGCAGACATTTGTGACAAAACAAAAACAAAATGTTCCTAATGTTGATGTAAAGGTGTGTTTGTGCATGTGTGCATGTGTGGAGACCTTTCCAGAGGGAAACCTCGGCAGTAGATTTTAATTAAAGCACAAACAGGCCTAATCGGCACTTTTCACCACCCGGCCGAGCTGCTGTTTCAGCCCAATTTAATTAGCAGTTTACTGGAGTGATACAACAGCTTCATTATGCATGCCAAAGGTCAATACAGGCTCACAGGAGTGTCAGCTGCTGTGTGTGTGTGTGTGTGTGTGTGTGTGGAGGGGGACGGAGGGGGGGACGGGTCTTAAATGTGTTGTGGGCTTGTGATTTAACAATCTTCGTTTAAAAAACATTGGCTGCTTAATTCAATTTGTCTTTGGTGCGTTTGAGCGCGCGCACGTGCTTAGGTGGACTATACGTGTGTGTGTGTGTGTGTGTGTAAGAGTGGTTGTGTCACACTTGTGTGTGTGTGTGTGTGTAAGTGTAAGAGTGGTTGTGTCACACCGAGTGGGATTGTCTCTGGGCTAACCATCAGACATTAACCTCTCCTTTGACCCCTGTAAAGATGTCTCACGAGACATTTATCTCTTTGGTAAAAGATGCGGCTGCAGGTCCTGACGCGTAGATCATGAAGCAAAAAAAACCTCCACAGATTTACAGAGCGCACTTAAAGGTGGTCTCTGTTGATGCTGCTCCTAACCGCACCGCACCACTCCACGACACGTGTGCTGTCCCACAGCGATTGACTAGAGGACTGTTGATTTAGTAAATCAACCTCTGCCCCCAAACCCACCGACTGACGCTGACGCCCTGGTGGTCTGTCAACGTTGATGTCTGAATCACAGTGGATGTGAATGCATTTGTAATGACTCAGTCATTTCCATTTATCAGGTTGTGTAGAGCTGAAGACACAGCATGTAGAGATTTTATAAGAAAACACATGCTTTAAAATAGTTGTAATGTTTCTGGGCCTCACTGTTTACCATGTACAAATAGACACAGTAGGTGGCGGTAGTGTACCCCAAATTATGTTGCTGTTGGGGGAGGGACAGGATCAGCTCAGCACTGAGGCACAGAGGAAACAGAAACTGTTCA
>NC_024318.1:8328990-8329935 GCF_000523025.1 Cynoglossus semilaevis | reverse complement strand
AGGCACAGAGGAAACAGAAACTGTTCAGTGATTCTTTAATATCAGCTAAGGATTCACAGTTTATATAATTTACATTTAGGTTTTTAATGTCTGCAAATGTGTTGTTTTAAACAAGCTGGGATTTACTGATGGATATGATCACAGTTCACTACGTTTCTTTTTCACTTTATCTCTGTCTCTTTTTATCCTTACTGTCTCCGACCCTCTCGTCCAGAAGTGAAGGACCATATATAAATCAGATAAAGATCGTAAAAATATATAATATTACATATTTCGTCTATACACAGCTACTTTCTGAAACACTTCTTTCTGCGTTCACCCATTCCTGAGATACAATGTTCCAGGTGATCTCCACGTCCACAGTTCGTTAATGACCTTCCATTCGAAACACTGCATCGTTTAAAATCCCTTCTGATCTTTGAGGAACTACAAAAATATTTCTGTCTAAATTTAGGCATTTTTGAAACAGTTCATCTTTAAACTCACCTTGAATTTCTGTTTGCTCTTATTCTGCTGGATGTACAGGCGATGTGGTCCGTTCCAGTTCCCGTACACGATGTCTGTCTTTCCGTCCCGGTTGAAGTCTGCCAGAGCGACCCCTCTGCCGTGCTGCATGGGGTCCTCCACACCTACAGGTACAAAAGTGCTGCTTTGAACAAAATTCACGCCCATGAGCGATCAAACTCACAGAGTAGATTCTCCTTCATTCCTCTTACCAGCCTGCTGCGCCACATCTGTGAAAGTTCCATTCCCGTTGTTCCTGAACAGGAAGTTGGGCCCGTACTCGTTGTCGCAGAACACGTCGGACAGCGTCTGACTAATAATGGGCCCCACCACGACGCCTCGCCCTCCTGCACACACAGAGAGACGGGAGCTTCAGACGACAGAGAAAACCCCGACATCTGAATAAAAAGGTAAGCGGTCGTTTTGAAACGGTGAAACAAC
>NC_024318.1:8314377-8327939 GCF_000523025.1 Cynoglossus semilaevis | reverse complement strand
AATTTCTTTAGAGCAGGGAGGATCCACACAGTGACTGATTCACTCTGAATGTGGAAACACACCCAGGTGTGAACAGAAACACAAACGCGAGACCCATGCTGTGAGTTTTGTACATCGACCAGAGGGGGAGTGTAAATGTTCATGGATGGCGGCGTGTCTGGTGTGTTCTTCAGGTTCTTCAATTTCACCCCTGGATTTTCCAATGACATTCAGCCAAAGTGACTGTTTCATTTAAAGTGCCTAATTTTAGAGCGGCACAGCTTAATTGTGGCAGTGAAAGAGCTTTGATTACCCTTCCTGTACCGGAGTCGGTGCAGTGAGTGACGACTGGCTCCTGATTTACTGACCCACTCCGTCGGCCAGACGTACAACTCGCCCCCCTGTGGTCATAAAGCACTAATGTCTCTCCAGAGATATGTAACCGCTGGAAATACAACTTCCCTCACTGTCCCTCTTCTCTGATTAATGACAGGTCAGTAAAAAAAGCCATCAATTGTGTGTTATTCACACCCGTTCCTTGCCAGCTCCCCCCGGTGGCTTGGACGACACTTGGCGTTCAAACAAAGTGACGATAATTATGTCGCGGGCAAATTTAGACTTTTCTAAATTTAATTTAACATCGAAGTCAACAGGTTTTTAGGTGATCAATTTGAGTCGGTGATAAAAACTGAAAACTAAAGTTTGTGTGTGCGTGTGTGACGAGGGTTCATTAGTTTACTATAGAAATACGTATGTGAAGGTTCAAGGTCACACGTTCAATACGCAACAATTTATATCATTTTCCTGTTTCTTTTTGTCTCTTATACAATCAAATTTAGTTATTTTGGGGAAATATTTGTATATATGACAACACTAATATAATATAAAATATTATAAGTCATTTAAACCATTGTTTTTCTCTTTTCCCACACAAATAAACTAAATTTCTTTGGACCTTAACTCTACTATTACTCATATATGGCTGATCTTAATCCTTACCTTAACTCTAATCACACCTTTATTCTCATCCTACCTTGAAACTAAGTTCTGATCCTCAAATACACTCCTACTCAGTCAGAGACCTACAAAATGTCCCCACAAAGACAAAGGTCCCCAAAAGGAAACACTGTCCCCACAAGTATAGATACACTAGGTACACACACACACACACACACACACACACACAGCAGATCAACATCAAACATTTCAGTAAATAATAGGAATACGTGTGTACTGATGTGTACTGTCATTAGTGAGAATATGGGTTCGTGTGAAGCGAGAGTAAACCAATATGTGGTGTTTACTTGAATGTGTCTGAATGAAATTATTAAATATTTGAATTTAATTTGAAATCATTTTTACCATGTTCTCAAACTTTGCCCTTGAAGCTGAGATGAATGAGGCTTTTTGGCAGCAGACAGACGACAGGGAACGGCCACAGAATGGAAATCCCTCCTGATAATTCATTTAATTTTATAGTCTGTTTTAAACCCAAAGGCGGCAGAAGCCTGTGGCTTTCCTTGATGTCGGATTCATTGAACCCACAGTCAGACAAAGGCGGACACTTCAATAACAATCAGCACATAATAACTTTTTTTTTGCAAATTTAAATTTCCATAAGAAAAAACTAAAACATCATTATTTGGCGTCGACCTCCACACAGGCTGAAACCAGTGTTGAACTCCTCCGACCAGGTGGATTCAGACTGGATTCATTTCTCAAACACTGCTCACAGCTGTATTGACATCCTCGTATTTTTTTCTGAAAGAGTTTTGAAGTTTTTTGGGGGTAGGAACCTCCCTGGACTGAGATAGATACCATGTCTGAGCTGCTGTGGGTCTGATGTATGTGGGTGTCACCCTTCTCCTTGGATTACCTGTGACTTTGACTGGTGTAAACAGCTGACGGGGCCAGAAGGGCCCGCTCACGCTCTTTTCTATTTTCTCTCAGACCTACAGTCATCATGTCATCGTGGTTTTTTTTTTTTCTTTACCTGGCTCCTGTCCAGCATCCGCTCTGTACCTCACTTCTATATTTCAAACTCTATGGGTACAACAAGCACATGCTCCTCTGCAGATGTCTGTGTAAATCAGGCTGAAGGTCCAGCACTGCTGGATGATCTTACATCTTACACACACACACACACACACTCTTGTGCCTCACAGCATCAGAGGACATCTTTACATTCTGTATCTTCCTGGAGACTAAACTGCATTTCTTTCTAGTGTCTAACATTCAGTTGAAAACGATTAATACTACACGTGGTTCTCGATTATTTTTTATCTGTACAACCCACTGCACGAGTTACTGTCACCTAGTGACTGAAGGCTCCCCTAGGGGGCATCAGAAACAAAAAAATGTCAAGTGAAACTCAAACAACAAAGATATTTTTTGTATATACAGTGAGAAAGCAGAATTGTGTTGTGTCTTTTCTGATGTATGTCCATCATAAACATGCAGGCTGTGTGTTTGATTGATGGCAAATCCCTAGTATGAACAGTGGGGGCAGTGCAGTACCTGGATCACATTCATGCCCCGAGTGTGGTAATTATTTAAACCTACCCGTGAACTTGTTGACCCCGGCCTGCTCTGCTACACTGGAGAGGGCGATGACCCCCTGTGAAAGGTCGCTGGCTGCCTCATCCATCTCTATGAGGGCGTGAGGTCCCACGTCACCACTGGCGTAGTTAGCGATGTAGATGGCATATCGCCCTGAGCCCTGGGAGAAAAAAAAAAGTATTAATTTTTCAAAATAATTCTTATCACAGAGAGTTCTTCTAAAGCTTCTGGTGATAAATATTAGAAGTGCATGCTTTATAGTGCTTTATATGTCATATGTGCTTTTTTAAATATGCAGTGCATTTTGCTTGTACAGTTTGACTTGAGTATCATCTATAATCACACTGGGAGACCTAAGAATAGTGAGAAAGTTATTTATTATTTAAAAAAACCAAGCATTTTGGTTCATGAAAAATATCATTTTCTTCCCTTTGTCTCAGCAGACATGCAGTGTTAGACTGCAAAATTATTTTTAACTGTTTTTGAATGACTATATTACGAGGAAAGGACGAAAAAAAATTTTCACATTTATTTTCTCTATTTAAATAATTCACATTTAATATTTTTCCAATCAAGTTCCCCCGCTCTTATCTGCCCTCGCCCTATTCCCCACCTTTTACCCCCTCTTTGTCTCCCTCTACTCCTTCTCTGCCTCCCTTTGGAGATTAATTTCACACTCCATTATCAGTCAGAGTCCCTGCAGACACGAACTCACAGACGGAACCACACTAATAGACTACACACTTGATTCCGATGAGCTTTCTCACCAGGCCGATCATATTTCAGTCAATACAAACACATGCAGACAACAAAGACACACACGTTGACGGACACACACACACACACACACACACACCAGTTTAGCATCACGTTCACCGTATCTTTACAAGACAAGGGAAGTCAATGAGTCCGGGTGATGTAAATGCCATCAGGCGTCATTTAATGGTTTGCTGAGGTAGGAGTTGTCTCACACACACACACTCACACACTCACACACACACACACACACTTAGAAGTTGACGAAATGAGACTGGACTACACTCAGGGCCACTGGCCGTTACTTAACAAACTTAAAAGTCAGTGATTTTTCAATAAGTCTTTACCCAAGGCTAATTTCTGTCACTGAAATTGGCAGAGTGAAAAGTGTGACACGCACGCCTGCGTGTGTGTGTGCGCGTGTGTTGGAGGGGAGTGCATGTGACTAGACGCTGCTTACAGCTAACACAGTCTGAATGAGCCTTTTCCTCCTGCTCTAATCAAACAAATAGTGTTTTTTTTTTGTCCACTTCTGCAGAAACACGTTATGATTTAAATCTAATTTGTTCCAATTACATTTGCTTTTTTAACCTTTTTAATTTGCTTTCTTTTTGCCTCCCAGTGCTGAAGATGAACCAATCAATATGTTCAATGTGAAAGCCTATATGTCACCTTCATCAGTTTACATCAGACTGATGAGCGGACATCAGTTCCAAGGAGAGCACGGCCATTTTCATGATGAATTATCATCAGGTTTTTAATGACGAAACCCAGCTTCAGAGCCAAACGCCACAAACGCCTGAGGTTTTGGCTTGGCAACCTTAGGCTTTTGCTTGTTGTATGCATGACAAAGAGAAATTTTAATCTCTCTATCTGCCTGTTGAACTAGCATGGAAGAACACACACGTCAGGGTCTGGGCTAGATATCTTTCCAACTGTGTTGGCAGCTGTATAACCTATCAGTGTTCACTGAGATGGGAATCCAGCTGAAAAAAAAAATCTATTGTAATACCCACTCCCCTCTTCCTTGCCTATTGCCTTCTTTAGCCCGTCGGCTGATTGGAAGAGAGAGAAGTGAGCATTTGTGTTGGAGGTAAAAGACAAAGAGAGCGTTAGTGTGTCGGTCAGGGGGAGACGGAGTGGAGGGAGAACAAAGAGAAGAGGGCCTGAGAATCAGGGTGAGGGAAAATGTAACGGACAGAAAGGCAGCGCTGTGCAGTCATCACTCCTCCCCTTCTCACGACGTACTATAAAACAAACGAGCCCTGGCTTCTATAATTACACTGGTGCGATGGACAGAAGAGAGAAAATGGCAGCGCATTCGCCCAAATGAACTGTCATAGCACATGCTGAGAAGGGCGGTGCAGGCAGGGCGTGAGTTATCACTGGTAAACAAACAGAAGCGCCCATGCATGTACACACACAGAAGACTCTGGGGAGTTTGTGTGTGTGTGGAGTGTGAATCTGCCGATTCCAGGGTCTGTCTGTGTGTGTGTGTGTGTGGGGTGTGAATCTGCCGATTCCAGGGTCTGTCTGTGTGTGTGTGTGTTCTTGGTTCTTGTGTGCTGTACCTTCCTGTCCACACAGGCCACTGAGCGCCCAGCCATTCGGTTTGCTACATCCCTGTGTTCGTTAATGTCATCACTCAGTAGATCTTCAAAGCGCCCATTACGGAACTTAAACAGCTTGTCAGAATACGTCGCCCGGCCTTGATGCAGGGAAGACATGAGCAGCAGAGTTCAGAAGAGGTAAATATTGTGCAGAGAGAGCGAGCAGAGAGGTATTACGCAACACAGAAATGGTGTCTGACTGGAAACATAAGAGCAGTTTACTGCGGCTGAGAGGGAGAAATAGGAGTCAGGAGGCTTTTTTAAAAATGACAGAGTGGAGGTGTTACATTCTTTGGCAGTGCACAACATGTCGTTTTCAGACTGATTAATAGCAGCAGCACAAAGCTTATCTGTTATCTCCTGAAGTCTCCGATGAGATAAACTTAATGTCTGCATAATGTTTCTGCTGCTTTGACAAGAGTTATGACCTCGTGTGAATGTGCACGACATGCATTTGTATTCTCTGGAGCGCCATCAGTCTGCGCCGTACAGTACCGGAGAAGGCGTTGTTGGTGTTGAGGACATAAATCTCCTCCCGTCCGTCCCCGTCGATGTCGCACGCTGTCACTCCGATGGCGTTGCCCTGACGATCTCTCAGGGCGTAGAAAGGCGAGCCGCGGTTGTCAACGGCGATGTTGACGAGCCTCCTCTTCTGTTTGTCGTACTTGAGCACCAGGTTTGGGCCGTTGTAGCTGTCAACACAGACAACACAGACAACACAGACCACAGGCAGGTCGTCAGTCGTTTGTCACCTGTGAGTATTTAGTATGTGTAATTTTCCTGCCTGACACAAGGAGGCTTTAGGTCAAAGAATCTGCTGTAGAAAAGTGTGTTTGTTTAAGTCTATGGACATTTTAGAAACTCGTCTTATGACATCATAAAACTATTTCCTGTGAATCCTCTGTTCTCAGTCATTCGTTCCAGGTCACTAACAACAATGTCAGTCATGATGAGGACTTTAGAATAATCTCTCTTTTTTTTTCTCTAAATGTTCTGCAGAAAAAGACTTTTTGCAGATTTTTTTAAAATTATTTTAATTATTATTTTTTTAAAGTTTACATAGACATGAATAGAACCTTAGTGACATGAAGTCTGAGAGTTTTAGAACAAGGTCAGTTTTTTCACATTTTTTATTTTTTTAAGTTTACATCTTCTTAGGACAAGGTCAGTTTTTTCACATTTTTTATTTCATTTCTCTTTTATAGAGATGAAAAAAAACAACCCTTTATCCAGGTTTTAAGAAGATTAAAAATTAAAGTATTACTGTAATTATTGTGACCAGTAGTTTGTTTCTATTTCAAGTTTTGGCCATTGTGCATGCTCATAAAAGCTTAGTCAACGAAGTAAAGATAAACAAATCAGGGTCTGTTTTTTTTTTAACATTGTATGGTTGGAAGAAAACCAGTGCTAAAAGAGACCAGATAAGACCGGGGCTGCAGCAGTTGATGTAAATGTGAAAAATCTCGATGTTGAAAAGAAAAACAAACATGAAATTTCCATTTGAATAAGCCAGACAAAAAAGTTTGAACTCTCCGCTAATGGTGGATCATAATATTTACTGCCAGAAAATAGGTTTTGAGGACCTTTAAACTCCGCAATCTCCCATTTTTAATGAGATCTGATATCACTCTTACCTTATTAGCATAAAAACATGCAATTTCCTCTGTTGTAACCTTTGTGTGACAAAAACAGTTTTGTTATAAAACTCTGACCTGTACTGATGTAACCCCGTGAAGTGACCTCGTCATACCTACGTTAGTGAAGGTCAACAGTGGCAGGGCGGCATTAATTGGAACACTTCATCCTAAAACTCTCCTAATCCATAATGAAACTAGATTACATCCTGGATGAAGTTTTGCGGTGCCCTCCTCCTGTGCGGGATGCCTGCTGAATGTGATAGCTGCTTAAGCAGGGTCATTTTGGTCCATTTGTATTCTGTTAAGCACAGAGAAACTCGTTGCTGCTTCACTGAATAGAGGCGGGCTTGCCAAACTGTTCCCATCAATGGTGCACTATACAGTCACATCCATTCTCATCAGCTGAGTGAGCCTCAGGGCATCCTCACCATCACACGTCTTTAGTCTGTCTTTGTCTTTAACTTTTTACTTAGAGAAATCAACTGTGTGCTTCGACTGTAGCCTCAAATGTTGAACTAGGAGCTACGCTGACGGCTGTTACACTAAATGGTTGTACTTAAATTCAGGCTGTTATTTTAGGGGGGGTTATAGGCTAGACTACTTGCTCCAACTGAAGGTTACTGACGATTTGTGGCTTTAGGTCTAGTATGAGAACATCCTTCATGAGATTCATTGGTCAAAAATGGTTAGAAATCTATAAGGATTACATCAACAAAAGGACTAGGAATGCCTTTGTGCCTGCGCAAAAGTAGCAGTTGGTGGCTTCAAATGAAAAGACTACTATAGTAGACTCTCCAAGATGTAGATTATTGTTTTGTAGCTGACTCTAACAAGATGTAGATTATTGTTTTGTAGCTGGTTTCTATTCCTGGTTGATCTTTATGTATGGTGCTTGCATGTTCTCCGCCCAGGTTGTACCACCCTTGCCTGTAGATACCTGGGATTGGCTCCAGCGCCCACAAATGGAAATAAATGCTAGATGATGACTGGATAGTTGGATATTTTAAGTTTAAGACTTAATCTGAGAATCAATTTTTACTGCAGTGTTTTTCACAGCATTTTCCAGCGCCCTTTCTCCCCTTCTCTCACCCAGCTACAAATATCTCCAAGTCTCCGTCCCCATCCACATCAGTGACTGCCACGCCATAGTTGAGCTGAGTGGGGTTGTTGTCGTAGTCAGGCGGAAGGGCGGTCTTGGTTATGGCTGAGAACATGGGCTCCGACCGCTGAGCCATGGAGTTGGTGAACAGGAAGGAAATCATCCACAACAACATCCTGACCTGAGAGTGAGAAACATCAGGCTGAAAAAGTGAATGGAGATAAAACTGATGATGAAATGAGAACAGCACGGTGCTGGTTAGAGTTCAGCATAAGCCAGACCACAGTATACGTTTGCCCCGAGAATCCCAATAAATTTCACATGAGGCCCGAGTCGTACACTTGTGAACTACAACACAGAGCTAATTCCACCGATCCATAAGGCAGTAAAATACAGTGGAGGTTGGGCAGAAATCTCTGCTACACTAAGACATAAAAGTGAAGATAAACCACCGCAATCAGCAGCGTTCTGCGGGATTATATCTGAGCCACTGATCACATACAGACACATGGAGAAATTAGAGGACGAAAAAAATCCATATGTGCAGCCGGGCATCAGCCAGAGGCAAACAGAGCACGGAGAAGAGACCAGTGTGACCGGTACAACAGAGCTGAAGTTTGTCTTAGTTCATGAAGGGTGGCCAGCTTCAAACTCCTGTGCCATGTTTGGAGATTTCTTTAAATGGACTGATGCAGTTACATGCAGGCAGTGGAGGTGGAGAAGAAGTTCTGACGCTCAAAGTGCAGAGACGACAGAGGGGGAGGTGGGACGGGGAAGGTCACCTTCTACAGACTAAAGTAAAATACTCATCATTAACAGCTCCGTAAAACTTTTACCTCATAACACACACACACACACACACACACACACACACAAACCATAGGGTGTTTACAAGCTGACAACTTGATTTGCACTGGCTGCGGATTTATGAAGCCAGCCTTCGTCATAGCTCTCACTCCATCTGCGATGCCATTGGTTCTTTCCCCCCAACTCTGCTACTGGGCCACTGCAGAAAATGTTCACTTTCTGTTCTGAGTGTCCAGGTGATGTATGACTCTTTAGAATCTCCCTCAACTGTTTAATTTAAGATAAAAAAAAACTGCACGGCTGTATGACTGATACTCTCAAAAGCACAAAGGTATGGAGAAAGAGAGCCCTTCCTCTGACACCTGCTGAAATATGGCCACAGCTAATGCTGGCTTTTCTGGCAGGCAGCACAGAGATAATGCCGGCCAGAGCGCTGGTAGCGATGTAGAATGTAGCTGTAAGCAGGAAGGGTTAATTAACAACAGTGGGAGCCGTGGATGGGGCCGTTTCTCCCTATTAGAACTGGATGTTATGACAAATGTGCAGAACATGTCCAGACTACACAAGGCCGGGTTACAAACTTTTCTCATATAAACCACTCCAGATAGAAGCACGGAGCTATAAATTAAATTGAGGTACAAAAGGAAACCTGGATATAAAAAGAAAATTGGTTCTGAAATGGGTTTTGGGTGAAACTGCACTGGAGCTTCTCACACCAGACTTCAGTCTGAGAGTAAAGTATCTCCAATAACTGTGGTCAAAGCTATGACCACACGAAATAAAGACGTAACAAAAAGGACAAACGACTGGTTGAAGCCACGGGGGACGAGCCTGATAAAAACGGTGTGCCACCACATTATCCAGTCAAGGACATGCAGTGGCTTTGTCCCGCAATCACTGCAGCAAAAAAAAAAAAAAAAAAAAACTGACACTCCACATGAGTCGTCAAGTTAAGTTCTAATGTGACAATTTTCCTAGCAGCGAGACTTCATTAAACACACATTACTGTGTGCTGCACTGGTTGAGGTTCCTCAGGAGGAACATCTGCAGGGTCAACAGACGTCCACTGGGCGCCAGGAACAGGAAGCGTCACCTAAAGTAATTTGTAGTAAACCAGTCAAACACCACGAAATAGCTGCAGGAAAAAAAATGTTGTCTGGAGCAGAGAAATGTTTTCGATTTGGTTATTTATGGTGGCATTAAGAGGCCATTATCAAAGCGTGCAACATCAGCATGTGCTTTCTGGAGCGTTCAAGCTCAGCTCTGATCCTGATAACACTGCGACAAAGAGCCAGCAACATCTTCACTGTCAAACACACACGCACGCACACACACACACGTATGGCTTTGTGCACCTGTCGTTGCCAGTAATTTCCTGTTAATATTATTTACTTAAAAAGGCAAGAAAAAACTTGTTACAAACTTTTATCAAACGCCCCACACCGACTTCAACACATTTTTACTCATTGTATCCACAATCCTAAAGTACTCATTTATACAAGTACACACACATACACACACACACTTCAGTCTTGGTGAAGAAAACACACTGCAGCCAACACTGTATCACTCAGTACACACACAATACAGTTAAACACAGTTCAACCCAGTGGATTGGAGTGATCCACCAACAAACAGCAACAGCTTTCTGACACAATAAGTCACTTCATCACAACAAAGCATTTACGAAGCAGATTTCACCTTAATTTGATTTTTTTAAAAGCAACCCTGTGATGACAACCAGTCAATTTCAGAGATTCTAAATGTTTATTAAAAAGTTATAAATGGTAAAGGTCATTGGCGAAGCAATAAATCAAATAATCAATAATCAATAATCTATCCATCTATCCATCTCTCTCTCCGTCTGTTTTATATTTATTTCTGCGATCATCATTAATTCACCATTTATTAATTATTGTAAATTAAAAGTCAAAAAGAACAACACGCACATTCAGCGCAGTATTAATGACATGCATCTGAGCAGCTGCGCATCAGAGCCCTGTCGTTTCACACACTTCAAATTCCAGACTATTGTATTTTACATCAACGCAGCATCGCCTTAGACGAAAAAACGACTTAGTTTTCTTATTTATGCTAAGAGAAAGTTGCGCTCAAATCACGCCGCGGATCAACTTTCGGTTTCTGATCCCAGCGGAGCCACAGCTGCAGCAGCAGCAGCAGCATCAGCATCATCATCAGTATCATCATCACCAGCTGCAGCGGCAGCGGCTGGAGAGTCAGACAAACTCGGGTACTCACAGATGCACAGATGATTTGTTTTTTAAGAAAAAGAACGACAAATCCTCGGGTAGACTGCTCAGTCCGGAGAGGGAGAGAGAGAGAGAGGGAGAGAGTCCGTCCGTGATTTGTGCCGTGAATGTCGCAGGTATTCTCGGGGTTTTTTCCTCCACTTATTCCCTTTACTCAACTTCTAAAAGACTTGCTTTATGAAATCTCTCTTCCTCTGAGATCTGAGCCAATCACAGCGCAGCGTGTGCAATACTACACTGACAGCCAATGACGCTGCAGGAAAAACTCCGAGCAGGCGTGTTTTCTCAGGTGCGAATTGGGGCGATGCTCGTGATGGTGATGATGATGATGCAGATGATGATGATGATGATGATGGTGGTGGTAGAGATGATAATGATTAATATGCTGAGGATGGTGATGAAAATGATGAGGATGACGATGGTCATGGTGACTAAGTCTCTAGAACCTCTAGAACAGTTCCATCCTCCCCCCCTAAAATACAGTCCTACTTTAGGGTGTAGTATGTAGAAATTTGTTAATAAAGTAAACCATAAAAACATTTAGTTCATTCACTCAATTTCAATGTTCAAAATTGAATGTAGCTCACTTTGCTAGCAGGAATACTGCTTCTAGGTTTGGTCTCTCTAAAAATAAAGCCAGTAGGTGGCAGTATTACAGAATAGCTTGGAGCAGTGGTTCTCAATTTAACTTCTATCATGCCCCCCCCCCCCGTGAGGACAGAAATTTTTTCACATACCCCCCTTCCGTCTGAGCCACACCCCCGCCAATTGAATTACTTTTGAGAACCCGATAACATGTATATTTTTTATCTGTAGAAACCACTGTTTGAGTTGCTGCCACCTAGTGACTGGAGGCTTGTCATCATTTAAGCATTACAGCAGTGGGACACCTATGTCCAACGTGCCATATTCCATTGGAAGTCGCTCACGCCCCTCCTGGCACCGCACAGCCCCCCCACTATTTGAGAAGTACTGACTTAACTTGGCAAGATAAAGACTGATTGGTTGTGAGACTTTGCAGAATATTGTTGAACTTCATATTTGTGGTGATGAATGACTAAAACACAAACTGTTCACATGAGTAAATGTATGGTTTTCATTTGACAAGTCTTTATTCACATGGCCTTACATCTGTTCGTCCTTGGGGGGCAGCGTTTCACTGGGAGGTTTTCATGAACAGGGCTGTTTATTGTTCAAGGTCCCTTCAATGTTGTCACTGTGTACAGTACACTGGGTCTGTGTGGTTAATGTACAGACCTCAAAACACCCAACCTTCACCTTTTAACCCCTCGTGACCCTCACTCTGCTTCACTGTACCATTGTCTATAGAGTGGATGTCGTTGCTCATCATCACACCTAATGTAATGGTTGAATTTTAGTATTATATCAAATCCACACACAGAAAAGGTTTATATTTTTTTCAATCAAATCAAAAACAAAAATAGAAAAAATATATGTTATACTTTCAAAATAAACTGCAACTGTTTAACACGGCTGTAACTCGGCTGTAACTCGGCTGTAACACGGCTGTAACACGGCTGTAACTTGGCTGTAACTTGGCTGTAACTCGGCTGTAACGCGGCTGTAACTCTGCTGTAACTCTGCTGTAACACGGCTGTAACACGGCTGTAACCCCACAGTAAACCCACGACCCCTCCCACCGTTACTTTGCTCAGATTTAGGAGTATACGTGACAAAAATCCTCAAGAGTCGTAAATAATTTTTAACGTAGTGTTGTGTCCCTCAACAGTCACTATGTACTGTGTGTGTGTGTGTGTGTGTGTTTGAGAGAGAGAGAGATGTAGAGAGAGTGAAAGAGAGAGTGAGAGAGAGAGAGAGTTTTCAGGTTTACTGCTGCCAGTTGTCTAATTCTTATGTCATGCTCCACTGAGTTCAGCCTCCCAGAGACCCCCCAATGAAATTAGGTGCACGTGTGTTTGTGCGCATCAGGGTTTTGTGTGTGTACGTCTGTAGATATGTGGATGAAAGCAACGTGTATGTGCATGTGTGCAGTGTATTTGTGTGTATGTGTGTGTGTGTGTGTGTGTGTGGTTGCGTAAAATCCTGGTGAAATGAGATCTACACATCCCAAGGACGTCTCCCACCATAATTTAAACTCACTGGTGCTGGAAGACTTCAATCTGAAAGTGCTGAAGTCATAAAGCAGCACACTTCCGTCTTTACTGTTATTGTCTGTGATCTGCTGCTGTAAATCCACAGACAGGAGCCGGGGACTTCTATGCAAATACAGGACAGAGGCATCTTTGTGTTCTGACGACGACAGGCCGTAAAATGTAGTTAAAGAGCCAAAGTCGACGCAGATTTATTTCTTCTGTTGCGGTTTATCCGCATCATTTGATTTGTAGGTTGCTGGATTTTTTTTTTGTCTAATTGCCAGGTTTGACATGTTGCTGAACACGCTGCCTCTCACTGATCGGCCGTCCTTCACAGCAGAGACTGGTGTTTTTATTTACCCGTGGACAAAGACGTGTCGATCAGCTGAAGCTGGTACACGGTGTGACTTTGGAGCTGAGAGTGAGTTGTATTCCTTCCTGTCAAGCCCACTGGGTCTTTGAACAGAGCCTTTAGTTTGAGACAGCTTCCATCAGAATCGTCTCATTAGGAGCTTCTCACCGACGATCCTTACACTCACGCTTTCCATTATTCACTCCCTACCTACTGCACACAGTGAACTTAAAAATCAGAGCTTCTTTAAGTGGAGATGAGAACAGTACGAAGCAGGACTGGAGAGGCGAGGTGTGCTTTATTTATTATTTTTACTACATCTGGAAGAAATGTCCCCTTCTGTCTTTAAGAGCTGCTAAAAGATATAGTGCCGGAGCGT